>NC_083594.1:15022948-15343573 GCF_027579695.1 Neoarius graeffei
CAAAAGAAAAGATGTAACCAGATGATAAAACATGAACACATCATCATAAGGAAAATAAGAGAATAAGCAAGCAAATCAATCAATCAATCATGTTACAATAATTAATATGAGCTAACTAGCGCATGTTTAGCCAAAAATAAAATCATGGCATCGAACATTATGGTAGCCATCTTGACACTGGTAAAATCAAATTGTCAAGAAAATGCCAGAGAAATCTCTGTACATAAGGGACAAGGACAAAAACTGACACTGGATGCCTGTGATCTTCAGGCCCTTGGGCAACACTGCATTAAAAGCAGACATGTGTCTGTAGTGGAAATCACTCTATGGGCTCAGGGACACTTCTGAAAACCATCGTTTGTGAAAACAGTTCTTCATTACTGCATCCACAAATGCAAGTTAAAACCAGATATAAACAATATCCAGAAACACCGCCACCTTCTCTGGGCCCGAGCTCTTTTACAATGGGCTGAAGCGAAGTGGAAAATTGTACCGAGGTCTGATGAATTGAAACCTGAAATTCTTTTTAGAAATCATAGACACCATGTCCTCCAGGCTAAAGTGGAGAGGGACCATCCGGCTTATCAGTGCACAGTTCAAAAGCAGCATCTGTGATGGTATGAGGGGGCATTCGTGCACATGACATGGGTAGCTTGTACATCTGGGAAGGCATCATTAATGCTGAATTATATATCCAGATTTTGGAGCAACATGCTGCCATCCAGACAAAATCTTTTTCAGGGAAATCCTTCCTTCTTTCAGCAAGACAATGTCAAACCGCTTTCTGCACATATTACAACTGCATGGCTATGTAGTAAAAGAGTCCAGGTGCTAAACTGGCCTGCCTACAGTCCAGACCTATCTCCCATTTAAAACATTTGGTGCATTATGAAACAAAAATACATCAAAGGAGACCCTGAACTGTTGATCAACTGAAATGGTGTATCAGGCAAAAATAGGACATTTCACTGTCAAAACTAGAGCAGTTGATCTCCTCAGTTCCCAAATGTTTAGAGTGTTGTTAAGAGTAGAAGTGATGCAACACAGTGGTAAACATGCTCCTGTCCCAACTTTTTTTGAAATATGTTGCTGACATAAAATTCGAAATGAGCATACGTTTTTCAAAAACCAATACAATTTCAGTTTCAACACTTGATATGTTGTCTTTGTACTATTTTCAATGAAAGACAGGGTTTCCATGATTTGCAGATTCACGCATTCTGTTTTTATTTACAGTTAAACAGCGTCCCAAATTTTTTGGGATTGGGGTTGTACAAACATAACTCAAAACCTTCACAGATAAGGTCATGACACAATTCAAGTTAGGTTTAGAATAATAATAATAATAATAATGGCAGCACGGTGGTGTAGTGGTTAGCGCTGTCGCCTCACAGCAAGAAGGTCCTGGGTTTGAGCCCTGGGGCCGGCGAGGGCCTTTCTGTGTGGAGTTTGCATGTTGTCCGTGTGGGTTTCCTCCGGGTGCTCCGGTTTCCCCCACAGTCCAAAGACATGCAGGTTAGGTTAACTGGTGACTCTAAATTGACCGTAGGTGTGAATGTGAGTGTGAATGGTTGTCTGTGTCTATGTGTCAGCCCTGTGATGACCTGGCGACTTGTCCAGGGTGTACCCCGCCTTTCGCCCGTAGTCAGCTGGGATAGGCTCCAGCTTGCCTGCGACCCTGTAGAAGGATAAAGCGGCTAGAGAGATAATGAGATGAGATGAATAATAATAATAAATGATACTCAAGCACATCAAGCGCACTATCTTCCCATGATTTTTTTTTTTTTTGGGGGGGAGGAATACTGTATTTTTCCAATTTGAAATACAGCAGGAAAATAGTTGTCCTTAACCTCAGGACATCTATTCCCAATGGCTTATTCAAAGTCTTTATCCTGAAGAAGTGTATCTATCACTAACTAAATGGTGGGCTCAAGATAAGACTAAAGAGTCACACATAATTGAACCCATACTGTACAATAGTCCTAAAGGGACAGCCAAAACCATGAAAATAAGATAATACAGTAGGGATTCAGCGTATCTGTAAATCATCTGAAGCACCACAGACACTCACTGGATTGCTAAGAATAGTGGATAACATTACGTATGTAGTGCACTTTTCTCGTTGATGTCCTCAAAAATATATAGGTGTTGCATGAGGATTGCTTTCAGCTCATAACAACAACAACTTACCTGAACACTTGTATGACAAACGATCCACATGAACAAATTTTTCTCACAAAGTTTTCAGTGAGACCATTAAATGAAAGGAGTCTCCATTCAGGGGAAAATAAATCCCTCATCAAGAAATAATTATTGAAAAAAAATATAAAATGTGCCACTATTATTAGCACCCCTACATTTAATACTTTGTACAACCCCCCCTTTGTCAGTTAAACAGCCCTGAGTCTCTCCTATAACATTTTCTAAGGTTGGACATACAGAGCAGGGCATCTGAGCCCATTCCTCTTTATACAATCTCTCCAGGTCATCCAGGGTCTGAGGCCCTCTTTTGTTCACTCTCCTCTTCAGCTCAGCCCACAGGTTTCCAGTGGGTTTCAGGTGAAGGGACTGAGATGGCCAGGGCAGAAGCTTGATTCTGCGCTCAGTGAACCATTTTTGTGTTGATTTGGACATATGCGTTGGATCATTGTCCTGCTGGAAGATCCAGTGATGACCCAGTTTTAGTTTCCTGGCAGAGGAGCCAGATTTTGATTTAAAATATCCTGGTATTTCATGGAGTCCATGATGCCATGAACCTGAACAAGATTTCCAGGGTCTTTGAAGGAAAAAAAAAAAAAAACAGCCCCAAAACAATCACAGAACTTGGTCCATATTTGACAGTTGGGATCAGGTTCTTTTCATCCTTTTTACACCAAGCCAGCCTTGGTGGCACGGTGGTGTAAGTGGTTAGCATGGTCGCCTCACAGCAAGAAGGTTCTGGGTTCAAACCCAGTGGCTGGTGAGGGCCTTTCTGTGCGGAGTTTGCATGTTCTCCCCGTGTCTGTGTGGGTTTCCTCCGGGTGCTCCGGTTTCCCCCACAGTTCAAAGACATGCGGTTAGGTTAATATGGGACAGACCTGGGCTGAGGTGCCCTTGAGTGAGGCACCTAACTCCCAACTGCTCCCCGGGCGCTGTTAACATGGCTGCCCACTGCTTCAGTAGGGTTAAATGCCGAGAGGAAATTTCACAAGTGTGTGATGAATAAAGTTGTGCTTTCTTTCTTTTTTTCCTTGAGTGTTTATTGCCAAAAAGCTCCATTTGTGTTCAATCAGACCAGAGAACACAGTTCCAGTCAAAATTGTTGGAGTGTTTCACAAACTTCAGGAGCTTATGTTTGTGGTTAACTGACAGAAAAGGCTTTTTTCTTGCATACCTTCTAAATAATCTGTTGGCATAGAGGTGAAGTCTGATGGTGGTTTTAGACACTTGGAAACACTAAGATTTTTACTTTCTTGTAATTCACCAACAGTGATCCTTGGGAATTTTTTTTTGCCTCTCTTACCATCCTTCTTACCATTCCCTGACTTGTGAAGATCAATACACTTCTCCCTCATTTGTTTTGTGTGTTCTCTTATCTTTTCCATGTTGATGGATGACTAAGTGAATTTGGTCTCTGTGTCACCTCATATTTGTTCCCCAGTTAATCAGGAAGTCATGGATTACAGCTTGAAAGTTCCGACACACTCCAATCAAATCAAATCAACAATACTGTATAATTTAAATGGGAAACATGCTTCAGTTACATTGTGTTCACTATCATTTCCAGGGATGGTAATAATCATTGCACATGGGTTTTTGCTGAAAATAATTATTTATTGATGAGGGATTTGTTTTTCTCTGGATGAATTTATTTCAAATAAAAAGTTGGATGTTTTTCCCTCATTTATTTCAGTGTGATATGAAGCAACTTCACTGAAAGGTGGATTTTTTAAAACCCTTTTTTACTCATCTTTACAAGGGAGACAATTATCTTGGAGGGAACTGTTTGATGATACTATATATAGTATACTACTATAGACACAACTCAGTTTTATGCAAAAAAAAAACTTAAGTGATATTAATCCTATATATATATATATATATATATATATATATATATATATACACACACACAGTGGTGCTTGAAAGTTTGTGAACCCTTTAGAATTTTGTATATTTCTGCATAAATATGACCTAAAACATCATCAGATTTTCACACAAGTCCTAAAAGTAGATAAAGAGAAGCCAGTTAAACAAATGAGACAAAAATATTATACTTGGTCATTTATTTATCGAGGAAAATGATCCAATATTACATATCTGTGAGTGGCAAAAGTATGTGAACCTTTGCTTTCAGTATCTGGTGTGACCCCCTTGTGCAGCAATAACTGCAACTAAATGTTTCCGGTAACTGTTGATCAGTCCTGCACACCGGCTTGGAGGAATTTTAGCCCATTCCTCTGTACAGAACAGCTTCAACTCTGGGATGTTGGTGGGTTTCCTCACATGAACTGCTCGCTTCAGGTCCTTCCACAACATTTCAATTGGATTAAGGTCAGGACATTGACTTGGCCATTCCAAAACATTAACTTTATTCTTCTTTAACCATTCTTTGGTAGAATGACTTGTGTGCTTAGGGTTGTTGTCTTGCTGCATGACCCACCTTCTCTTGAGATACAGTTCATGGACAGATGTCCTGACATTTTTCTTTAGAATTTGCTAGTATAATTCAGAATTCATTGTTCCATCAATGATGGCAAGCTGTCCTGGCCCAGATGCAGCAAAACAGGCCCAAACCATGATACTGCCATCACCATGTTTCACAGTTGGGATAAGGTTCTTATGCTGGAATGCAGTGTTTTCCTTTCTCCAAACATAATGCTTCTCATTTAAACCAAAAAGTTCTATTTTGGTCTCATACGTCCACAAAACATTTTTCCAATTGCCTTCTGGCTTGTCCACGTGATCTTTAGCAAACTGCATATGGGCAGCAATGTTCTTTTTGGAGAGCAGTGGCTTTCTCCTTGCAACCCTGCCATGCACACCATTGTTGTTCAGTGTTCTCCTGATGGTGGACTCATGAACATTGACATTAGCCAGTGTGAGAGAGGCCTTCAGTTGCTTAGAAGTTACCCTGGGGTCCTTTGTGACCTTGCCGACTATTACCCGCCTTGCTCTTGGAATGATCTTTGTTGGTCAAGCACTCCTGGGGAGGGTAACAGTGGTCTCGAATGTCCTCCATTTGTACACAATCTGTCTGACTGTGGATTGGTGGAGTCCAAACTCTTTAGAGATGGTTTTGTAACCTTTTCCAGCCTGTTGAGCATCAACAATGCTTTTCCTGAGGTCCTCAGAAATCTCCTTTGTTCGTGCCATCATACACTTCCACAAACATGTGTTGTGAAGATCAGACTTTGATAGATCCCTGTTCCTGAAATAAAACAGGGTGCCCACTCATACCTGATTGTCATCCCATTGATTGAAAACACCTGACTCTAATTTCACCTTCAAATTAACTGCTATTCCTAGAGGTTCACATACTTTTGCCACTCACATATATGTAATATTGGATCATTTTCCTCAATAAATAAACAATCAAGTATCATATTTTTGTCTCATTTGTTTAACTGGGTTCTCTTTATCTACTTTTAGGACTTGTGTGAAAATCTGATGACGCTTTAGGTCATATTTATGCAGAAATATAGAAAATTCTAAAGGGTACACAAACTTTCAAGCACCACTGTATATATGTGTGTGTATATATATATATATATATATATATATATATATATATATATATAGTGTTCTGTGGGCCAAGGTTCTGTGGGACTTCAGCTTCCAGACTGACAAACAGATCCTGGCTAACCAACTGGACATAGTGGTGGTGGACAAAGAGCAGAAGAGGGTGGTGGTGATAGATGTGGCGATCCCAGCTGACGCCAATATCAGGAAGAAGGAACATGAGAAACTTGAGAAGTATCAAGGGTTGAAAGAGCAGCTGGAACGGATGTGGAAGGTCAAGGGTTGCATGGTCCCCGTGGTAGTGGGGGCACTTGGGCCAGTAACCCCCAAACTGGGAGAGTGGCTCCAGCAAATCCCAGGAACAACATCTGAAGCCTCAGTCCAGAAGAGCGCAGTACTAGGAACATCGAAGATACTGCGCAGAACCCTCAAACTCCCAGGCCTCTGGTAGAGGACCCGAGCTTGAGGATGACATGGATACCAACCCCCCACCGGGGGTGAGAAGGAGATTATATATATATATATATATATATATATATATATATATATATATATATATATATATATATATATATATATATATGTGTGTATATATATAGTGCATACCTAAGTATACTAAAACTTTTGAGACATTTATATGTAACTATGACTGTGTGACTGTAACTGCATCTAAAGAACAAATGAACAAAAATAAACACTAGAACTAAGTCAGGAAAGAGAAAATCCCTGCAGCCCAAATACAGCACAACGCTGAACCAACTTTACTAATTAGCTACCGGAGCTACACAATCACAACAGGGGCACTACGTGAAGCATAAAAACCTTTACCAAATTAACCGTAATAGACAAGCCCCCATTTGTTATGACCTGGCTCAACGGCCACAGCAAAGGGAGACGCACCACCATAAACATTTAACAAGAGTATTTTATTAATCCAAATTAAGCAAAATCAAGAGGCCAAATTATACTTTAAACAAGATGAAGTAGGTAATCAGAGAAGTCAGTGGTGGATGAGTGAGAAATGTGTGTGCCAGTTTTGTACAGTGCAAAACAAAACATAAAAATAAACTAAAGTAACATAACCAAGCTTATAACACATAGGGCCAAATTACTCAATTCTGATTGGTCAATCAAGGAGGGCTTTTTTCCTTAACACAGGGCTGTATTTCTGAAATGCTATTGGCTAGTTTGTTGCTTGGTTACGGTTACAAAAATTAGCAAATTTTGTCAACAAAATGGCTGACTCAGCAATGCCATATTTCACTATATTTGATGAAGAAATAATAAACCAATTGAAAGCTGCAAGCGAAAATGAAAATACAAAAAAAAGTACGAATTTTTGGCTTTCTGTGTTTAAGAAATGATCCGCAGAAAGGCAAATAAACAAGTCTCTAGTGGCGTATGAATGCTGTGAGTTAGACAAGGTGCTATCGCAGTTTTATGCAGAAGTGAGGAAAGAAAATGGGGAAAACTACAAACCGGACTCTCTTAAAGTAATGCAGGCAGCATTGGCTCGGCATCTGAGACAAGAGAAATATCCGGGATCAATCCTGAAAGATGTTACTTTTCAAGAATCACAAAAAGTCCTCGAGGGAAAAGCAGGAGATTTGTGAAAACAAGGAATGCTTTAGAAACTGATTCAAACGTGCAAGCTAGTCTTGCGTCCTGATTGATTCAGAAAACGTGAATGACAAATGTTGTGAACTTGAATGGCTTCCGAAGTATGAGTTTGGCCCTATATATTATAAACAAGTAATCGTATGGTTCTTCATAAAATTAAGGATCAATTTCACTCGTGATTTCAAAGCTTTGAAATCACGAGTGAAATTGATCCTTAATTTTACAACCCCGAATCCAAAAATGTTGGGACAAAGTACAAATTGTAAATAAAAACAGAATGCAATGATGTGGAAGTTTCAAAATTCCATATTTTATTCAGAATAGAACGTAGATGACATATCAAATGTTTAAACTGAGAAAATGTATCATTTAAAGAGAAAAATTAGGTGATTTTAAATTTCATGACAACAACACATCTCAAAAAAGTTGGGACAAGGCCATGTTTACCACTGTGAGACATCCCCTTTTCTCTTTACAACAGTCTGTAAACATCTGGGGACTGAGGAGACAAGTTGCTCAAGTTTAGGGATAGGAATGTTAACCCATTCTTGTCTAATGTAGGATTCTAGTTGCTCAACTGTCTTGGGTCTTTTTTGTCGTATCTTCCGTTTTATGATGCGCCAAATGTTTTCTATGGGTGAAAGATCTGGACTGCAGGCTGGCCAGTTCAGTACCCGGACCCTTCTTCTACGCAGCCATGATGCTGTAATTGATGCAGTATGTGGTTTGGCATTGTCATGCTGGAAAATGCAAGGTCTTCCCTGAAAGAGACGTCGTCTGGATGGGAGCATATGTTGCTCTAGAACCTGGATATACCTTTCAGCATTGATGGTGTCTTTCCAGATGTGTAAGCTGCCCATGCCACATGCACTAATGCAACCCCATACCATCAGAGATGCAGGCTTCTGAACTGAGTGCTGATAAGAACTTGGGTCGTCCTTCTCCTCTTTAGTCCGAATGACACGGCGTCCCTGATTTCCATAAAGAACTTCAAATTTTGATTCATCTGACCACAGAACAGTTTTCCACTTTGCCACAGTCCATTTTAAATGAGCCTTGGCCCAGAGAAGACGTCTGCGCTTCTGGATCGTGTTTAGATACGGCTTCTTCTTTGAACTATAGAGTTTTAGCTGGCAACGGCGGATGGCACGGTGAATTGTGTTCACAGATAATGTTTTCTAGAAATATTCCTGAGCCCATTTTGTGATTTCCAATACAGAAGCATGCCTGTATGTGATGCAGTGCCGTCTAAGGGCCCGAAGATCACGGGCACCCAATATGGTTTTCCGGCCTTGACCCTTACGCACAGAGATTCTTCCAGATTCTCTGAATCTTTTGATGATATTATGCACTGTAGATGATGATATGTTCAAACTCTTTGCAATTTTACACTGTCGAACTCCTTTCTGATATTGCTCCACTATTTGTCGGCGCAGAATTAGGGGGATTGGTGATCCTCTTCCCATCTTTACTTCTGAGAGCCGCTGCCACTCCAAGATGCTCTTTTTATACCCAGTCATGTTAATGACCTATTGCCAATTGACCTAATGAGTTGCAATTTGGTCCTCCAGCTGTTCCTTTTTTGTACCTTTAACTTTTCCAGCCTCTTATTGCCCCTGTCCCAACTTTTTTGAGATGTGTTGCTGTCATGAAATTTCAAATGAGCCAATATTTGGCATGAAATTTCAAAATGTCTCACTTTCGACATTTGATATGTTGTCTATGTTCTATTGTGAATACAATATCAGTTTTTGAGATTTGTAAATTATTGCATTCTGTTTTTATTTACAATTTGTACTTTGTCCCAACTTTTTTGGAATCGGGGTTGTAGAAGTTTCCTGAGCTACATCGATCACAAAAGTCCAGAAAATCTGACAACCATGACATCAATACTGGTGAAAGGTGACCGTATTGTTGGCTTCTCAGCTGTCAGTTGATCCTATGTAGCATAATGCAAAATAAATCCTGCTGGGTCACTCTCAAAAGGTGTATATAGTCCAGTTTATTATCCAAGGAGCATACATTGGCGAGTACAATGGACGGTATAGCCGGCTTGTGTGGATTAGCCATTAGCCTGGCCCGGATACCCCCGCGCTTTCCCCGCTTCTGCCTCCTCTCGCACCGCCTACAGCGCTTCCTCTGCAGGTATGCAGCAGTAGTGGGGGTCGATGCCAAAGCGGGCCACCGGAGTAGGCCGAGTTCATGTAGCTCCTTAGCGTGTGCCGGGTTTAACTTACAGAAAAAAGTGTTGCCAATATTAAAAAGAGTCCCACGGCTGTATGTGCGCCTAGGGATGGACAAACGCAACGAAACCATACAATCACTCGAGCACACTGACGAAGACAAACATGTAAACACCACATTATCGGGACACAGAGGGGCCGCTGCGTCCTCACGCACTGCCGTCTTTTTTTTTTCTCCTTTGCACCTGCAAAGGAGAGAAGGGAAAAGAGAGTAAGAGAAGCAGTCAAGTCAAAGCACCAGCCAAAGGGAGAGTAAATCTGAAGATGGCTTTTACCAAACTCAGTATACCGGGCCCAGGTGTACCAAGTTGCTATTAATTACGGTACCTGCATGGGAAAAACAGGTCATGAACAAACACCCCCTCCCCAGATGACACCACCTGGGAAGCACACTTCCAGATGACACCACAGGGGGTCATCACACAGAAAGAAAGAAAGAGCATGCCTAAGCATACTAAATAAACTTTTGAGACATAACATGTGACTATGACTGTGTGATGAAATTGACTATGTGGGATTGTAACTGCATCTAACAAACAAATAAACAAAAACAAACAAACCAGAAATTTGGTTGGCAATACTATTAATATATTGAAATGAACACAATTTTTAAAATAAATAGAATAAAAGCTTGTCATTACCCACAGTTGCATCGTGTTGCTTGGTCATGTTACTGCTGTCTGAGACATCGTGGGTAATATGACGCATACATTTTGCTTTAGCCCGGCACACACGGGCGATTTTCCATCGCTTGGTGCAACTTTTTTGACGCAAGCAAAAAATTGCTTCGTGTGCGGATATTTGCGATGGCGATTTTTTTGTTGTTGCTTGCAACAGATTGCAGGTATCAAACATGCCTGATATTCTGCGACAAAAAAAATCGCCAGTCACTGACTTTTTGCAGAGATATCGTCACATGTGCATGTCTTTGTGATAACGAAGCCATCACCTCCAAAGGCTAAGCCAATCCCTGCCCACGAAATAGACATATGATTTCCACATGACTTGCAACCCCCTCCCCAAATCGCCCACTGGTCACAGATAACACGCACATGCAGCTACCCGAGAGGGGAAACATGCATCCAAAAATCGCAATATGCTTGCAACGAGAAGTTGCCTGTGTGCACTGGACTTTTGAGGCAGCTGGTGGAAAGGACAGTAGTCATGCCAAGAGGAAGACGGAGAAAGAATGATACCCCCCCCACACACACACACACACACTCACCCACACACATACATACACACGATCGCTGCCCACTTCACTTAGCCAGGCAACAGCAGACGCAGACATGATGCTAGATAATCATCTCCATACTGAACTAAAGGGCAGAAGGTGCAGGATGTAACAGCTCAGAACATATGGATGAGAATGCATCATGTTAGATTCAATAAGGTAGAAATGCATCTGCTTTGTGGAGCCATTTCAAGCCTCCATGTGAGAACAGAGCTTTTAACACAGTGTGTTAAAAAAGGCAATGGTAATTAGGTGATAATTTTGTTGTTTCAGCTCTGTGCTGTATTTTGAAATGAAACAATGAGGTTAAAGTGCAGAATGTGGTTTTAATTTGAGGGGTGTGGGTTTTTTTTTAACACTGCAAAAATTGGAGTGGGTCTAGAGAGTTACATTTAGAAAATTTCCATTTTGCAAACTCCCCATTTAATTATGCACCTTATACTACAGCACTGTTGAATTACTGAATTGGATGATTTTTTTTTTTTTTTATAACACTAGTTCTGACAGTAGATCTGGCTGGAATTCAAATCACAAATTTGTATTAATGAACTTGTTTTGCAACCCTGTTTCCAAAAACGTTGGGACGCTGTGTAAACCGTAACTTTGGATAATACTCAAGCTGTACACCAAATTTCCTCAAAATCTGTTCACTACTTTTTGAGTTATGTTGGAGACAGACAAAAAAAATCCTGGATCTGCAGATATATCTGGATTTGCATCAAAATCTAATCAATTGTTCCTTGGCCCATGGCTCACCTTTCCTCAAAAATTTGCTGGCACTAAATTCAAAATGAGCATTCAATAAGATTTCTCATTTCTTGATATGTTTTCAATGATATGTGTTCCACCACTTTGCGCTGGTAATGGTCTCATACAGATACCGCATATGGGATCAGTATCACCTTTAAATCAGGCCCTGTTTACACTTGGGCTACGTTTACATTACGTCGAATCAGCGGATCATCAGATTAACGTTCTTAAAACGATTCGCGTTTACACTAAAACCGTTAGCCGTGCACACAGCAACACCAATACGCGGATACGCTCGGCTCCGCAGGCATCCTGCGCTCCAAATCACTCCGCCCTGAACAGCGAGTGCCCTCTGGAGGGTGTGCACTCCGGCCCTGCGCAGCTCACAGAGCGCGCGAGTGAAGTGAACAAGCCACGATTCGGGACTGAGCCGCTGTGTGTGAGATCCCAGCGCATATCACTTATTACTTGCAAGTGGAAGGATGGCAAGCCTAAAGACAATCATAACTACACAATGGGCAGTATTTGCATCAGTATTTGCAGTATTTTCATACTTTTATACTCTTTAATGAAAGGTGATACAAGGCGGAAGTCTGCGCCGTTTTTCAGCAGTCGCGTCACATGACCAACGCCAGCGAATCAGGAAGGTGGATGTCACAGTGACGTTGTCCAATGAGACGCCAGCTAGAGCTCAGCACAGCGTATTCGCGTATTCTCAATGTTTACACAGCACCGGAGCTGATACGATCTAGATTGAATACGTGGACGCTGGCGGATTCCTGTTTCCCCGCTTTTTCAGGGGGGTTAATGTAAACGGACAGTGCATCCGCGAAGAAAACGAGACAGATACGGTCTAGTGTAAACGTAGCCTTGGTTTTAAAATGTGCGTTGGGAGATTGGATAACAAGTGCACAGTGCTAAATACAAATGTAAATGACCACCAAGACACATTCAAGATGCATTCACTCAAACCACTTGCTGAGATGGTTTGGGACGCATTTGACCACGTATCTTTTGTATTGTAAATGCTAACGGGTCCTGATGTGTCCCCATCAAGGATTTCATCTCATCTCATTATTTCTAGCCACTTTATCAAAATACAAGATCTGGTGGTTATTTTAGTGACAGTGTGCCAACAGTCAAAAAACTGGAGAGAAGCAATGATGTATACTGTTGGACTGCAAGAAAATAATAAAGATATGTTGCAGGTTTAACATTTTTAACATAACTATGTGCAGGGCCCTTTAATCTTCTAGTGGAAATGACGTGGGCAGTAATGAAATCTGAACTTGACACCTTGAAGACACAGGTGTAAATGGTGATGTGTCTCGGCTGTCCAATTGTGATATGATTGCCCAAGATGCATTTTAAAACCAAGTATAAACAGGGCCTAAAAGACAACAAACTTTAATAGTCTCACACACACACACACACACACACACACACACACACACGAGTGAAATTCTTTTGATATTTTGAGGCGTTTTTTAAATACTTTTTTCTTGCAAAAGAACGCCTCTGTCCTTAACTTGATACATCATAAATCACCTCAGTTATTGTTCATTACATTCCATAATGATTTAACTTTCTTGCTGCATTACCTACAAGTTAATCACATTTTTAAGTGATAGAATTTTGTAACAATGCCTTGTTGGCATCAAGTCAGTAACATGATTGGATATTAAAAAAAAAAAAGAGCATCCCAGATAGACGGAGTCTCTCAGGAGTAAAGATGGGGAGGGGTTCGCCACTCTGTGAAAGACTGCATGGGCAAAGAGTGCAATAATTTAAGAACAACATTCAGATTCAGATTTAGTGTCATTCAACCATGTGACATGATAATGTACATGATAATTTTACATGATTCCTCAATGTAAAATTGCAAAGAATTTGGGGATCACATCATCTATGGTACATAGCATCATGAAAAGAATCTGAGAATCCAGGGAAATCTCTGTATGCAAGGGACAAGGCCAAAAACCAATACTGGATGCCGGTGATCTTTGGGCCCTCAGGTGACACTGCATTAAAAACAAACAATTCTGGAGTACAAATCACTGCATGGACTCAGGAGCACTTCAGAAAACCATTAAGTCTGAACACAGTTCGTCACTGTGGTAGTATAGGGCATTAGTGCACATGGCATGGGTAGCTTGAACATCTGGGAGGGCACCATTCATGCTGAATGATGTATACAGATTTTGGAGCAACATGCTGCCATTCAGATGATGTCTTTTCAGGGAAGGCCTTCCTTCTTTCAGCAAGACAATGCCAAACTGCATTCTGCACGTCTTACGACTGCATGGCTCCATAGTAAAAGAGTCCAGGTGCTAAACTGACGTGTCCAGATCTGTCAAAATAATATCAAAATATGCATTAAAAAAAGAAGAAGAAAAAGTAAATATAATTTCTCAATTTCAACATCTGATATGTTGTCTTCAGACTATTTTAATGAAAAATGGGGTTTCTGTGATTTTGCAAATCATCACATTCTGTTTTTCTTTACATTTTACATTGTCCCAACTCTTTTGCAATTGTGGTTATATAATGTAGTGTGTTTTATGAGTTATTAAACTCTATGTTAAATGTGTAAAAAAGAAAAAAAATAGTAATCTGATTTAATGGCACTGCAAAGTGGATGAATAATATAATAAACATCCACAATTGTTATTGTGTCTAGACGTATGCGCTTTCGAATGTCATGAATGGAATGAAATATAATGAGAGTTTCTTTTTCGTTGCTTCATCTGAGAAGTCATTCGGTACTCGGTTACATGTCCAGATAATCTATAATTATAAGCAAATATCAGAAGAGACAAACAGCGCACAGTGAATTGTAGCAAACAGCTCTGGATTATAGTCATCAACTTTAATTCCTGATTTGGCCTCAATCACTGAGGAGACATCTGCAGTAAATAACACAGAATTGAGTGTGTGATTACCAGTTCAGGTACATTGGGGGCTTTTGAATGATGAGAATCATTAGGTGAAATCAACTAGAGGTTAAATTACATTCAACAAATTCATAATGCCCTCATGCATTTTAGGTCAGAGCATAATGAGAGTGTTTGCAGCAAAACATGACCTTCTCTAGCTCTTAATATCTTCTGGCTTTAAAGAAAAATGATATCCTAATTTCTGTACTACAACACTAATGCAAGGTAAGCATTATGATGGATCCCATGGCCAGCTAGTATAAATTGTCTAAGACTGTTTTCCTTTGTCAAGGAGGAAAAAGGTTTAAAAAATAAATAAATAAGGCTCAATTTTTGCCATTCTTCATCTTATCTGCTGCTAATACATGGCTTAATGAGAATTATTTTGGGCTTGAACACTTGAAAAATAGCAGTAATGGTGCTTCAATTAGCATTTTCTTGTCCATCTATCCATCCATTATCCACCACTTATCTGGATCCAGGTCACAGAGGGAGCAGTTTAAGCAAAGATGCTCAGACCTCCCTCTCCCCAGCCCCCTCTTTCAGCTCTTCCAGGGGGATACCGAAGTGTTCCCAAGCCAGCTGAGATATGTAATCTCTCCAGCATGTCCTGTATCTTCTCCCAGTAAGACAAGTCTGAATCACCTCAATTGGGAGGCATCCGGGAGGCATCCAAGACAGATGCCCAAACCACCTCAACTGGCTCCTTTCAATATGGATGAACAGTGGCTCTATTCTGAGCCCCTCGCAAATGACCAAGTTCCTCAACCTATCCTATCTCTAAGGATGATCCCAGACATCCTGCAGGGGAGGCTCATTTTCACTGCTTGTATCTGCAATCATCACTTTCAGTCACTATCCACAGTTCTTGGCCATAGATGATGGTGGGAAGGTAGATCAACCAGTAAATCGACAGCTTTGCCTTTTGATTCATCTCTCTCTTCACCACAACAGACAGGTACAGCATCTGCATAATTTGCCTGTTTCCTCACTCATGAACATGACCCTGAATGTACAACCCCAATTCCAAAAATGTTGGGACAAAGTACAAATTGTAAATAAAAATGGAATGCAATAATTTACAAATCTCAAAAACTGATATTGTATTCACAATAGAACATAGACAACATATCAAATGTCGAAAATGAGACATTTTGAAATTTCATGCCAAATATTGGCTCATTTGAAATTTCACGACAGCAACACATCTCAAAAAAGTTGGGACAGGGGCAATAAGAGGCTGGAAAAGTTAAAGGTACAAAAAAGGAACAGCTGGAGGACCAAATTGCAACTCATTAGGTCAATTGGCAATAGGTCATTAACATGACTGGGTATAAAAAGAACATCTTGGAGTGGCAGCGGCTCTCAGAAGTAAAGCTGGGAAGAGGATCACCAATCCCCCTAATTCTGCACCGACAAATAGTGGAGCAATATCAGAAAGGAGTTCGACAGTGTAAAATTGCAAAGAGTTTGAACATATCATCATCTACAGTGCATAATATCATCAAAAAATTCAGAGAATCTGGAAGAATCTCTGTGCGTAAGGGTCAAGGCCAGAAAACCATACTGGGTGCCCGTGATCTTCAGGCCCTTAGACAGCACTGCATCACATACAGGCATGCTTCTGTATTGGAAATCTCAAAATGGGCTCAGGAATATTTCCAGAGAACATTACCTGTGAACACAATTCACCGTGCCATCCGCCGTTGCCAGCTAAAACTCTATAGTTCAAAGAAGAAACAGTATCTAAACATGATCCAGAAGCGCAGACGACATCTCTGGGCCAAGGCTCATTTAAAATGGACTGTGGCAAAGTGGAAAACTGTTCTGTGGTCAGACGAATCAAAATTTGAAGTTCTTTATGGAAATCAGGGACGCCGTGTCATTCGGACTAAAGAGGAGAAGGACGACCCAAGTTCTTATCAGCACTCAGTTCAGAAGCCTGCATCTCTGATGGTATGGGGTTGCATTAGTGCATGTGGCATGGGCAGCTTACACATCTAGAAAGACACCATCAATACTGAAAGGTATATCCAGGTTCTAGAGCAACATATGCTCCCATCCAGACGACATCCCTTTCAGGGAAGACCTTGCATTTTCCAACATGATAATGCCAAACCACATACTGCATCAATTACAGCATCATGGCTGCGTAGAAGAAGGGTCCGGGTACTGAACTGGCCAGCCTGCAGTCCAGATCTTTCACCCATAGA
Source organism: Neoarius graeffei (assembly GCF_027579695.1). Taxonomy (NCBI): domain Eukaryota; kingdom Metazoa; phylum Chordata; class Actinopteri; order Siluriformes; family Ariidae; genus Neoarius; species Neoarius graeffei. The sequence continues at coordinate 15,039,666 of NC_083594.1, forward strand.
AAACATTTGGCGCATCATAAAATGGAAGATACGACAAAAAAGACCTAAGACAGTTAAGCAACTAGAATCCTACATTAGACAAGAATGGGTTAACATTCCTATCCCTAAACTTGAGCAACTTGTCTCCTCAGTCCCCAGATGTTTACAGACTGTTGTAAAGAGAAAAGGGGATGTCTCACAGTGGTAAACATGGCCTTGTCCCAACTTTTTTGAGATGTGTTGTTGTCATGAAATTTAAAATCACCTAATTTTTCTCTTTAAATGATACATTTTCTCAGTTTAAACATTTGATATGTCATCTATGTTCTATTCTGAATAAAATATGGAATTTTGAAATGTCCACATCATTGCATTCTGTTTTTATTTACAATTTGTACTTTGTCCCAACTTTTTTGGAATAAGGGTTGTAACATTCCTTGTCCCTAAAGACAGTTTTGACCCCATTGGCTACTTCAGTAAGTGGTGGTCCCACAGGAGGGTGGTCCCACATTGCACTTTTGGGCTGAGTCCATCCAAGTCCCATGGGTAACGGCCCCTCCCCCAGGCCTGGCTTCAAGGTGGGACCCTAGTATCCCTATGCCAGGCAAGGTATCTTAGTTTTTGATTTTTCTTCTCATAGGAATCTTTGGAATCACAATTAGTCTCGACCCGCACCTAGGACCAGTTTATCTTGAGACTCTACCAGGAGCAAATTGTCCCCAACAACATGATTCCTCTGATTACTTGGACACTCAAACCTCTCCACCATGATAAGGTGGCAATTCATGGAGGGGTGTGCCCTTGTGTAATAGTTTTAAGCCTATGATGAGACCTCACATTATAAAGGCTAATGGTTTCATAAAAATAACACCACTTGCTTGCTGCCTTGCTGATAGGTAGTGGGGTTTTTTTTACCCCTCCCATTTCATATCATGACCAGTCACTGATGAATGTGAATTCCATTTAACAGGACATCAGTAATTGGAATTTGTAATTAAAGGTTACACTGACACATTTAGCAATAAAAACACAAAACACTGACACCCCTTAGCATGATATCTCAAGACCAAGTGGTTGAAATGTTTGTAGGATTTATATGGAATTATCATTATAACCAGCAGATGAACTGATTAGCTTTTGTAATTGATAAAAACAAGGGTGGGTGGCATGGTGGTGTAGTGGTTAGCACTGTTGCCTCACAGCAAGGAGGTCCTGGGTTCAAGCCCAGCGGTCGATGAGGGCCTTTCTGTGTGGAGTTTGCATGTTTTCCCCATGTTTGCTCTGATTTCCCTCACAGTCCAAAGACATGCAGGTTAGGCTAATTGGTGGCTCTAAATTGACTGAATGTGAATGGTTGTTTGTCTCTATGTGTCAGCCCTGTGATGATCTGGTGACTTGTCTAGGGTGTACAGTTTGCAGCTGACCACTTGAACAAAGAAAAAGCCTTCTGGAAGAATACTTTATGGTCAGTGGAGAAAAAGATTAAGTTGTTTGGCCACACTGATCAGCAGTACAAAGGAACACTGTACCAGCTGTTAAGCATGGTGGTGGTAGCATTGTGCTCTGGGGCTGTTTTGCTGCCAGTGGAACTGGTGAATTGCACAGAGTGGATGGAATATTGAAGGAGGTCTACTTCAGAATTCTTCAGCATAACCTCAAATCATCAGAAACTTTAACACAATTGGGTGTTCCAACAGGGCAATGACCACAAATACACATCAAAGCTGATTGTGGAATGGACAAAGCAGACTAACATTAAACTTAAAACAAGTTCTGGCCTCAAACCTAATATAACTATGTGGACTGTGCTTAAAAGTCAGGTCTGTGCCAGGAAACACAGAAATTTAACTGAGATCTATCAATTCTGCAAAGAAGAGTGGTCAAATATCGAACCCATGTATGTAAACTTCTGACCGCAACTGTACCAGGGTGTAAAGTACTCAAGTACTGTTATGATGGTGAATTTTTACTAAAGTAAATGTACTTGTGTAAAAATCCACTGTAATAAAAGTAAACAGTAGCTTATTTAGTTTGAGCAATAGTCACTTATTTTTTATTTTTATTTTTTTTAACTGTGTGGTTAGTAAGGTACAGATAGATTGTCCTCTAGGATCTTTCCCAGGCAATGCAGTCAGGGTAAGAGCATGTATATTTCACAATTATTCCACGAAATCGAGTCATACATGATCTGATAGCCATCGAGCCATGTAGCATTGACTTGGCTATAAGCCAGGTACGACAAGATTGAGTGGAATAATTGTTTTATTCTATCCACATTCACTGGGTCTTGAGAAACAGAGCATTTTTATATGTTACAAATTTGATGAATAAACACTTTATACAAAACATCTGACAAAATCATTTCTGCTTCAAATGTAAACAAACCAGCAAAATGACAGTAGCAATTTGTGAAAAATGCTGTAATAATAATTCTTGAAAAAAAACAGATATGTGCTTACCATGAAATATTTTCATTCTGTTTTTTTTTTTTATATTTTTTGGGGTGGGCGGCACGGTGGTGTAATGGTTAGTGCTGTCGCCTCACAGTAAGAAAGTCCTGGGTTCGAGCCCCGGGGCCGGCGAGGGCCTTTCTGTGTGGAGTTTGCATGTTCTCCCTGTGTCCGCGTGGGTTTCCTCCGGGTGCTCCGGTTTCCCCCACAGTCCAAAGACATGCAGGTTAGGTTAACTGGTGACTCTAAATTGACTGTAGGTGTGAATGTGAGTGTGAATGGTTGTCTGTGTCTATGTGTCAGCCCTGTGATGACCTGGTGACTTGTCCAGGGTGTACCCCGCCTTTCGCCCATAGTCAGCTGGGATAGGCTCCAGCTTGCCTGCGACCCTGTAGAAGGATAAAGCGGCTAGAGATAATGAGATGAGATTTTTTGGGGTTTTGTTTTCGAGTAGGGTGGCACGGTGGTGTAGTGGTTAGCGCTGTCGCCTCACAGCAAGAAGGTCCTGGGTTCGAGCCCTGGGGCCGGCGAGGGCCTTTCTGTGTGGAGTTTGCATGTTCTCCCCATGTCCGTGTGGGTTTCCTCCGGGTGCTCTGGTTTCCCCCACAGTCCAAAGACATGCAGGTTAGGTTAACTGGTGACTCTAAATTGACCGTAGGTGTGAATGGTTGTCTGTGTCTATGTATCAGCCCTGTGATGACCTGGCGACTTGTCCAGGGTGTACCCCGCCTTTCGCCCGTAGTCAGCTGGGATAGGCTCCAGCTTGCCTGCGACCCTGTAGAAGGATAAAGCGGCTAGAGATAATGAATGAATGAAAAATGTTTTCGAGTAGAGTTTTTATTCCGTCTTTGGTTGGTTCAGCAACACGCTCTGGCATTTTGTTTTTCTCTACTCACAGTATATGAGCTGATATCCTAGTAGTAGAGTAGCCAATCAGAGCGTGTGATTGCTCATATTCAGTGAATGTAGATAGAATAAAACTTTTTTTTTTTTTTATTTCAGGTCACCTTTCCCGTACACCTGAAATGTATTACATTCATCCAACATGGTTGATACTGACATTTGATAAAATTCATTTCTTGCTTACAGATTTGTCTTCAGATAAAGTATAACGCCACCTGAACTGACAGCCAAGCTGACAGAGTTTTGTACCATACCTCCATCAGGTCTGAGATCAAATATTGACCGGAGCAATGTGATGTCAGCTTGAACTAGTATTGGCAGACACGCCCATTTTAGAGGAAAAACAAAGTGGTAAAATTGACTGGTGGTAAATAGGAGATAGAGGCTGTCACCATGCCTAAAAGTTGCTGTGTTTTATCTGAGACTGTCAACAGTAAAACACACCCACACATTCATTTCTCCTTGCTACCGAGTAGGGAAAGGGAGGGCAAAAGAGAATTTTATAGCAGCAGTAGGGACTATCCACCTACATAAACAAGGAAGGAGAGAGTGAAATACTGCTGTCTCCAGTCCAGTCTCGCCTAGCAGGTGCTAAACTGCATGTGCACATTAACAGCAGTAAGCAAAGTGGGCAAAGAAGACAGCGACGTGTACTGTAATCATCTCTAGACAGAAAAACGTCATAGGTGACAGAAATTGACATTTCCTGGAGATTCGATGAGGCAGTTGTTAGGTATAAATGACAGGATATGACCCCTCTGATCACTGAGTGGGCTCAGTAACCCATTTTGATATTCAGCTAGAATGACATTGGTCACCAATAGCATGAAATTTCGACACCTGTTATCAGCCCCCAAAGTACTTATGTAACTCTTTTGATATATCATTGCAGCTAGGCAATACTTTAACTTTTTTTAAGGAGCAAAGATGGGCCAAGGATCTCCACTTTCTCAACATATACATGAGAAAAATTTTGAAATGTTTAAAAACAGGCGGCATGGTGGTGTAGTGGTTAGTGCTGTCGCCTCACAGCAAGAAGGTCCGGGTTCGAGCCCCGTGGCTGGCGAGGGCCTTTCTGTGTGGAGTTTGCATGTTGTCTGCGTGGGTTTCCTCCGGGTGCTCTGGTTTCCCCCACAGTCCAAAGACATGCAGGTTAGGTTAACTGGTGACTCTAAATTAACCATGAGTGTGAATAGTTGTCTATGTGTCAGCCCTGTGATGACCTGGCGACTTGTCCAGGGTGTACCCTGCCTTTCGCCCGTAGTCAGCTGGGATAGGCTCCAGCTTGCCTGCGACCCTGTAGAACAGGATAAAGCGGCAAGAGATAATGAGATGTTTAAAAACAAAGTTCCTCAAAGAAAGATAGGAAGGGATTTGGATTTTTCACCCTCTAAAGGTGCATAATATCATAAACGGATTCAAGCAATTTGGAGGAATTTCGGTGTGTAAAGGGAAAGGGCACAAGCCTAAGCTGAACACCTGCGATCTCCGATCTCTCAGATGGTACTGCATCAAGAACTGCCATTCATCTCTTGCTGATATAACCACATGGGCTCAGGATTATTTTGGCAAACCTTTGTCAAGCACTAAAATACAGGTTTACATCCATAAATGCCAGTTAAATCTTTACTTTGCAAAAAAGAACTTAAAAAGGTCGACTTAAAAAGGAAGTCAATATAAAGATCTCAAATTTTTTTAAAGTTAATTTATAAGAGTCAACTTTTTTTTTTTTTTTAAAAGTCTACTTTAAAAAAAAACTTTAATGGAGTCAACTTAAAGTTAATGTATTTCTTTGTCAAAACACCTGCGGACTCCATTAGCCACCATTCAAATTTAAATGTTTGTTTTCCACCAGAAATGCGTAGCAATCACAATGCTGCATGCATGATATCACATCATGTTAATTTACTCTGTAATGGAAGAAATTTAAACTGTAGCAAAGTAAAATGGCTCAAAATAAACATACTTTTAAAAAGTACACAAAAAAAGTACACAAAAACTCAACTTTGGTACAATAACGAGAGTAATTATAATTTGTTATTCCCATCTCTCTCTCTCTCTCTCTCTCTCTCTCTCTCTCTCTGTGATCATTTCCCTATAACAAAGATGTCTAGTTTTAGCCCTCATGTCACTTTACGGCATGTCTTGTGTATTAGCTGTAAATTATAGCTCACTTATCCAAGCCTCTTTTCCAGCGGGTGGTACATGAACTGATATGGCATTCATTACATAGTGTTAGGACATAATTAATGTTTAGCATGGCAACTGCTCCTTATGCACAACTAACACCTCCCACACACCTGCAACATCTGCTCCTTGCAGTGCATTCTTCGCTTGAAAGTGGCCTTGAAAGTACCATGATGCTGGGGGTCCCTAAATGTCTAGCAAGTCTGATTTGAAGATTTATTATTGGATACATCCTGAACGTCTGTTGATAGAAATAAATAAAAGAAGCTAAAGTTTGAAGAAGAAAAAAAACACCCACACATACTAACAGGGACAATCATAGAATACACATGGATCCTGGATAGACTAATAAATATAGCAACTAAATAAAAAAATATTATTTTGATAATGATGGTTTGTGATTTCTACAACTATTGCAAAATTTCAAAATTACAGACCCCCTGATCATGCTTCACTAACCCGTGGTGGTCAGTGGAGCCCTTTAAACATATTCAATGATTTGTATCCATGTTTCTAGAGAGCTTCAGATAGCCATGTTTCTACAGCATTAGCCATATCTATAGACCTCAGCCCAGGGATATAAAGTGTATTTATGTAACATGTTGCAGATTTTTAAACCATATCTTCCATGGATTGTTACCAATATTAAGCAATTATCAGATGAGGCTGAACAATATTGTGATTTATTCTATCCACATTCACTGGAGATGAGCAATTGAATGCTCTGATTGGCCCCTCTACTACTAGGATATCAGCTCATATACCATGAGTAGAGAAAAACAAAATGGTGGTGTGCATCAAATCAGATATATCACTGTGTTCTCAAGTATTTAAAAGAAACAGAAATGGCTAAAAGAATATAAGTTGGTTCCCCCCCAATGTCTCCTGTTCCACATTCCAGCCCAGTCGGTGGCGATAATGCACCTTTAAGTTGGTTTGCCAACCACCAAAAAAACCCAAAAGAAGAAGAAGAAGGAAATGGTGGAGCATGTTACTGAACCAACTGAGATTGAAATAAAAACTACTTGAAAGCAAACCCCCCCCCCCCCCCCAAAAAAAAAAAAAAAAAATACACACAAAAAAGCAGCAAAATATGGAATAAAAGTATTTCACGGTAAGAACGGATCTTTTTTTAATTTTTCAAGAATTATTATTATAGCATTTTTCACAAATTGCTACTGCCATTTCCGACAAACTCCAGTTTGTTTACATAAGTGGAAATTATTTTGTCAGACGTTTTGTATAAAGTTTTTATTTATCAAATTTGCAAAAAAAATAAAATAAAAATGCTCTGTTTCTCAAAATCCAGTGAAATGTGGATAGAATAAAACAGTTATTCCACTCAATCTCATCGTACATGGCTTATAGCCAACTCGTTATTTAATTATTTGTCAATGCCAAAAGCAGAGGCAAATAACTCCTTATGAGACACGAACAAATCATGATATTTTGTGAAAACCAAGTTCAATAGTTGTTTTATCATTCAAATTACTTTTTTAAAAAAAATACTGATTCTAAAGTTTGCACGACGAGTCAAACAATAACAAAGAAATTGAGCCATGTTGCCAAAAGTGCAAAGTATCTGCGCATGAGCAGACCGTTATTTGTCGGCAGTTATTTGTAGTTCGCTCAGCCAATCAAAATGGTGTAAGAAATAATTTGAATGATAATCATAGATATTCAGCTGTATCCATCATTTGATGGACAGGTTGAGATGATTTTGATCATGTCAATACATTTTGAGATTTTTGAAAAATACTATGCATGTATAAAATGTCTAACTATAGTAACGCAAATGTAAATTCAGCAATAATATGTTGCTGTTTCGCTGTTTCATCATGACCTGAAACTCAGCAAATCGGTAGAAGCTATGCCCACTTGGTGCAATCATATCATGTGATGAATGAAGTTATCTGTCATCATGACATCCATGTTATTTTCTTTGATACCACAGTGTGGTTGAATGCTTGACTCTGTTCATTAGGTGTGTATTATTTTAGTATAACAGTACGGCTTGGACGATAGTTCCAACCATAACATGAATGATAAATTTCTATTAATGCAATCAGTGGCGGCTGGTAGTCTTTCAAACAGGGGAGGCTGGTCGGTTACGATATTTCCAGATTTTAAAAGAAAAAAGAAAAAACACATCAATTTTGCCCATACTCTTGCCTCTGATCTGGCTGATTGTTGGCAGGGTCACAAACTGTGAAATAACAGGTTCTTTTGGCCCATTAGCCTACTGTCCAATACACATGATGGTGGTGTTGGGGGGGAGGGGTATATTTTAACATTTTATATTTTAAAATTGTGGCATGTTGTTTAAAAATTGATCATTATTGAAAGCAGCTCTTTGTCAGGAACCTCAGCAGTAACAGCAGAGTGTTCTGGAATAGGCACAAGCACTGACCTTGGGGAGCCAAACATAGAGCTGGGTGCCACACATTTCATTCAATGACACTTTCCCTATATTTTACTTATTTTGACTGAAATGTTTTATTGACAATTTTGATAACCCTTCACTTTTAATCCAGGTCTGTAGTGTGAAATGTTCTCGGCTGTGTTTTTGTTTAAAAATGTTTTCCAAATTGTAGCTGTGTTTAATTCATATCCACAAAAATATATATTCCAATATAATATACTCAGCATAAACATTTGAAATAGATTCTATATTTTTGGTCCATCCATGACATATTACTAAACTAGCCTATTTACTGTTGTTGATGTGGGTCACTTGCTGTTAGCCAATTCACTTTCTCATGCCAGGAGAACGAACAAGTATTATTCCCAACCTTTTTCACAAAGTCAATTTGAGGCGTTGGTCTACCCTGCTCTTTAATTTTAATTTTTTCCTCGAAAGGAAGACTGGCAAATGGCTTCGCCAAAATTAAATCAGCAATGCTTGGCATCCGTGCGCAGCTTTCTAGCTAGCTGACTAGCCCCCTCAAGTTCAAGTTCAGTCACTCAAATAAACAACATTTCTGGAACTAAGATAGCAAACTTGACAACACTATATTTACACTTTGTTTACAATGAAAATATATACAAACTAAAAAAGCTGGTAGAAACCGTATGTAATGAATGAAATCGAAATGTAAGCTGATCTCTCACAATACACCACAGCACTTGCGAATCCGCATGGGACTGAACTGAGATTCACCGCTGCCTGTCTATATTTGAAACGAGCTGTCAATCAAAGAAAATATCCGGCCGCTTTCACCAATCACCAGTCTCCTCGCGGAAAGCTTTGCCATGTCCCTCCCATGTGAGGCTCGGAGTCCGTAGGCGGGCATTTTCGCAGTATTTGTCCAATAATCATCTTGCATTTTGAGATTGAAAAGCGCATAGCTCCCAAATGCCATTGAAGTCCACTGAGGCTGGGAGTCCGGTGGGCGGGCATTTTCGCAGTATTTGTCCAATAACCGTCTTGCATTTTGAGATTGAAAAGCGCAGAGCTCCCAAATGCCATTGAAGTCCACTGAGGCTGGGCTGCATCGCGCTGTCACGAGGGGGAAAAACTCACGCACACATTAAAGTTATAACGGAATGATTTCGCACTGTAGTTGGGTTGAGCACATATATTTCTATGATTCTGGATCTGAAATAGCAATGTTATAAGGTCGGCTATAACATAAGCCTAGCGCAATTCATCCTACACGATGTTCGTCATTTTTAGAGGAGGCTGAGCCTCCCTCGTTGTCTTAGAGCAATCGCCCGTGAATGCAATCATTCTAATATCTTATTATTTCTATAGCAACAGCTCTTTGACTGCGGGCCTCCAGTCCTCGTACACAAGCGGCTGATTGCACCTCACACTCGTGCCTCCGAGGTGTTGAAGGGACAGTGCCACTTCAGTACCACTGTTTGGGACTGCCGGAAAGCACATGGCCACAGGGCAGAGCGAAGAAAGCACACGCAACTGTCATGGATCAAGCAGTCTCACAGCTTCCCCTCTCCGAGATTACAGGAGAGTATAAAAAGGCCCTGTGAGCAGGAGAAGGCTGGTGAGTTTTGTCGAGACAAGAACTCTGATGGTTTCTGTCCTGTCTCTTTCAGATAGCAATCTCGACGACGTTCACAATCTCCACTGCCATTGCTCCTCTTTGCCTGCCCGTGTCACACTGCCCTGCTCATTCCTGAAGATTCCTTTTCCTGCACCTCAAACACACAAACTTCACTCCTGTGCTGCCCTTTTTTTCTCTTAATGGCAAATTAAGAAAAGCACCATATTGATCCAACTGCCTGATTCTGTATTTGTGTTCTGCCTGTCACAATAGCGAGTTGTCACAAGCTCACACAGCAAGGACTTGTACAGCGGATGCCCCACATAATCTAAGACTAATAATAAAAAAAACAATTTTAAAAATGTGTTGTTTAACCAAGTGAAATGTAGAATCGTTGACGTGGTGACTTTATTTGAAGAGACATTTATTTCACATTTATGGAAGGCATCTCGGTTGTAAGTGCATTTTAAGAGTCACTTTTTTTTCACAGCCCAGGAAAGTCTTCAGGAGCGAGAGAGAGAAAGAAGAACGAGGGTGCTGAGGGAATGACTGTTTATCAAGGTGATAATATGCTGGAAGTGAGAACAGGAACTAACTTGTCTCTCAGACCTTCCATAGCATTAGATCTTGCTGTAAACTGTTAATGTTCAGAGCTTCAAACATTACAAGACTGTCAATGATGGCGTAGCTCAGTCTGGTCCCATCTAGTCCAGAAGGAACGATCTAAAGTGGGCCAACTTGGGCAGTAAATGTTGCAAGCTATATACACTATATACAAGCTATATATAGAAGCTATATACGTACACCCTAGGAATACCGACCTATTTGCCAGAAAGATTCTAAAATGCCGAGGAATTGACTGAGAAGAAGCAATTTTTGTTGAACTGCTCATTAAGGCTTAATTAGTCCATAACTTCATTAATAATTTTAATTAAGCAAATCTGGGTAGAAGTTATATGCATCTTAGGTACCCCTACCTTCATGCCAGAAAGAATCAAAATCAGTGAAGAATTGAGGGAGAAGAAGCGATTTGTGTGGAAACTGCTCGTTAGGGCTTAATTACTCCATATCTTCATTATTAATTGCAATTATGCAAATTTAGGTAGAAGTCATATGCACCCCAGGCAGACCTACCTTCCTGCCAAAAAGAATAAAAATCAGTGAAGAATTAAGAGAGGAGAAGCGATTTTCGTAAAATGTGGACGACACCGAACAGATGACGGATAACACACGATGGCATAAACTCATCACCTGTTGGCCGGATGAGCTAATAAATTAAACATTGTAATTATTGGCAAATTTCTGTGATATAAGTAGAATAACACACTCAGGTGGTTCATCTTTACATTTCAGGCATTTAGCAGACACTCTTATCCAGAGCGACGTACAACAAGAGGAGTTGGGGGTTAGGTACCTTGTTTAAAGGATATGGGACATGGATTTTTTTCTGGGCATAATTATGTATAAAGGACATAAGAAATGCCATCTAAATCACTGCAGGGCGTCAAAAATGTGAAAATCATCACATTATTCAAGTTTTTCTATACATCAGCGTAAAACAAGGATTCGTTAATGAGCTAGGTGGCCATGTGACCCGTGACGTCATAAAAACTTTCCAAGGAGCCAGCGCTTGGGAATCTAATGTAAACAGGTTACCGAAATGGACACCATCGACAGTGATATTCCCGATGTTTCACAGAGATGTGAAGTTAGACCCTATCAATTCGAACCGATAGCTAGAAATTCACATGAACATGGATCTTGTCTTTACTCTGACGGGTCAGATGATTCTGAGAGTGAGAGTTCATTCAGTCCCCATGAAACTGAAAGCGGTCGGCTGGATAACACTTCCTGGTAAGTTAAAAACAATTCTGCTCAAAGGCTAATGATCTGTTGAAAGAAGTATTATTTTTGGATCATACATTGAAAGTTCATCATAGATCTAGCTAAAGTCCGTTGCAAGCTAGTTTTTTTTTTTTGCTGATATTTTTCGAGATTGATTGAGATACAATGCTTCCAGAGTCCGAGATGAAAACATTCAAAATGGCGAAACGAGTCAGAATTATGATAATCAATAATTGATACACCCAAAATTATAATACTAATCCTTACCTCGGCTTTCAGTCGCTTAGTGCAGAGGTCTTCAACAGGGGGGTCGCGAAATCGCACCGGATCACTCATATCAACAAAAATATTCCTGCCCTGTCCCCTGGCCTCCGTGCAGGGATGCAAATAGCGCGCCTTTCGGCGGATGCCGCCTTTTTCACGGCTGAATCGCGCAGATCCGATTTTTTAAAAAAAAATAGCGATGTTGGTTCATGGAGCATGAGGCATGAAGTGTAAGGATGAGAGAGAGGCGGTTTGGGTCGGGAAGCTGCGCGCATTTGTGCAGCCTGGCGCAGGTGTGCGCGGCTTCCCGATTTGAACTGTTTTTTTTTCTCATCCTTATGCTTCCTGTTTCATGAATTAATATCGCTCAGTACCTGAGTATTAATGTTGAAAGACTCCTCAGTGAAATGGTCCGAACACAGTTTGTGGGAAACAGTAGGTGCAAAGTTTTTTCAACAGGTGTTCTGTAAAGTTGTCCTACCAAGCCTACTGCGCATGCGCAGGTGAGCCCACACTTTCCTCAGCTTCGGGTCCTTGGGGAATGCAAAAAAACTTACTCCAGGGCATTTCCCATTGGAATTATTGCAACCATAAGCAGCACAATACACCATGATGTCCAATGTACTTTAAAGACTATAAAAACAATTTTCTTGTCATCCACTTCTCCATTCATCTACCCGCTTGTGCTGTGCCCAAAAGTTTTTGTGACGTATGATCACGTGACAGCGGCTCTTCCGGTTGCAAAAAATGCATATCGGAAGTCGAGCAGAAATGCCATATAATCATCACGAATATAACGATTTTGCTGAATTTAATAGATGATTTTGTATTTGTTGATGCAATTAATTCATATTTTTAATGGAAAGAAACTGATATAGCGTGCTTTTATGTTTCATATCCTTTAAGGGTACTTCAGCCATTCCTGCTGGTTCAGGGAATCAAACCGGCAACCTTTTGGTCTCAAAGCTGCTTCTCTAGCCTTTCAGCCATGGCGTCCTCTCGCTCACCTTTAGGCCATGGCCGTCCTTTTTTAATCATCTGCTTATTACCAAGGCACTGCACAAAATGATCAATTATATTCAGAAGAGATTTTCACTGATCTTCAGAACAATGCACAGTATTTGCTTGATTAAATGATAGATTTTTTTTTTCTCCAGAAACAAACTTTTCTGTTTCCCTTCTCTGAATAATGGGTTCGAACATCCGTGAAATGAGCATTCCAATTCTCACATCATCCAATCACCAGATTTTTGGTTCTACATTGTATGCAAATGTGATGTATATTTAATCAGAACTCTCATTTACATAAATAAATGCTTTTTTTTTTTAAATCCCATAAAAAAACACTTGTAAGTACATCATCAATCCATTAGCAGAGGATGTGATATCTATTGGTTTAAAAGATTATCCTATTCACTTGCAGGATCATATCCATAATATTCAAATAACTATCTGTCTGGATGAATATTTGTAAGAAAGTGCATGATCTAAGACCTCAAGTCACATTTTCAAAATGAACCCTTTTGTGAATTACCTTTTCAAAAAGTAATGATATGCTTCAGCGACTTTAATGCTACCGTTGCTGCACTTTGATTGAGGTTTTGTCAGCCACTCCACTTGTCCAATATCTCGTCCGATGTAATATAGATTTGCCGGGTTGGCAGGTGTGTATCTGCTGAAATATTCCTGCAGACTGGGTTGGCGACCAGAGTGCAGCATCAGAGCCTTTGATTTGTTGCTCAATTCACCAGAGTTCAGTGTCATTTAAATCCTGTCTGAACGAATCTGCTATCAGTTTCCCCAAGTTGCTCTCTGTCATGTCAGACTTTGTTGACATCTCCCATTTTTTTTTGGTGTGCTTTCATTTGATTTCTGCAGGAGTTACCAGGGAAAAGCTGTGGTGGGAAATGTGACTGTGAAAGTAGCTACAGTATCTAGCATCGTTAATGGTAGAATTTGCACAACAGTCACGAGAATGAGTTTTCAGTAGCAGTTCTGATTACTAAACTGCTGGCAAATTACGATATTTACATTCATCAAAATTCATTTCCAAGATGATTTGATCCCTACAAGTGGCATAGGATCAAATCCAAGAATTCAACTGAGGGTTAAGGGCCTTGCTCAAGTACCTTATAGTGGCTCTCTGCAATTCAGTTCATTGAACTTGCAGCCTAATTGTGAGTATGAGACACCCTTAAATGCTGAAGTACCATTGCCAATCACAGGATGAGAGGATTTAGAGTCGGAAATGGATGCCAACTGCAACTGTCACATCAAATAATGTTAAAATTTGTAATAGTGAAGGCCTAATAAGAAAATTACTGAATATGGTTCATTTTAATATAATGAATGCAGTGAGATTGCGAGTTCTACTCGCGGTCGGGTCATACCAAAGACCATCATAAAAATAGTACTTATTGTCGTCTGTCAAGGCATGCTGCAATACAGATGTGAGTGAGGAGTCAAAGTCTCACAGTTACCAGAGGACTAGACCCCCCACTGTAACCCTAGCTGTATTGCTGGGTTTCAGTCACATGAATTTTCTTAGCGGTTTTACCAGAAGTGAAATAGCTGGTGGTCTAAATGGCTGCCGTAGTGCAAACAACTATCAATAACTTATCAGAGTACGCTCGTAATCGAGAAGCCACTGCTCACTTTAGATATATTCAGAAAAATTGCTCTGTGCAATGGACTCAACCCCTACAGTCTGGGAAAGAAGGATTTGTCATACGATCTCAAAAACTATCCTTCAGTCGAGTTCCCCGACATCTCGAACTATCTGGTGTTGCAGACGTCCTTCTACACCGCAAAACAGATGAAAGCGTGGAAGAGTATGGAGTCTTACAACTTTTTTTTTGTCTGTGGCTGGGTAAAGGACCTCGGTATCAAGTCGCTGCCAAATGAATCCTGTATTATTTTTGCCCATGTAAGTAATTTTTAAAGCTTTTTGTTCTCGTCTTTACAACGAAGCGCTGCAAGTTGAAGTGTAAACAAACAACAGTTTGCTTGATTCTCACTTGTGTTGGCTCTTATCTCTCAGCTAAATCATTCACAAAGATCATCAGAAACCCCTTTAAAGACCTGGATCTTAGTTAAACAAGATAGAGAAGTGATCACGGCGCATTGTAACTGTACGGCTGGGGAAGAATTTTGTCGCAACCTTCATGCATATGGACTTTGTGAGGAGTAAAAAAGAAACAGCTGGGGACTTTAGTGCTTCATGACGAAAAAAGTACAGTAAAATAACGACACAGAGCAAGAAAAGTACTTGGAAAACACTAAGGTCATAGCTAAGAGGGCTATACAAACCTTTCACCAAGTGATCACTGCAAACTTGAGCATGCTTCAACTCAGCTCCCTTCGATTTCAGTCAGAGGTTCGAAAGCCACCTTTCTTGATGTCTTTTTGTGAAATCCTGTGTTCGTTCACCCTTTTTTATTAATTCATGGGGAACCTTGAAGAAACTTTTATCAGTTTCACGGTTTGATCGATTCAAACAACCTAAAACAACGCAAGCATCAGGCATTTTTCATGCGAGCAATGCACGTTCTTCATACAAACACTTTGTCAACTGAGCTTTGGTAGACCACCAGCTAAAGTTTTGAATAACTAATGAGGTGGATGTGAGGTCACATGAAACCCAGCAATAGGTGAGAGGCTAAGGGCTATGGAAACGGAGATCGGCGCCGCCCAATGCGCCTTAATGGACTGACCTGAATTTCCCGAAAGCATCGTAGCACAAAGATCTTTGTTAAATTGTTGACCAAGAAGCATAATGAATGCTCTCTCTCCTAGTTAAGATGCTCTTAATGTGAAGAGGCTTTCAGGAGACCCACCCCTAGTTATTACTGGGACAGGAGACTGCCTGAGAAGACCAGGGCATGGCACAGGAAGGACTTTAGACCATTTAAATCTGTTACTTTGACTAACTTATGTAGGATTCAGCTGCAAAAAGTGTCCTCATATATACAGTGGTGCTTGAAAGTTTGTGAACCCTTTAGAAATGTCTATATTTCTGCAAAAATATGACCTAAAACATCATCAGATTTTCACACAAGTCCTAAAAGTAGATAAAGAAAACCCAGTTAAACAAATGAGACAAAAATATTATACTTGGTCATTTATTTATTGAGAAAAATGATCCAATATTACATATCTGAGACTGGCAAAAGTATGTGAACCTTTGCTTTCAGTATCTGGTGTGACCCCCTTGTGCAGCAATAACTGCAACTAAACATTTCCGGTAACTGTTGATCAGTCCTGCACACCGGCTTGGAGGAATTTTAGCCCATTCCTCCATACAGAACAGCTTCAACTCTGGGATGTTGGTCGGTTTCCTCACATGAACTGCTCGCTTCAGGTCCTTTCACAACATTTCAATTAGATTAAGGTCAGGACTTTGACTTGGCCATTCCAAAACATTAACTTTATTCTTCTTTAACCATTCTTTGGTAGAACGACTTGTGTGCTTAGGGTCGTTGTCTTGCTGCATGACCCACCTTCTCTTGAGATTCAGTTCATGGACAGATGTCCTGATATTTTCCTTTGGAATTCGTTGGTATAATTCAGAATTCATTGTTCCATCAATGATGGCAAGCTGTCCTGGCCCAGATGCAGCAAAACAGGCCCAAACCATGATACTACCACCACCATGTTTCACAGATGGGATAAGGTTCTTATGCTGGAATGCAGTGTTTTCCTTTCTCCAAATGCAACACTTCTCATTTAAACCAAAAAGTTCAATTTTGGTCTCATCCGTCCACAAAACATTTTTCCAATAGCCTTCTGGCTTGTCCATGTGTTCTTTAGCAAACTGCAGATGAGCAGCAATGTTCTTTTTGGAGAGCAGTGGCTTTCTCCTTGCAACCCTGCCATGCACACTATTGTTTAGTGTTCTCCTGATGATGGACTCATGAACATTAACATTAGCCAATGTGAGAGAGGCCTTCAGTTGCTGAGAAGTTACCCTGGGGTCCTTTGTGACCTTGCCGACTATTACATGCCTTGCTCTTGGAGTGATCTTTGCTGGTCAACCACTCCTGGAGAGGGTAACAATGGTCTTGAATTTCCTCCATTTGTACACAATCTGTCTGACTGTGGATTGGTGGAGTCCAAACTCTTTAGAGATGGTTTTGTCACCTTTTCCAGCCTGATGAGCATCAACAATGCTTGTTCTGAGGTCCTCAGAAATCTCCTTTGTTTGTGCCATGATACACTTCCACAAACATGTGTTGTGAAGATCAGACTTTGATAGATCCCTGTTCTTTAAATAAAACAGGGTGCCCACTCACACCTGATTGTCATCCCATTGATTGAAAACACCTGACTCCAATTTCACCTTCAAATAAACTGCTAATCCTATAGGTTCACATACTTTTGCCACTCACAGATATGTAATATCGGATCATTTTCCTCAATAAATAAATTACCAAGTATTTTTGTCTCATTTATTTAACTGGGTTCTCTTTATCTACTTTTAGGACTTGTGTGAAAACCTGATGATGTTTTAGGTCATATTTTTGCAGAAATAAAGAAAATTCTAAAGGGTTCACAAACTTTCAAGCAGCACTGTATACAAGGGCATACTTTACAACTAAATAAGGGCATAATAATTGAAATCCGTTCTTATTTGCAGTGTGGGACTCGGAAACACACTTTATTATCTTGATCGGGAGCGGATCTTATGAGAAGTGACAGTTGGTGAAAGCATGAAGAGAACCACATCACAATTCTATAAAGAGACTGGCATTCAGGATAATGAGCTTATACTGCAATCTGTTATATAAATGTGCAAAGGCACAGGGTCTTTAGCAGATCAAAAATGGAGAAAAAAATGGACGTATTTTGCATTACAGTACCTTGGCTCCAAAGAAAGGACTTCCAGGAAGGAACATAAGACTAAAAATGTCAACTAACTTGCACAAACATTCATTAAACTATTGGAAGAATGAAATAGACTCCAAATCCACCCTTAAAAACAAATGAAGGAATGTTGAAAATCCAAACGGAATACTAAATCTTGTCTTTATCCCCCCCCCAATAAATGAGTTTCAGAGATGCTGGCTCTGGTTTAGTTGTCATGGAAACTGCAGCTTTTTGAGAGGAGACTGTGCTGTAAATGGAGGCAGAGACACAGTAAAGTTTTGCTATTTATGACCTTTATGTATTTATGAATTCAAGCTACCTATATGATGCCTGCATTCATGGTTTCCTCACATAAATCAGCATTCCAAGACAAATCCAAAGACACAGCAAAGAAATACAGAGAGAAATAAGGACCTGAGTTTCATTCGTGCATCCATCCATCCATTATCTATACCAGTGGTTCTCAAACTTTTTTCACCAAGTACCACCTCAGAAAATACTTGGCTCTCCAAGTACCACCATAATGACCAACATTAAACTACAGTAGCGTAGTAGGCCTAAGTATTCATTAAAAACAAGGTGGAGGTTTTATTTAACAAGTATATTTAATATTGTTGGCCACTGTAACATTACACACAGTACTTTGAACAGTAACGCTGTGTTTAAATATAGGAAAATAAAACACTGTACTTAAATAATGAATCAAATAAAATTAATTGCACATAAAAGTGAAATAAACATTGTACTAAAATAAATATTAAAAGACAATTCTTAAAGATTAAATGAAAATGTACTTAAAAGTTAAATAACTGTACTGTACTTAAATGTTAAGTAAAAAAAAATACTGTCCCCGCATACAACACACTGCGGCCTGGGCAGCTCCTCTGTCCCGCTCCAAATGAATCCCAGTTTTATGTATTTTTCGTCATACTTCCTCCTCACTGGTTTCTGCCGTTTGCTAGCAGTTCTGGGGCTGGTTTTGCCACTGTCGTTAGCATCTGCGCTCGGCTCACACACGTCCTCTTCAGTTCTCCCTCTCTCCTGATCCACGCTCCCATTCGCGGATTTAAGCCACGGCAGTAATTTTGTCGTACTCGTCATAATTAGCAAAGCCACCTCCACCTTTTCCCATCACAGCCTAGTCTACCAATGGCGGATAACCGTCTGTCAGCGGAACCGGCGGGAATGCGTACGTACGCTACGTATGGCTACCCAGAAGCACGTGCAAACTTTTTAAAATTATTAACTTAATTTGTATCTCCTTTCATTTTCTTGTCATCGGTTGATAAGATATTTTCATCCATTCGGATATTATTTCACGTTTTATTTTATTTTTTTAATTTTTTTTATATTAATTAAGTGATTCTTTGGCATACCACTAGAATGGAGCCCGCGTACCACTAGTGGTACGCGTACCACAGTTTGAGAATCACTGCTCTATACCATTTATCCATCAGAGTCACAGGGGAAGCTGGAGCCAATCCCAGCCAACTTCGGGCAGGAGGCGGAGTTCGTTCATTCATTCATCCATTCCTTTCATGCTAAATTTTTATTTTTTAATATAGGTTTGAGCGCTGTCGCCTCACAGCAAGAAGGTCTTGGCTCGAGCCCCGTGGCCGGCGAGGGCCTTTCTGTGCGGAGTTTGCATGTTCTCCCCGTGTCCGCGTGGGTTTCCTCCGGGTGCTCTGGTTTCCCCCACAGTCCAAAGACATGCAGGTTAGGTTAACTGGTGACTCTAAATTGACCGTAGGTGTGAATGTGAGTGTGAATGGTTGTCTGTGTCTATGTGTCAGCCCTGTGATGACCTGGCGACTTGTCCAGGGTGTACCCCGCCTTTCGCCCGTAGTCAGCTGGGATAGGCTCCAGCTTGCCTGCAACCCTGTAGAAGGATAAAGCGGCTAGAGATAATGAGATGAGATGAGATAGGTTTGCTCTAGGTGGCACGGTGGTGTAGTGGTTAGCGCTGTCGCCTCACAGCAAGAAGGTCCGGGCTCGAGCCCCGTGGCCGGCGAGGGCCTTTCTGTGTGGAGTTTGCATGTTCTCCCCGTGTCTGCGTGGGTTTCCTCCGGGTGTTCCGGTTTCCCCCACAGTCCAAAGACATGCAGGTTAGATTAACTGGTGACTCTAAATTGACCGTGAGTGTGAATGGTTGTCTGTGTGTCAGCCCTGTGATGACCTGGCGACTTGTCCAGGGTGTACCCCGCCTTTCGCCCGTAGTCAGCTGGGATAGGCTCCAGCTTGCCTGCGACCCTGTAGAACAGGATAAAGTGGCTACAGATAATGAGAGAGAGAGAGAGGGGTTTGCTCTATTTTCATTCATGCAATAGGAATTGCTTTGAGCATTGAACTGGAAATTATTTCCATCCATGATTAATCTCCTTTCTGTAATTTTTACACTTAACCAAACTGGGAAAAGTAATACTAAGCAGACTTATACTGATGAACATATGAGTTCCTGATGTAAAGCTAATCAACAGCATTAAAACCTACTCAAAACAAATGTTGCCAGGCAAAACAAACCAAATTTTTTTATTTCTCTCATTTTATTAAATATCGGAATACATTTTTGATAACTATTTTGTCACTGGGCAGCACGGTGGTGTAGTGGTTAGCGCTGTCGCCTCACAGCAAGAAGGTCCGGGTTCGAGCCCCGTGGCCGGCGAGGGCCTTTCCGTGCGGAGTTTGCATGTTCTCCCCGTGTCCGCATGGGTTTCCTCCGGGTGCTCCGGTTTCCCCCACAGTCCAAAGACATGCAGGTTAGGTTAACTGGTGACTCTAAATTGACCGTAGGTGTGAATGTGAGTGTGAATGGTTGTCTGTGTCTATGTGTCAGCCCTGTGATGACCTGGCGACTTGTCCAGCGTGTACCCCGCCTTTCGCCCGTAGTCAGCTGGGATAGGCTCCAGCTTGCCTGCGACCCTGTAGAAGGATAAAGCGGCTAGAGATAATGAGATGAGATGAGATCAGTCCATATGTCAAAGCAATGGCCATAAATGGGATTCATTGAGACCTGTGCGAGACATCCTAGGACGGAAGTAAAATGTACAGCGGAAATCAAACCCTGTGTCGGGAATCACTCACTTATTCACTACTCCCTTCTCCCTATATAGGGAATTACTACACTACTGTTCAAAAGTTTGGGGTCACTTTGAAATGTCCTTATTTTTGAAAGAAAAGCACTGTTCTTTTCAATGAAGATCACTTTAAACTAATCAGAAATCCACTCTATACATTGCTAATGTGGTAAATGACTATTCTAGCTGCAAATGTCTGGTTTTTGGTGCAATATCTCCATAGGTGTATAGAGGCCCATTTCCAGCAACTCTCACTCCAGTGTTCTAATGGTACAATGTGTTTGCTCATTGCCTCAGAAGGCTAATGGATGATTAGAAAACCCTTGTACAATCATGTTAGCACAGCTGAAAACAGTTGAGCTCTTTAGAGAAGCTATAAAACTGACCTTCCTTTGAGCAGATTGAGTTTCTGGAGCATCACATTTGTGGGGTCGATTAAATGCTCAAAATGGCCAGAAAAATGTCTTGACTATATTTTCTATTCATTTTACAACTTATGGTGGTAAATAAAAGTGTGACTTTTCATGGAAAACACAAAATTGTCTGGGTGACCCCAAACTTTTGAACGGTAGTGTATATAGAGGACTATATAGTGAGCTCATTGGTAAAATGAAAAAAAAAAAGCTTTCAGACACTTCTCCGTTGCACCGTTATTTACGTCATTACTCTCGCACAATCAAAACGTGCCAGATCAGTCATCTGGTGGGTTTTCAAAATAATAAATGCATGCATGTATTTGTGATAAATCCATATTATACTGAGCGTATTTCCCACATTAATCAATACAAAGTACCTGCATCTTTCAGTTTTTTTTTTTAAATCAAAGCTGAATACTTTCTTCTTTGCCGCTGCCTTTTATTAAATCAAATTTCAGACTTTTAATTTGATTTCTTTCAGCGTGACCGCAATGCATGATGGGATATATTGCTTTGGTTAGTGACCATTATTGTACACTACTTTTCGTGATGCATTGTGGGATACTTTGAGTGCACTATATAGGGTGTAAATAATCCTCACTAAGGTTTCGGACAGCACTACAAAATGGCGTCCCCACTATATAGTGCCCTATATAGTGAGTAGGGAGCGATTTTGGACACAGGGGTTGTCGAAAGACATGCACACCCTCTTTCAAATGCTGATGTAATCAAGCCGGAAGTTTTGTTTGTTTTGATAGCAATCAGGAAAGTTTGAAAAAAGTAGGCAGTAATCGTCATTGAAACTCATTTTTGTGCAATATTTCGTTTGGAAAACAGTTTTCAAAATGGCAGCACTGACACCTGACTGACACTTCACATTTTAAAGTCTCGCACAAGTCTCGTGAAGATCGCACGGATAAGCGACGCCTGCCGTGGACCAAACGAACTAAATTCAACATGGCTAAAAACCGAATAGGCCGATAAGTATAATATTTAATTGCAATTAGTTGCCAATACGAGTCACGATATACGTAAGGTTACTAAAACTGAAAACACAATTGAATAACACGTTAAGAAATAAAGCAAGTTTAAAAATGACTTGGGTTCTCCTTTATAAATCACAGAAGTAAAATATACCAAGTGTCTGTACTTTATATTATTCTACTCTTACTTCTTACAATTTTCAAAACTGAAACCTCCGAACCGAGGCTGACATACACACACTGTCACCATGACCCAAACTCTTATGGTATTTCCTGGAAATGGCCTGGCGCTAGAGCTCAGTGGAACGCACTTTTCCTCTGTAATAAGCATAAACATGTCTGAAAGCGATTTCTTTAGTCTAGTCCATTTATTTTGAATGGTGAACCGAATTGTATACACTCACCGGCCATTTTAATTGTAACATGTGCATGCGCAGTGAGCGCCTGTTACACTTACATTCTTACAGCATGATGATGTAGTGGCTAGCGCCTCTATATGAGGCAGTAGCCACAACAAAAATGATTTTGACCTTTTTGGTGACCTTGACTAGATGACCCTCAAAATGCTGAAGGTTCTATTTGAGACCAATGCCCATCTATCCTGAAAGTTTCATGAAGATTGGTCCAGCCATTTTCCTGTAATATTGTTAACAAAAAAAACAGCAAAGAAGCAAACAAAGAAACCCGACCAAAGACAATACCTGCCCCCTGATGAACTCCATCCCGGGTGAGGTAACAAAGCAAAAAAAAAAAAACGACTGGACATACTCTGTTCATACCATGCCACAAATCTGAAACCCAATTTTTCTATTTCCTTATTATTGTCATTATTTTATAATCCTTTTCCACCAGCTCAAAACCAGAGACAAGGTGTTTTTGTCATTCATTTCAACCTGCTATGATTTATAACACATGGATATTATTCCACTTTTAACATAACCGCTCAAACTGTAATGGGTATTCACTTCACACATTTAATTCTCAGCCTAATTTTTTTTGAAATGCATAAACAACATGGAGGAGAAAGGCACATGCTGGCAGCTAGATAGCCAAATCAGTTATCTTTTAGCTGTTCCAGCCATGCTACTAATTAAACAGCTTGGCTAATAGCCTGTCTGGAATGGCATCCAGATGTGCAAACACTGTGAAAAAAGAAATGGGGATAGAAAAAAGGGAATTTTCAATGCAAAAGAAAGCAAACAAATCATGCTGTACTTGTGGACATGATTTTTTTTTTTTTAAATGGAGGTCTAAAAATGAAATTTTAATAAAACAATACATACATATATATGTGTCATGCCATGGGAGTTTTGTCCCAGAGGTTCTGTTTACAGAATGCACAGAAACGGTGTTGAAAAGTGTGCAATATTTTGCACCGTTTTCACTGGCTGATCCAGTAACTATCAACGATTATTATATATGGGCCACTTTTTCATGGAATAAAAACATGTATTCTAATCTCTTCTAGCGGGTTTATTGATGGCATGCAATATTGTTATCATATCACTTATCCTCCATGTATTACGCCACCCTCCCTAATATTGTTATAATATTGCACATTGTCAAGACAACATGACATCACATGTCAGAACTCATGGGAATATCCAATGACGAAACTTTTCTGCTGCGCATGCGCACAATCATTTCTTTGTCCACTGGGAAAGAGAGAAGACGAGGCTAATCCAGTGCTAAAATTAAGCACTAAATAAATACTGAAACTGAAGATGCGCTGAACACCCAAAAGGCTACCAAAACTTCATTATATATTCTTCACACATATTTACAAGAGAAAAACATACCAACAGACATCGAAAAACTGGAAAAGAGACGTCAGAGATGTAAAACTTCCATGCTGGCAAGTGACTGTGACAGTTTGTAAACAAACATAGCCACGAGGATTGCTTTGTCTGGGCTGCCAACTCTCACGCAATGAGCGTGAGACACACGCATTTGATTGTCTTCACACGCTCACACGCCATACCTCCAATTTCTCACGCTAGAAAAAAATCTAGTTTATCTAGCTGATCTAGGCTACCCATTGCGTCGCGCCAACCACTTGCGATCGATCAATTACGCCTTACGCACGGCTAAACAGGCAGAGAGGTGTTCCCTTCTGTACACACTCCCCTATGGTAGGTGGCGCATCTAATGATGCTGCACTCGCCGGAAGTTGGATAATTGCCTACCGTCAATTTAGAGGAAGAGGAGAGAGAAGAAGGTATCCGAGTTGAAGATGGGTGTCTCAGACAGGTTTGTACATATGCACGCCAATGTGTGGTGTTACTGGTGTAATTATGAACTTATATAAAGTTTCTTAATCATTTTAGCCTATAAGTGTTGTGAGAATATTTAATGCCATATCGAGAGCTGTGTACTAGGCATGCTAAATCATTATAGGCCTCCTGCCGTGCCACAGCCTCTATCTTCCCCAACAAGCAGCACAGGAGAGCACCTCCTTAGCACACATTTATTAAGGTGCATTTTTAGTTTGTTTACTGTATGTTATCATACTTTATGACTTTATTTGAAGCCATACTGGAAATGTTGTAAAAGAAAGCAAGTAAGAGATAATATTACAAATGTAAGAAGAGCCATTAGCCACCATACCTATTGTTTATTTACAGGGTATTTATTTTTAATTATTTATGATGTATGTAATTGCTCAGTTAAAGTAAATAAAGCATGGTCACCTGTAATATCAAAGAACTTGAACTTGTGAATAATTAAAAAAAAGAGAACAATACACTGAGGAGACAGGGTTTCAAAGAGGGCAAGACAGGTAGAGAATATTTGTCAAATAACAGGCCCTGACGAATGCTCTATTACTAATAAGAAACATAGATAAGAAATAAATTAATAAGAAATATATTAATATAGCTTATTTAAGTATGACCAAAATTTTTAAGCCCAACTTTGTGTGCACAGTCCCACCTATGGCCAAGGTTCAGCTTTTTGTATTTCAATACTGTTCAAACTTAATCATTTTAATGTTTCTTGTAGCACATGCACATTTTGCTTACTGTTTAAGCATTTTATTTGTTCTTTTGCTGTTGATATTTTTCCCCATGCCAATCTTCTGCTGAACCCAGTGGTGGGGAAAGCCCTTAAATGCATAATGAATAGTCAGTGAGGGACAATCTTATTTTTTGCAACAGTTATTAAAAACTTAACATTTAGTTTCAATTCAGAAGGTGTTTAGGCTTAGCTGATGAAATATTTTCAAACATGAACTTGCTTTTAAATCTGAAACACAGGTCTATAGGGCTACAGGAACATTGGCAGTCATCTGTAGTTTTCTAGTGTGGGGGCTTTTAAGCCAAAACTTGGTGCTTTTGTTGGCCACAAGCTGAAGGCCTGGCAAGTCAGGGTGTGGAAGAATGTAGGTATGGCACAGCAGGCCACTCCAAAAATCCACCAGAATGCAGGAACATCTACTAAATCCAAAATCTCAACACCCCCCCCCCATTGTCCATCTCCAGCTGGACGACCCACAAACAAAACACCAGAATGCAGGGGGACAAGTGAATATCAAACTGAATACAAAATTCCCACTTACTGCATGGTGTGTGGAAAAATTTTGCCGTCGACCCCCCCCCCCCAAAAAAAATCTCACTCCAAGGAATTTCGAAAAGTTGGCAGCCCTGACTTTGTTAAGAGCGGAAGATTTTGAGAGAATTTTGGCTGCCAGGTCGCTCCATTGTGTGTAATTGTCGATGTTGATTTTAACAGTAACTAAGTAATTTACACGGGGAAAATAATAATAATATTCACCTTGACTGCGCTAGTGTTGGCCTTCGCTAACACTACACCGGCTGGAAGGTAACCAGACTGCCGTGCTAACAGCACCAAATCGCCAGTAAGCTGGCATTGGCCTTCGAGAATGCTGATATGAAGAGTGTGTGTATGTATTATAATAATAATACTAGCTGGCTTTTTTTCATGGTCTAGCAGATATATTCCATTCAAGAAACCAAGAAAACTTAAAATCAGCCATTTCAGACCACTGCAAACGACAGAATCATATTATGAATTGGGAAGAGGCCAGAGTCATTCGCGCTGAAGAGAATAGATATCAGCGTTGGATTTTGGAGGCAGTGGAGATACGTAAGCGGGCGCAGAGGACGATGAACCGGGATGAGGGAGCGTACGCGCTGTCACATACCTGGAGCGCAGTCCTGGGGCAGCGACCTGACAGCAGGAGGCGTGGACTACCTGTCAAATTGGGCGGGACGTTCACGCCTCCATAGAGTAACATCAGCTGATAAGGCACGTCACCACTCGACATCTGGTGACTGTTTTGAAGAAGGCGGAAGTGTTCGCCGAAACTGTCAACAAGTGAGGTAACATACTAAAAAAATACGTGTCTTAAGAAACGAACTTAAAGAAAAGAATATATTCCATTCAGCTAGCATGATACTGAACTCATCTTTGACTTGTGAATGGAATATATCTGATAGACCACTCAAAGCCAGCCAATTTTATTTAAATAATCACCTCAATAGTGCCCTACGGGATACATTTACCACTTTTAACATCCTCCATGATTGTGTTGGACTGAGGCTGGTTCTAGAGGACTTGAGACAGGGACTTGTTTTAAATGACTACCATGTAGTTACCGTCCAGAACCGGAAACCAGTCAACACTCGACAGCGTCCGTTCACTGTACATGTTTCTGACTGATTCGGAGTCTTGGTCTCCATGTTTTCAACACGGCATGTTCAGAGGTTAGAAAGAATAAAAACACATTTTATGACTGACTATGTTGTATCCAGAACAGTTCTAGCTTTTGTTGGTAACATTTTGTACAGGTTAAACTTGGTCCCGTGTTAGAAACACAGTATCGGCAACTGATATTCTGACATAATTGTCACAGTGCTAAAAATGAATTTGGCATGGTGCCAACCAACCAATCAATGAGGCATCAAATTAAATTATCTATACCTGTTTTACAAATCCATAGTAAAACTAGGGTCATTCTGGTCCAAAAATAGACTTTAGACTTAGCTGAAGCATCATGGACATTATGGACATTTTGAAGGCTTTCTACCTGGAAAATGGACCATTTTGGGTTGCGTGCACATGATTTCATGTCAGATTTACAATAAGTTCCCTTGGTCCAATTATACTTTGGTTTGTATTTCCTGCATACCAAGGATTGGTAGTGTAATGAAGCAGGTATAACTCAAAAATCCATAATCTGAGCATCTGGTATGAAAATCTGGTGGAGTAATACATACAGTATCTGCACATGAGCCCTCTTGAATGAGCAAAGTGCATGACATCTTTCACAAGGACAAACACGATATCATCTACAAAATGCCAGTTCCGGACCATATTCTCACTCAGTCATGACTAAATATATATTTCTGATTGCTGGAATCACATAATAATAATAATAATAATAATAATAATAAAGCCATACATCTGTAACCTGCAAGCTACAATATGGCGACTCTACCCAATGCACACCTCAGGATTTTGGGCTTCAGTTGACATGAGGCACTTCATCATGGGGTGTAGAAGCTCTGTGGGGTCTGTCATTCATCACCTGGAGCCACAGGCACCTCGGCGGCAGTGTTTATGCAGCTTAAAGATCTCCTTGCTCGCTGAGAGCAGTGATGTATGGCTTGCCAAGGTGAGAACAGATGATGTGTGCACTTGCAACTACAAAAGAAATGGATGGGTGCAGCGGATTAGATAAAAGGCTGTCTCAGGATTTCATAACAGAATCTCTGTGTTATTGGTAATGTTGGGAGTTTTTACTCTCTGAAGTTTTGTACTCTGCACTTTTCAAGGACTGAACCACATGAGGTGCATGTTATACCTACAGAGGACTGAAGATCGGAATAAAAAAAATATAAATGCAAAGCAAATTGTATTTTGCTAGGAACAACAACACAACAGATTTATCCATGGGCGGCACGGTGGTGTAGTGGTTAGCGCTGTCGCCTTACAGCAAAGAAGGTCCAGGTTCGAGCCCCGTGGCCGGCGAGGGCCTTTCTGTGTGGAGT
The DNA here is from genome assembly GCF_027579695.1 of Neoarius graeffei. NCBI lineage: Eukaryota > Metazoa > Chordata > Actinopteri > Siluriformes > Ariidae > Neoarius > Neoarius graeffei. The sequence continues at coordinate 15,067,647 of NC_083594.1, forward strand.
TTGCATGTTGTCCGCGTGGGTTTCCTCCGGGTGCTCCGGCTTCCCCCACAGTCCAAGGACATGCAGGTTAGGTTAACTGGTGACTCTAAATTGACCGTAGGTGTGAATGGTTGTTTGCGTCTGTGTGTCAGCCCTGTGATGACCTGGTGACTTGTCCAGGGTGTACCCTGCCTTTCTCCTGTAGTCAGCTGGGATAGGTTCCAGCTTGCCTGCAGAACAGGATAAAGCGGCTAGAGATGATGAGATTTATCCATTGTAATTATTTTGTGGTCATGCATTAATTTGGTGAAATGAATTTATAGATTGTGAATAATTAAATAATTTGAAACTCATCTCATTATCTCTTGCTGCTTTATCCTGTTCTACAGGGTCGCAGGAGCCTATCCCAGCTGACTACGGGCGAAAGGTGGGGTACACCCTGGACAATTCGCCAGGTCATCACAGGGCTGACACATAGACACAGACAACCATTCACACTCACATTCACACCTACGGTCAATTTAGGGCCTCTGCATGCTCTTGCGACAAGGCTTTCGCAGATAGCTTTTTGCAGACAGTTGTAATTTATCATTGAGCGGGGAGTAATAGGTGTGCGCAATGTTATTCACCGCCACAACGCAAGGGGGCGCGAAGTCGCAAAATCACTAGGAGTAGTTGGTGGGTGTGGTTAGTGGAGTGTTTATCCTCCGGTTACTTATAATGACTAGAACTGGAGTCGTATAGATGTACGTACTTCCTCACTTCCTCGATCAACCGCTCTTCGTGCTGCTCCATCTTCGCTCGTGTTTTTAAAAATGGCGGTTGTGAAAACAAACCAAACCGGGAAAGTAGGGAGCGGAAGTGCGTGTACAGCGGATGTAGAGTGGACCAATCAGAGCCCTCTTGTCTGCGACGCTGTCTGCGAGGCTTCTGTGGTGGTCACAATTTTTGGGAGGTGCGCGCAGAGCGTCTGCGAAGGGGGGGCTACGCAGATGCCATCTGCGACGCCATCTGCGAGTACTGTGTTGTCAGCATAAATTGGCCTTTAGAGTCACCAGTTAACCTAACCTGCATGTCTTTGGACTGTGGGGGAAACCGGCGCACCCGGAGGAAACCCACGTGGACATGGGGAGAACATGCAAATTCCACACAGAAAGGCCCTCCCCGGCCACGGGGCTCAAACCCGGACCTTCTTGCTGTGTGGCGACAGCGCTAACCACCATGCCGCCCTAATTTGAAACTATTTTTAGGAATTAATTTTTTCTGGTCTGCGAAGCATATTATTTAGGCTAGGTTCTCGTTTCTGAACATCCGAGTTAGAGGACAGGGAACATGGCATCAGAGTACATCCAAATCATGTCAGTCAGGTAGTAGGTACTTAATCAACATTAGTAGATACTGAAAATACAGATGCAGCCTAACTGATTATTTCCATCCATTATCCATAACCGCTTATCCTGTACAGGGTCACAGGCAAGCTGGAGCCTATCCCATTTGACTATGGGTGAGAGGTGGGGTACACCCTGGACAAATCACCAGGTCGTCAGAGGGCTAACACATAGAGACAAACAACCATTCACATTCACACCTACGGTCAATTTAGAGCCACCAATTAACCTAACCTGCATGTCTTTGGACTGTGGGGGAAACCAGAGCACCCGGAGGAAACCCATGCAGACACAGGGAGAACATGCAAACTCCATGGCCCCTTGTCAGCCGTGAAGTTCAAACCCAGAACCTTCTTGCTGTTAGGCAACAGTGCTAACCACTACACCACTGTGCCACCCCTTTCAAACTTACTGAACTCGAAGAACAAATGTCAAAACAGACAAGTGTGACATCTTTGATGGCACCAAACAGTAGAGGAGAACCATCAGGGCCTTCTTGGCCTTCAGAGAAAGCCCAACCATATCAGCATTTCAGATGTTTAATTTCCTTCATTATTTAATTGCTTTCATTTTTTCATAATTTAATGATAATTATTGTCTTCTAATTCGGCCTCATTTTCTATCAAATTTGCTTCAGAAATGAAAAGGTTACCGTCCCGAAAGCATTAAAATCGAGTTATCCAATGAGATTTTTTTTGTGTTTGTTGTCTCTAGGCTGAGAAGAGTTTAGAGCTGCTCACTCATTGGTTAGGACTTCATTGCCGGGACAGAAGGCCATGGCAGTGTATGTTTATGTAGGAAGTGACAGATGAATTAACCAATCAGATTTTGATTTATAGTGGGAGGGACCAAAAATTTATCACCCGATGCCTTCTCGAAGGCCAACGCTAGCTTAACCATGAGTTGGTGCCATCAGTGTAACAGTGAGGTCACCTTCCAGCCGGTGTAGCGTTCATCAGTAGTGTTAGCGAATGCTAATAAAATGGTCAAACCAGTGCTATCGAGAGTAATGCCGCTTTTCCACTACCAACGCGGCTGAGTTGGGCTGAGCCGTGCGGTGCTGAGTTGGGCTGAGTTGAGCTGAGTGGGGCTGTTGGAGTTGCATTTCGACTACAACCGCACTGAACCATGCTGGCTGGAAGTGGGTGGACACATTGGGTGGAGTTAGCGAAAGTGGGTGGATGTCACGTGATGTCGTTAGGCGGCGCAAACAGTGACATCAGTGACCTTTTAAGCGGTAGTCTCACGACCCGGATAGTAAACAATAAACATGGAGTTGTTAGTGTTGCTGGTCTTGGTGCTGTGGCTTGTTGTCACCGACAACGCCAACAGATACTGGCAAGAGCGTATAGATGAGGCGAGACGCATAAGGCTTCAGAAATTCTCGTAATTCGTAATTCTTCTTCTTCTGGGTTTACGGTGTTTACAGATCCCAGCGTGCTCGCGGGGCGTGTGTGGGCATGTGAGGACACTCCTCCTCACCAATCAGTGCACAGGGGAGTGTCTCCTCACACCCCTAGCCCCACTCGGCTCGGTTGGGCTCACTTCAGCCTCACTCCAAAACCGTGCGAGTTTTGGGTGCTGAGTAGGGCTGAAGCGAGCTGAGTCGTGCTGCTCTGAGGTAGTCGAAACGCGAGCCGTGTCGGGCTGAAGTGAGCTGAAAAAGGGTAGTGGAAAAGGGCCATAAGTAACACAGGCTAATGACCGAGAAACTAAGATTTCTGTCTCCAGACTCTTCCTCCATGTGCGCTCGCTACAGTATTTTTCACTTATACTTAAGTATTCATTTCCCTGTGTAATTTACTTTGTTACTTTTAAAATCAACATCGACAACTAGACACAACGGAGCTACCTGGCAGCCTGCTGCTAATCCCTTGCAAAATCCTTTGCCCTGTTGCTTTTTTGGTGTATCTGGCTAAGTTTTGGCTGAGCTCAAGTCCCAGCTCTAATAGTAACAGTTCGCCAGTGCTAAACGTTACATAGTACTGTACTTATAAATATTGATATATAAAGTTGATCAGGGTACATATTTTATTCCATTAAGAACCAGAACACCATCTCAATCCACAGCAGGTGTTTCCAAATGATTTTTTTTTTTCTTTCCTGGCTGTAACTTTTAACTCAAACATACAATTACAGATGCAAATGAGACCAAAATCCAAATTCCATCTGAAGACACCAGCTGGGACAATCAACTCCTCCTCAAGTACACAGCAGTCTGTACAGATGGAACCAGGTTCTGTTGACCGAGTAGAAATGATACCGCAAGAGTATATAGAACATTTGTAATACAGAGAGTGGAAAGTAATTCCAAAAAAAGGCTCAATCTAAGCTGCACAGTAGATTGGAGTCTCTTCCGAGATGGCTGTATTGTTATGGCAAAGGATCCCTTGTACTGAGCTCTAAAATTAAAATCTATGCCTTGCATCGATGCCGGTCAATGCTCACTATGTCTAATTTGTCACGTCGACCTCAGAAAACCTAACGGGATCATTACATTTATTGCTTGTGAATCATGGACTGGAGAACTGGCCCTGGAATTGAGATATGCCTGGAATATTAATTCTAAGATTCATGCAATAGTATAGTAGCCTGATGTCAATTTTCCTGCAGATTGCACCATGTGGTTCAATTTGTCAGATGTATTCTATGAAAATAAAATTCCAGACCTTGTAACTACTGTATGTCTTGTTATTCCAATCACTTTAGTAGATATATACTACAAGTATATGTGGCAATAAAAGGAAACAGAACTGACATTTTCTTTGCACCAAGGGAGGAGACGTAGCATTCACAAAGTGACCCTTGCGTGGAAAACTGCACATGGGGAGATCTTCGTTCAGCATGCTAATGAAGCGTCGAGTCCATTCAGCTTACTTGCCAGATATCAGTTTGTGTTAAGTATTCTGAGAGAGTCACATGGCTACAGCGTTTCAGACTACGGGAAAAAAAAAAGCCACGTGTCTGCTTGAGGTACCACATCTATGAATACATTACATGCTCTATGAATCCAAATGAACAAAATGTTTTTTTGTTTTTTTTATTAAGATGATATAAAAATTAGTTGAGAGGAAAGTCAAATCTAGATGTATGGTGTGTGGAGTTTTGCATGTTCTTGCCATGTTCATGAGGCTTTCCTCCAGGTTTCCTGCCACCTCCCAAAAACAAGCCATTAAGGAAACTGGTTATGTCTATTGAGGTATTTCACCCACGTGACCAAGTCACGTGACGCAGCCATTTTGGACGGCACGCTTAAGTCCTTCAGTGCAAGGCAGTATGAGATGGTGGAGACCTTTGCACATTTTAACAAGAAAGTAAGCTGTGATTCGTGTTAAATTGGATCTGTCTTATCACAAACACTGTACCCAGCCTTGGTATGGAGCCCTGTTTATTTATTTCTGTGTCCCGTTTCTTTCTAGCCTCTGTTATTGCGTTTTATGTCTGATGTCTGCTACATGCAACCCTAGACAAATTAACACTGCCTTGTTTCACTGCTCAGATGGGTTAACAAACACTGACCCATTTACTTTTTGCTATATATTTTATCAAAATTGCGTTAACTGATAAACTAACCTGAAATGAAATGATCACTGCAAAGTCTGGAGTACTCTGTTGGCTCCCAATCCTGTCTCTTCACAATTCATTTGGCCCTCTTGTCTGGGTCAGTAGGAAACCGGTAGTGATGTGTCGGTCGCGAACGATCCGGTTCAAAGAGCTGGCTCTTTGAAGTGAACGACGGGAGCCGGCTCTTCGGTGGGAGCCGAATTGGGGAGCCGAATTAGTTTTTTGTCCTTAGGTGCCTCAGAGAGAGAGACTTTCACAAAAAAAGGTTGCTGTCCGATTGCGTCTTTGTGTTGTCTATTACCATTCAAAGGAAAAAAAGTAGCATGGTGTACGCCTACTTTTTTTGGTTGGGGGGGTTGATGTCATTCACAGCTGCGAAAATACAAAAATTGGTGTAATGCTTAAAGCTGTGGAGCGCAGGGGAGAGGAGTCTGTGAGGCACCTGAGGAGGGGAAAATCAGCTGTGCATTTTATATTGGTAATATAACACAGTTTTGCATTATGTTTGTGAGAAAATAATTTATTAATTGGTAAGTAAGTTTTATTTCTATAGCTAGAACATTGTTACACTGCTATACTTTACAAAGCTTTACAATGGCTACAAAAACTAAAAAATAAAATGGAAAACATCCTCATCTCAAGCCGCTTTATCCTTCTACAGGGTCGCAGGCAAGCTGGAGCCTATCCCAGCTGACTACGGGCGAAAGGCGGGGTACACCCTGGACAAGTCGCCAGGTCATCACAGGGCTGACACATAGACACAGACAACCATTCACACCTACGGTCAATTTAGAGTCACCAGTTAACCTAACCTGCATGTCTTTGGACTGTGGGGGAAACCAGAGCACCCGGAGGAAACCCACGCGGACAACATGCAAACTCCACACAGAAAGGCCCTCGCCGGCCCCAGGGCTCGAACCCAGGACCTTCTTGCTGTGAGGCGACAGCGCTAACCACTACACCACCGTGCCGCCTTAATTGCAGCAATTAAATCAAAAATAAAATCTCAGGAGCCGTTTGGGAGCCGAAAGAGCCGGCTCCTTATAGTAAGAAGAGCCAAAAGAGCCGGCTCCCAAAAAAGAGCCGAAATTCCCATCACTAGAAACCGGTAAAAGGAGCGTCCTGCATGCTGTCCCTGTCTGGTGTGGCAGCCCACAGCACAACAAGCAAACACCATGGTTATTTATAGAGTGCTTACTGACAAATTAATCTATTCTAGGTGTCTGTAACACGTTTTTTTTTTCAAGCTGGTTCTCCCTCTCTGTCTGCAGCGTTAGTATGTAGCTTGACGTTCAAAATGGCGGACACCGGGGCGTCATGTGACCCTGTGACGTCAGGTGAAATACCTCAATAGCCCCTATGTGTGAATGAGTGAGTGAATGGGTGTCTATTGCTGGGTTTCACGTGACATCACATCCGCCTCATTAGTTATTCAAAACTTTAGCTGGTTGTCTACCAAAGTTCAGTTGACTAAGCATTTGTATGAAGAAGGTGCATTGCTCACATAAAAAATGGCTTACACTTGTGTTGTTTTAGGTTGTTCAAATCGATCAAACCGTGAAACAGATAAAAGTTTCTTCAGGGTTCCCTGTGATCTAATAAAAAAGGTGGACGAACACAGGATTTCGCAAAAAAACTTCAAGAAAGGTGGGTTTTGAACCTCTTACTTGTTCACGAGTGATTTTACCATCACTCATGAACAAGACCCCAAGATACTTGAACTCCTTCACTTGGGGCAGCAACTCACTCCCAACCTGGTTGGAGCACGCCACTGTTTTCTGGCAGAGAACCATGGCATCAGACTTGGAGGTGCTGACTCTCGTCCCTGTATAAATCAAAGACCATTAATAAATAAATCAATTTAGACTACACCTATTGCATAGTAGCAATTTGCTGACCAAAAGAAATGTCTCATCTCATCTCATTATCTGTAGCCGCTTTATCCTTCTACAGGGTCGCAGGCAAGCTGGAGCCTATCCCAGCTGACTACGGGCGAAAGGCGGGGTACACCCTGGACAAGTCGCCAGGTCATCACAGGGCTGACACATAGACACAGACAACCATTCACACCTACGGTCAATTTAGAGTCACCAGTTAACCTAACCTGCATGTCTTTGGACTGTGGGGGAAACCAGAGCACCCGGAGGAAACCCACGCGGACAACATGCAAACTCCACACAGAAAGGCCCTCGCCGGCCCCAGGGCTCGAACCCAGGACCTTCTTGCTGTGAGGCGACAGCGCTAACCACTACACCACCGTGCCGCCTTAATTGCAGCAATTAAATCAAAAATAAAATCTCAGGAGCCGTTTGGGAGCCGAAAGAGCCGGCTCCTTATAGTAAGAAGAGCCAAAAGAGCCGGCTCCCAAAAAAGAGCCGAAATTCCCATCACTAGAAACCGGTAAAAGGAGCGTCCTGCATGCTGTCCCTGTCTGGTGTGGCAGCCCACAGCACAACAAGCAAACACCATGGTTATTTATAGAGTGCTTACTGACAAATTAATCTATTCTAGGTGTCTGTAACACGTTTTTTTTTTCAAGCTGGTTCTCCCTCTCTGTCTGCAGCGTTAGTATGTAGCTTGACGTTCAAAATGGCGGACACCGGGGCGTCACGTGACCCTGTGACGTCAGGTGAAATACCTCAATAGCCCCTATGTGTGAATGAGTGAGTGAATGGGTGTCTATTGCTGGGTTTCACGTGACATCACATCCGCCTCATTAGTTATTCAAAACTTTAGCTGGTTGTCTACCAAAGTTCAGTTGACTAAGCATTTGTATGAAGAAGGTGCATTGCTCACATAAAAAATGGCTTACACTTGTGTTGTTTTAGGTTGTTCAAATCGATCAAACCGTGAAACAGATAAAAGTTTCTTCAGGGTTCCCTGTGATCTAATAAAAAAGGTGGACGAACACAGGATTTCGCAAAAAAACTTCAAGAAAGGTGGGTTTTGAACCTCTTACTTGTTCACGAGTGATTTTACCATCACTCATGAACAAGACCCCAAGATACTTGAACTCCTTCACTTGGGGCAGCAACTCACTCCCAACCTGGTTGGAGCACGCCACTGTTTTCTGGCAGAGAACCATGGCATCAGACTTGGAGGTGCTGACTCTCGTCCCTGTATAAATCAAAGACCATTAATAAATAAATCAATTTAGACTACACCTATTGCATAGTAGCAATTTGCTGACCAAAAGAAATGTCTCATCTCATCTCATCTCATTATCTGTAGCCGCTTTATCCTTCTACAGGGTCGCAGGCAAGCTGGAGCCTATCCCAGCTGACTACGGGCGAAAGGCGGGGTACACCCTGGACAAGTCGCCAGGTCATCACAGGGCTGACACATAGACACAGACAACCATTCACACTCACATTCACACCTACGGTCAATTTAGAGTCACCAGTTAACCTAACCTGCATGTCTTTGGACTGTGGGGGAAACCGGAGCACCCGGAGGAAACCCACGCGGACACGGGGAGAACATGCAAACTCCGCACAGAAAGGCCCTCGCCGGCTCGAACCCAGGACCTTCTTGCTGTGAGGCGACAGCGCTAACCACTACACCACCGTGCCGCCCAAAAGAAATGTGAACCTCTTAAAATATAATCAGCTCAGTTCAACCGGTGGTCTCCACATTGCTCGTAGAAACTTGAGATGTGAAAACACTCATATACTTTTTACATGGTGTTGATTCACATTCCTAGTCAGGTGTTCCAAGTGATAACACAACTTATTCGACTTATTTTAACTCACTGGATGGCCTTTCCAAGAAAAGGTACCAAGCCTACAAATCAAGGGAGGCTTATAATTTTTACATCTCTGGCTGGGTGAACACTTTGCAACTGAAAACACACACTGTATAACATATTTATTTATAAAAGAGCACTCACTGGGTGAGGAGGCTTCAATATTTGAGGTCATGGATTGACATGAATCTTGTTCGATTGACTCTGTGATCGTTTGGGAAGATTCTTCAATAATTTCACGTTTCTTTCTGTGCTCTGTAAGCCTAGCATTTTGAGCTACCACTTTAGTACCATCTTTGATTTTGTTGTGGCCCATATTTTGTGCTGGAGCCCCGTCTGGATCTGTAAAATTGTAGAGACCAGCTGGTTTCCCTCATGGAAAGGAAAATAAAAATAAAAGCAGCAGCATCAAAAATGATATACAGCTCTCTTTAAAATGAAAGAATCATAGAAGCCTTTGATTGTCGGATCACACACTTGATGATCACGGCTTTGTCACGTTTGACAGCGGCGAGTTTCTGCACAACCAGGCTATTAAACGATTCAATATTTCTTATATATTCTGATCTTTCATTAATAACTAGTTCATGCCATTTACCATTGAGAACATGTTCACTGCAGACTCATGTGGTTTTTGCTTCCTCATCGCTTAGATCAGCCTGGTTTATATTGGACAGCCATTGACGTCTATGCTCCATGGACAACTCTCTTGCTTTTTTCTCCTTGATTATTTATAATTGCTGGAATTCTAAAGAACTTATAAGTCCCCTTGTCTCAAATAGAGTTGTGCCCACATTCAATTACAACACAAAGAGTAGGCATAGCAAAGAAACAAAAGGCATTCTTGAGTGTAACATCCTCTTGAGCATATCTTCTATAGTAAATGTGTGCCCTGTGAGTTTGTGTACATCCTCCAACATGGCCCACTTCCGGTTCAAAGCCTCATGCATAATTAGCTATGACGTCACGTGCAAACAAAGAGTAGAGGATTTTCACCGACATCACGGATTTTTGTTAATCACGCAGCGTCTGCCATATTGACGGGCAAACAAATATTGCGGGTTTTGCCCCATTTAAAAAAAAAAATTGACATTTCTAAACTAAGCTGTTTCCATGGCTAATGAAACTCAGTCTTCCACTAATTTTCCCACTTACAGACAGCCGTGTATACTCTGTCTTGTAAAAGCCCCGTCAAACTTATTTGGAACTAGCAGGAATCAAGCAGAACCAGCTGGAATGAAAAAGTTTTCAAAATTTATGCCACATTTAGGCGGGAATTTCAAACTGACCAACATTCTTACAGCTTTGTAAGAATGCCGTTCGAATACTTAGAATGCGCTTTGAACCCACCTCGAATGATTCCTGCACATTCCAAGTGTATTAGCTTTCGAATGCAGTTCAAATGTAGTTGGAACACAGTAGGAATACCTAGAATGCTGTTAGAATGCAGTAAGAATATTAAGAATGCACTTTGAATGCCGTATGAGTGCGGTTCGATTGCTGCCCGAATACCACCCGAAGTCTGGTCAGAAGGTGCCTCGAATGCTGTACAAATTCACCTCAAATACAGTCAGAACGCTCCCGGAATAGCCGCCGAATATGTTTCAAACAGGGGCAAGTTAGTTGTCCATTATTTATCATTGGAATTTTTTTTTAAGTGTATGTTTTTGTTTGTGGGCTAAATTACTGTAACTTTATTCTAAAATAATAATAGGAAATATTACTTGGCAAATTATTCACACAAACAACATGTTAGATTTCAAGGGCACATCTTTATTTGTTAATGCAAGACAGGCAACAAATGTACAAGTACAGTTATAATCAAACCACACAAATCCTGTACAAAGTATCTGTCCTGAACAAACACTATCCACATAATGACAAAATGTCACAAAAATAAAACTACTCCTGACCTCCATCGCCCTGTTCTGACAGCGCAGACTGCTGGGTAGGTGTGGGAGAGTGTACAACTGGACGAGGGGTGTTGAGTTCTTGGTTGCCATCATCCTGGTTGGTGTTGAGTAGCTGGGTGAAGCTGTTGTAGGAACCACTGCTGAAGCCACTCAGGCCACTGAAGTTCCCCATGCCCTGGCTCTGGATGGATGTTGATGAAGTCTGTAGCAGTGGGGTACTGGCACTGTAGGTGGGTGGAGCACTCTGTGGTCTGACGGGAGGCTCTTGCTGGAACTGTTGCTGCACCCAGCTTGCCCTCTGGAAGCCCCAGACAGAAGTCAGTCGGTGGTTCTGTGCTGGCCACAGCGGTGGATGAGACTGCCAGCCCATTGAAGGACACTGTTGGCTGCTGGGCCCTGGGATAGGTGCAGGAGCATAGGGTCTAAGGAACTTGTTTTGCTGCTGCTGCTGCTGCTGATGATGATGATGATGATGATATGTCTGTGTGGGAGGCGCCTGGTGAAGCTCAAACTGGTACTTCTGCAATAGGCTGCTGACTTCATTCTGGAACCTCAACCACATGGGGGAGGGAATGTGTAGGTGACCTCCTTCATGAATTCAGCAAAAGGTGTCTTTCTGGCATTGCAGGGGTGACTTCTGAACCTTGGAGAGCTTGTTCAGCAGCTGTCTTTGCAGTTCAGCAATGTTGCTCCTGGTAGCCTCAGTGTCATCAGTAGCCCTGGACCCCAAGGAAGTGTCTGCATCAGACTGAGGGGCTGTAGGGGGATGATGATCAGCGGCATCAGACTCACACTTAGACTGGGGAGCTCCTGCTGTTGCAGCCGGAGCTGCCCTGGCTTGGACCTTGGCCTTCATCTGGAGAAGAAACAATCATACAAGTAAAATGTGAAAATATGTGGACAATAGTTGCAATCTCATCATCAAAATGAAAACATGAAATAATGAAATAAAATACTTAGACTGACAGTGACCCTCTTTTTGACCTGGACGATGAGGTGGGGCCTGAGAAATTCGAAGTGGCACAGGATCCAGCGGTCCCTTGCAGTCAGTTCAATGTTTCTAGAACCTGAGGGAGTCTGCTTCAGCTTGCCAAACCTTGATCTCATGTTGGTGTACCACTTCTTCAGCAGGTCACTGGTCTTGCCCATCTCCCTGGCCTTTTGCTCCCACAGTGCGTCCTTCAGGCCCTTCTTGATGTAGTTGGGGTGCTTTTTGTTGAGGATGCAATCTTGCTCAGGGGCCTTGAGCCAGTCAACCATTTCCTGCTCCTGCTCCTCAGTGAAGCCAGCTGTCACCAGCTCCCTCTTGCGCTTCTTCTGGGACTTGGCAGCCTCACTGGGAGGAAGCTCATCATCACTGTCAGAGGAGGACTGTTCTGCTGGCTGATGGACCTCGGCGACTGTGTCTATCTGGGAAGCAGGGGGAGGGGCTGTGGACTCAGCTTCAGACTCTGAAGCTGCTGGGGCATCTTCAACAACAGGAGCTGGCTTTTCAGGGGCTTCTTGGGCTGCAGCACCTGTGTCCTGTCTATGGCCGCAGCCAGTGGTGGAGTTCTTGACCTTGGCTCCCTTCTTCCTTGGTGGGATGACATTTGAAACTTGGGAAATGTTTTAATTAACGTTTTTAAAACAATGAACAAAAGGTTGATATTGATCAGGTGGCTCCTCAATGCGGACTGAAGCTCCAGCGGTAGCTAGCTAGCTGCGTTTTTATGCGATTCAGTGGTGTTCTTAATTACTTCTGGACTCCAAGTACGTCACTGCAATTTGGTAGAATACACTTCAAATGCCGTTCAATATTTCTCCTCTTCGAATGCACCTTGAATGTTTAAGCATGAGCAAAACTCGGGCCGTCCACAAGAATGGGCCAGAATGTTTGGAATGCACTCAGAATGCAGTCAGAATTTTTAGAATGCATTTCGAATATCCCGGAATATACAAAGAATTTTCATTCCGACGGCATTCCGGCTCATTCCGCCTCTTGTGTGACTACCCTATAAACAGGCAACAGGCTGTGTATCGCAAACTGCCGTATCCCCCCCAGTTGAGAAGCATATTCCCAATGTGCTGTATACACATCCAAAAATGCTCCTAAAACCCAAATAATATTGGCATCTCCCACATGTCTTAATCAGAAAATGCTAAATTTGGAATAAGGCCAAATTCGGAATATCCAAATGTTTAGATTACATTGTCATTTTTGAAATAATAGTGGAATATTAGTGTGGATGTTCTTGCAGGATCAGTATCCTGATGAGCCCTGTATCTCTGCTGTATCTCATCTGCTGACATTACATTACATTACGTTACGTTAATGGCATTTAGCAGACACTCTTATCCAGAGCGACATACAACATACCCAGAGCAGTCTGGGGAGCAGTTACAGGTTAGGTGCCTTGCTCAAGGGCATTTCAGCCATTCCTGCTGGTCCAGAGAATCAAACCAGCAAGCTTTTAGTCCCAAAGTTGCTTTTCTAATCATTAGGCCATGGTTTCCCATCTGTATAAAACAATTGGATTTTTTTTTAAATGTGTTGAAGGAGAAAGAGAAAGTTTGCCTATGTATAATGTGTCTTGTGGCATATGTAGCCTGATAATAATGTGATAATGATGACCTGAAGAGTAACTTAGCTGACAGGTAACATAGTTGACAACTTACCTGTTTAGACCCATAATTTCAGTGGGAAGCCTTGCTTGCTTGACCACATGCCATTTCCTTGAATAGGTTAACATCAAACTTGATTATATAGTTGAATTAAAATCATTAAAATGTGCAAGCCATAACAATGTACATAACAGTTGACGGTCAGTGTAACTCATTGACTGAGCTATTATCAATAAAATATTGAGAAAAAAGAGAGGACACTCTCTGCAGTGTGTTCAACATGTCTGCCATAGAAGAAAATGACATTATGTGTGACCATGCTGGTCACATGGTATTGGGACAAACCATTTTTGAGTTGCAATAGGGAGTTCTGTTTGTAACAGAGTTGACAGGACTTTTGTGGACATTAATAAATTAAGATATTTAAATTGCTTAAATGAGAAAATCATCTCATTATCTCTAGCCGCTTTATCCTGTTCTACAGGGTCGCAGGCAAGCTGGAGCCTATCCCAGCTGACTACGGGAGAAAGGCGGGGTACACCCTGGACAAGTCGCCAGGTCATCACAGGGCTGACACATAGATACAGACAACCATTCACACTCACATTCACACCTACGGTCAATTTAGATTCACCAGTTAACCTAACCTGCATGTCTTTGGACTGTGGGGGAAACCGGAGCACCCGGAGGAAACCCACGCGGACACGGGGAGAACATGCAAACTCCGCACAGAAAGGCCCTTGCCAGCCACGGGGCTCGAACCCAGGACCTTCTTGCTGTGAGGCAACAGCGCTAACCACTACACCACTGTGCCGCCCATGAGAAAATCAATTAAACATTTTTTTTCTTTTGTATTTAGACTTGTGAAATAAATTAAAAAAAGTTGTTGTTGTTGTTGTTGTTATTGTCTTTAATGGTTTATATTCATTATTTTCAAACTAACACCCCCCTCACCTGAAAAACAGACACAGCAAAAACTGTCAATTTAGGAACATCATGGCAAATTTTGAGCGAAATGAAACATAGGATGCACATAATGTTTGTGTGATGTTATAATATGATTTCCATTGATAGGTAAAATTATGTTTTTGACGAAAATAGTTGGAATAAATATCATTATTCTATCCACATTCACTGGATATGAGCAATCATGCGCGCTGATTGGCTACTCTACTACTAGGCTATCAGCTCATATACTGTGAGTAGAGAAAAACAAAATGGCCATGCATGTTGCTGAACCAACTGAGGACAAAATAAAAACTATACTCAAAAACAAAATACCCCAAAATACAAAAAAGCACGACAAAATATGGAATAAAAGTATTTGATGATAAGAACGTATCATTTTTATTTTTCAAGTATTATTATTATCATATTTTTCACAACTTGCTACTGTCATTTCGGCAGTTTGTTTACATTCTAAGTGGAAATTATTTTGTCTGATGTTTTGTATAAAGTTTTTATTGATCAAACTTGCAAAAAATAACAATAAAAATGTTCTGTTTCTAAAAATCCAGTGAATGTGGATAGAATAAAACAGTTATTCCACTCAATCTCATCATACATGGCTTGCCATCAGCTCATGTACGATAAGATTGAGTGGAATAACTGTTAAAGATTATCATCAATATATATGGAATATACCCCAAATTATAGAATGGCTCAGGTATGTTTTATGTACAAATCCATTAGTAAAGTGATACATTCCTATTAAGGACCTAACTTTTGGCTATTACTTGCTAATAATTTCCAGCAAGCAAATGTTAACATCGCTTAACTAGCCAGAACCTTACTTAAATAGTTACTCTGGGCAAACACTCAGCATTGAGTATTTAAATATCATGACCAATCTGAATGCATTTTTTTTTTCATGAGAATCTTAGATGTTTGAGAAAATAATAATTTACATAAAATATAAAGTACTGTGCAAAAGTCTTAGGCTCATGTAAAGAAATGCTGTTGACCAAAAATGGCTTAAAAATAATGAAATTATATATATATATATATATATATATGCCACAGTAAGTCATACTAAATTAAACAAAGTCTATATTTGGTGTGAGATGACCCTTTGCTTAAAAAAAAATTGTCATCTCATTAATTTTGCACTGGAAAAGAAATGTTTGCAACTCTAAAATATTTTTGTACTGACTTGAGAGTAGAAGTCATGAAATAGAACTCTATAACAAAGTTTGTATGAAAATAAATAGGGGGCCTAAGACTTTTGCACAGTACTGTATTTTATTATTATTATTATTATTATATTCTTAAATTGAATTTTTGAGGTTTATATTTAGGGCTTTGATTTTTTTTTATCTAAAAATAACGTCATTGTGAATTACATTCTTTAAAAGATAAATCTTACCTCTAGTAAGTTCAAACCAAATAACTAAAATACTGACATAATGTAAATGTATTAAATATCACAGAAATTAAAAAAATAATAAGCTATGCATAATTCAACTATGTACAAAATTCAGATTAAAATATATTTATAAGCTTCCAGGCTCCATTAACCCTTCTACTATATGTCTCTGTGCATTTGCCTGTCCATTTCCTACATTGTGTACACCACTACCCTGTAATATTATGTGGATCAACATTACTCTCTGTTCACAGTGTGTCCTGCCAGTGACAGTATTTACCACAGCAACTAACAAAATCGATGGCTCCTGTTGAGTCCGAGCCAGCTGTGCTGTGAACTATAGGTAATGAAGAGAAAGAAACATCAAGTGTCACAAGAGACCTTGCATTGTCTGGAGAATCATCCAAGACATACTCTTCTAATGGAGTATAAATCATCCATCCATCCATCCATCCATCCATCCATCCATCCATTTTCTTCCGCTTATCCAAAGTCAGGTCACGGTGGCAGCAGACTAAGCAGAGTATTCCAGGTGTCCCTCTCCCCAGCAATGCTTTCCAGTTCCTCCTGGGGGATCCCAAGGTGATCTCAGGCCAGATGAGATATATAATCTCTCCAGCATGTTCTGGTCTACCCCGAGGTCTCCTCCCAGTTGGACGTGCCTGGAAAACCTCCAAAGGATGGTGCCCACAAGGCATCCTAATCAGATGCCTGAACCACCTCAGCTGACTCCCTTCAACATGAAGAGGCAGCGGCTCTATTCCGAGATCTCTCTGGATATCTGAGCTCCTCATACTATTTCTAAGGGTGAGCACAGCCACCCTACAGAGAAAGCTCATTTCAGCCGCTTGTATCCGGAATCTCATCCTTTTGGTCACTACCCAAAGCTCATGACCATAGGTGACGGTTGGAATGTAGATTGACTGGTAAATCGAAAGCTTTGCCTTCTGGCTCAGCACCCTCTTCACCATGACGGACCAATACAATGCCCGCATTACTGCTGATACCACCCCAATCCGCCTGTCCATCTCATGCTCCATTTTACTATCACTCGTGAACAAGACCCCAAGATACTTGAACTTGGGGCAGCAACTCACTCCCAACCTGGACAGAGCACGCCACGGTTTTCCGGCAGAGAACCATGGCCTCAGACTTGAAGATGCTGACACTCATCCCTGTATAAATCAAAGACCATTAATAAATAAATCAATTTAGACTACACCTCTTGCATAGTAGCAGCTGGCTGACCAAAAGAAATGTGAACCTCTTAAAATATAATCAGCTCAGTTCAACCGGTGGTCTCCACATTGCTCGTAGAAACTTGAGATGTGAAAACACTCATATATTTTTTATACTGCGTTGATTCACACTCCTTGCCAGGCAGCTCAAAAGAAATCAGTCTGCCTTAAACAAACTACAGTTTCCAAAGTCACCAATATACTACCACTGTCGTGTATTCTTGGAGTTCACGTGCCATCACAGCCGCCTCATTATTCAAAACTTTAGCTGGTGGTCTACCAAAGCTCAGTTGTCAAAGTGTTTGTACGAAGAAGGTGCATTGCTCGCTCGCATTATTTTAGGTTGTTCGAATTGATCAAACCGTGAAACTGATAAAAGTTTCTTCAGGGTTCCCCATGAACTAATAAAAAGAGTGAACGAACACAGGATTTCACAAAAAGACGTCGAGAAAGGTGGCTTTTTTACCTCTCACTGAAATTGAAGAGAGCCGAGTCAAAGCATGCTCGAGTTTGCAGTGATCACTTGGTGAAAGGTTTGTATATCCCTTGCAGCTATGTCCTTAGTGTTTTCCAAGTACTTTTCTTGCTATGTGTCATTATTTCATGGTACTTTATTTAGTCACAAAGCACTGAAGTCCCCAGCTGTTTCTTTGTTTACTCCTCACTCAATGGCCATCATACTGAAAACAACGTGTGTCTTGTTTTCTTTAACAGGGTGTCCTAGTGGTCTTTTCAACAAGTCATTCAGCAAGTGCACGCCATCAAAGCAACCACGAATAATAAAGTCCATATGCAAGAAGGTTGCGATAAAATTCTTACCCAGCCATACAGTTACAATGCGCCATGATCACGTCTCCGTCTTGTTTAACTAAGATCCAGGTCTTTAAAGGGGTTTCTGATGATCTTTGTGAATGATGTACCTGAGAGATAAGAGCCAACACAAGTGAGAATCAAGCCAATTGTTGCTTGTTTACACTTCAACTTGCAGTGCTTTGGTGTAAAGACACGAACGAAAAGCTTTAAAAAGAAACATATTTATGCAGGCAAAAACAATACAGGATTCATTCGGCAGCAAATCGACACCAAGGTCCTTTACCCAGACACATACAAAAAAGTTGGAAGCCTCCATACTCTTCCACACTTTCATTTGTTTTGCGGTGTAGAAGGACGTCTGCAACACCAGATAGTTCGAGATGTCGGAGAACTCGACTGAAGGGTTGTTTTTGAGATCGTATGACAAATCCTTCTTTCCCAGACTGTAGGGGTCGATTCCATTGCACACAGCAATCTTCTGAATATATCTAAAGCCAGCAGTGGCTTCTAGATTATGAGCAGACTCTGATAAGTCATCGATAGTTGTTTGCACTACGGCAGTCGTTTTGGTTTGCTACACTGACAGCAGTTTTACCAGAAGTGAAATCGCAAAGAAAAGTCACACGACTGAAACCCAAGAATTGCTTTTAAGGACAATAAACATTCTCAAGCTTGTAAACCATGCAACCGAGTATTTAATCCCAAAACCTGGATTACTTCCATTATTTAATTCCATCGTTTTGATTGGCTGTATCCATGATCTTCTCTTGCTTCTTTCCACTTAGAAAGACTAAGTGGATGCTGATAAGCTTCCAATGCTGTAGGGCTACAGCCTCAGCAGTGAAACACTGAAATGCTGGATATTTTATACTCGGTAGGCCAAACTGAATCTCATGAATAACCAAAGCAAAGACAACCCAAGCATGAAGACAAAGGAAACATTGTTTCTTCTTCTTCTTCTTTTGGCTGCTCCCGATTGCTCCCTGTCTTCCGTATCCTTCTCTACCACACCTGCCACTTTCATGTCCTCACTCACCACATCCATGTATCTCCTCTTTGGCCTTCCTCATTTCCGTTTGCCTGGCAGCTCCATCCTCAACATTCTCCTTCCAACATGCTCTGCATCTCTTCTCGGGATGTGCCCATACCATCTCAGTCTCATCTCTCTTAGCTTAATTCCCAAGCTCTCCACATGTGCTGTCCCTCTGATGTGCTCGTTCCTTATCCTGTCCAACCTCCCATCGCAAACCTTAACATCCTCAACTCCGCCACCTCCAACTTTGCCTCCTGTCTTGTCGTTAAGAGTACGGTCTCCAATCCATACATCACAGCTGGTCTCACTACTGTCTTATACATCTTACCTTTCACTTTTGCTGGGACAAAGGAAACATTGAGTGTGATAAATCACAACTCCATTTGGAAGTTTTACATCAGTGGTTCGCAAAGTGGGGTCCATGAAGAATAGCCAGGTGATCCATGATTTATTTATTAATTTTTAAATTTTGTTACAGTGATGGAATCACAACCCACATTATTAGTTCTTATATTTAAGGTTCCAAGCACAAACTCAGGTTTTCAAGGACATTAAAAACATTCTTGATTTTGCTGAAAAGGAGGTGTTAAGACTCTTGACATAGGAATAAATTCACATGAAGACCTGGATAAATTCCATCATTTGCAGGTGAATCTCTCTGGGATCTTATTTCTGGATCGGCTAAATCAGTATTTTTCTCCGTCCTCTGAATTAATTACAGTATATATCAAATTACTTACTGAATTAGATCAACTTTTGGTGATCATTAGTCCTGGATTGGACTACTTTTAATCCAGTCTGGACAAATATTGCAAATTGTGTTGGACAAAATATATGCTACTCACCATATTTAGTCACTTTGTGAAAATTGTGAAAAGATACTAAGTCTCTTAACAACTTACAATCTGTAAGTTTCACAACTTTACCATATGCACAATCTTTTTGTCCATTGAAATTCTTAGATTCCTTATCATCAGGGAAGATGCAGTAGAAAAATAAAGAGTAAATAATAAATAACAAACTCGAAGGGCACTCGGTAGAGTACATACCTGTGCAAAGCCACATATTCAGATTTGCATCAAAATATAATCAATTGTTCCTTGGCCCAAGGTTTACTTTTCCTGAAAATTTTATCAAAATCCATTCTGTACATTTTGAGTTACACTGGGAAGAAACAAACCAATCCTGGGTCCGCATACATATCCAGAATTACATCAAAGTCTAATCAATTGTTCCTTGGCCCTTCCTCAAAATTTCTTCAAAATCCATTCAGTACTTTTTGTGTTAGGTTGGGAAAAGGCAAACAAACAGAGGCAAAAACATAACCTCCTCCAACAAAGTTGGCGGAGGTAATAAAGAATATTATTATACATACAGGACACTTTTTCGATGGAATAAAAACATGTATTCTATTCCCTTCTAGCAGGTTTCATTCATTCGTTTTGATAGCATGCAATATTGTTAGTATATCACTTATCCTACGTGTATTATCTCACTCTACCCAATGGAGAATGAGCGTTGAATATGGTTTACGATATTGCATGATTGTCAAGACAACATGACGTCACACGTTGAAGCTGACGTGAATATTCAGTGTGAAAGTTTTCTGCTGTGTGTGCACAGAAGCATTTCTTTGTTCGCTGGGAAAGAGAAATATGTGTTGAACACCCGAAAGGCTGCCAAAACTTCATTAGATATTCTTCACGCATATTTCTAAGAAAAAAAATCATACCAACGGAAATTGAAAAACTGGAAAAGAGACACGTCAGAGATGTAAAGCTTCCGCGCTAATAAGCGACTATGACAATTTGTAAAGAAACATGGCCGCCAGGTTTGCTTCGTGAAATATGGAAGATTTTGAGAGAATTTTGAAAGAGAAAGACACAATGAACACCCAAAAGGAATGTGTATGTATAATAATAATAATAATAATAGTAATATTGGGCAGCACGGTGGTGTAGTGGTTAGCGCTGTCGCCTCACAGCAAGAAGGTCCGGGTTCGAGCCCGTGGCTGGCGAGGGCCTTTCTGTGCAGAGTTTGCATGTTCTCTCCGTGTCCGCGTGGGTTTCCTCCAGGTGCTCCGGTTTCCCCCACAGTCCAAAGACATGCAGGTTAGGTTAACTGGTGGCTCTAAATTGACCGTAGGTGTGAATGTGAGTGTGAATGGTTGTCTGTGTCTATGTGTCAGCCCTGTGATGACCTGGCGACTTGTCCAGGGTGTACCCCGCCTTTCGCCCGTAGTCAGATAGGCTCCAGCTTGCCTGCGACCCTGTAGAAGGATAAAACGGCTAGAGATGATGAGATGAGTAATATTGACTGGCTTTTTTTCATGAGATATCAGATATATTTATTTCAGCTAGTATGATATTGAACTTGCCTTCGACTCGTTCACTATCATGCTAGCTGAATGAAACATATCTGATAGACCACTCAACGCCAGCTAATATTATTTAACTGTTTGAAAATTGAGCACTGGAGCAATATAAAAATGTCATAAAATAGGAAAACATTGTATAGGTAGGATACATTTTTATAATACATCCAGCATAATACACTAGGAGCCCATTATCAGGATATAAAAAAGAAAAATAAATATTACAAATGCATGATCCTGAAGACTAATTAAAGGGTGTACTATAATGTTAAATTCAGGTATTAAAACACTTTATATTAAACAAATGCACCACAATACCATGCAATGTTTAGTTGTAGCAGTTGTAAAAGTTCATTAATCATCGAACTTGAGATGCTTCCAAATGAAGAATGAACATATGACCATGTGTAACATAATCACCCAGGTTTGTAGACAAAATGATCTGCCAGGAACTCATCCTGCCCACATTAATTTAAATGCCATCCAGGTGCAAGAAATTTATCATAGAGGAGACATGTGAAAAAAGTGATTATAGACATCACCTAGTAAAACTAAGCCCATCTGGATAGAGCTTGTCATGATTTCCCTTACCCAGTGTTCATTGTATCCTGTGACGAAACTCGCACCGATTTCTTGTCATGTGCTTTTGTTTATGTTTGAGCTATTGTGTTCATCTGTTCCGTGTTCAGTCCTTCAAGGTTTCCAGAGTCTCAAATATAGTAATTGAAAGCATTTGTGGCCCATTTCCTGGAAACAAGTGCTTTCCCAGCTTCTGAATGAGCTTCTGTCCTCTAGGATCTAGGATTCAGTGTATTTTCTGTGTATTATTATTATTTAAGCAGGAGGCGGCATGGTGGTTTAGTGGTTAGCACTGTCGCCTCACAGCAAGAAGGTCCGGGTTCGAGCCCCGTGGCCGGCAAGGGCCTTTCCGTGCGGAGTTTGCATGTTCTCCCCGTGTCCGCGTGGGTTTCCTCCGGGTGCTCCGGTTTCCCCCACAGTCCAAAGACATGCAGGTTAGGTTAACTGGTGACTCTAAATTGACCGTAGGTGCGAGTGTGAATGGTTGTCTGTGTCTATGTGTCAGCCCTGTGATGACCTGGTGACTTGTCCAGGGTGTACCCCGCCTTTCACCCGTAGTCAGCTGGGATAGGCTCCAGCTTGCCTGCGACCCTGTAGAAGGATAAAGTGGCTAGAGATGATGAGATGAGATGAGATTAAGCACTTCAGGAGTCCATTTTTTTCTCCAGTTTGTAGGTACCACCACTCTCCAGGTTCTGATGTTTTGCAGGCCACCCAAAGTAAGCCACACATTCAACTTCCCTTGCTCTGGTTGTAGTATGTGCATACAAAACGTGTGTCACAAATAAGCTACCACATTCCCCTAAGCCTGCTCCTGTTCCAGTGAGAAAACCATCAGGGAATGAGAACTCTATTGAGACGTGAAAAGCTCTATGATACCCCACTGAGCCAGGGCCAAGATCATCTCTTCCAGCTCCACATGGAAAGATCAATTGGATGATGGGAGGCTCCCAAAACTGTAGGGGAGTCTCAACATTGAATGCCAGAATGATGCATGTTTCATACTGGGTAGTCTAAATGGAAATACATAGCCTACTGATAGGTGAAGCAAAGAGACCTCAAGGCATAAAGTCAGAAGAAATATTCTGAGATGAATAAATCAGATCTCCATTTGGAAGTTCGAAATCAATGGCTCTCAAAGTGGGGTCTGGGAAGCATAGCCAGGGGGTTGGTGTTTGTTTGTTTGTTTGTTTGTTTGTTTGTTTGTGGAAATCACAACCAACTTTCATCAAAGTTATTATATTGAGGGGTCCAAGCGCTAAAGTGCTCTACATTCAGAAATAGAATGCTATATGGCTCGAATAAATAGACCAAATTTTTGTTCACAAAATTAAATAATGCTCATAAATTAAATATTTATTCAGGGTGTGTGTGTGATTTATTTCATGGCCTTTCGATTTCATAAAATTGGTGAAATTTAGTTCCCTCTGAAATTTGGTCATTGTGATATATGTTTATTTTTGTAATATCTCACAAAATATCAGGCCATTCTGTGGCTGGGAAGTTATTGAATTTGAAGGGATTCCCAAGAAAAATAATGTGCACAAAATCACTCGCTTCGCGCAGTCAAGCAAACAGAAGAAGTCCTTGTGCACATGCGCAGGTTTACCTTTGACCGTGCACTGACAGTTACATCATTTTGTCAATAAACGAACAGCTCACCACACCGAGGTGCTCACTGACCGCCAATATTTATTAGTTTGGTATTGCGTTTCCTTTCCTTCGCACCATAATATCTTTTCTTCTCATTTTCTGTTACTGTAGTCAGTCTTTCACGTTTCATTCGCACACTCACGTCTTCCATTTTTCTCTCCTGTTTCAAATTTGTATCCCACAATGCCTTGCATGAACAGGGAAAGCCCACCATGTGATGCATGTTGTAGTATCTTGAATTGGGTCATGGTGAAGCAGGAAAAAATTAACTGTTCTATTAAAAAAAAAAAATCTAATAAAATTGGAAGTCTGTGATTCGAATTAAGTAGCTTTCAGTCCACTAAACAAAAATAATTGGGTGTCAGGGAAAATTCTTTTCATGACCTACACTTGAAAAATCTGAAAGGCAGTCTAGCTTTAAAGGAGAACTGAAGTCATTTTTAAACTTTCTTTATTTCTTAAAGGGGAACAGAGGGCAATATATAGAGTAAATATAACAATAAAACACACATTAACGAACCTTATTCAAGACTTACAAAAGTTTTTTGTTCTAAGGTTGGAAAGTTATAGTGTTTTGAAAGTAGCTCGAGCAAACTATTTCCGCAGTTTGAACAGCCCGCCATGATATTAATTTTATCCAATCAGAATGCACGTTCATTTTCTCTGCGTAACAATCATGACGTATGTATGTGCCCAGTTGTGTTGGCTCATTGAGGTTGGGAATAGCACGTGTGAAATACCTGTTTCTGCCTCTTGCGACGATTTCGCAAGTCCACGGGTGGCGCCTATATCATTGCAGCAAATGAATTCTGCTGGACTTGTGAGCAACTCCACGTTACATTTTCCGCACAAGCACCACGCCGTGTCACCTGCACGCAGACGCTCTGCCCCACGCTCGCCATGCCCATGGTCAGCATCAGTCTCATCCTCGCCGTCATCTGAGCTTTCTTCTCTTATTTTATCACCGGAGTCGAGAGTACCTCTCCTAGGTTCAAACTGGTACCCTTCTAAGCCATAGCCTGCTTGCAGTGTGTCTTGCGGGATCTCTTCGTATGATTTGACAGAGCTGTCGCTTTCACTTGATGTGCCCGACGCCATGATTACACGCTTATCTCCTCTATTTCGGAGCGTTCCGCTAGTGCAGTGGGTAGTGCTGACGTCACAGTCTTTTAAAAATGGCAACTCGTGCGGTTTAGCGTATAAAGTATTATATTTACAATTACCAAGATATTTCGTTGTTTTCTAGTATATAAATTTGATAGAATACTTAAGAATACGTTACTTTGTCACATCAGCAACTGTATATATTATACAGTGGTGCTTGAAAGTTTGTGAACCCTTTAGAATTTTCTATATTTCTGCATAAATATGACCTAAAACATCATCAGATTTTCACACAAGTCCTAAAAGTAGATAAAGAGAACCCAGTTAAACAAATGAGACAAAAATATTACACTTGGTCATTTATTTATTGAGGAAAATGATCCAATATTACATATCTGTGAGTGGCAAAAGTATGTGAACCTCAAGGATTAGCAGTTAATTTGAAGGTGAAATTAGAGTCAGATGTTTTCAATCAATGGGATGACAATCAGGTGTGAGTGGGCACCCTGTTTTATTTAAAGAACAGGGATCTATCAAAGTCTGATCTTCACAACACATGTTTGTGGAAGTGTATCATGGCACAAACAAAGGAGATTTGTGAGGACCTCAGAAAAAGCGTTGTTGATGCTCATTAGGCTGAAAAAGGTTACAAAACCATCTCTAAAGAGTTTGGACTCCACCAATCCACAGTCAGACAGATTGTGTACAAATGGAGGAAATTCAAGACCATTGTTACCCTCCCCAGGAGTGGTCGACCAACAAAGATCACTCCAAGAGCAAGGCGTGTAATAGTCGGCGAGGTCACAAAGGACCCCAGGGTAACTTCTAAGCAACTGAAGGCCTCTCTCACATTAACATTAGCCAATGTTCATGAGTCCACCATCAGGAGAACACTGAACAACAATGGTGTGCATGGCAGGGTTGCAAGGAGAAAGCCACTGCTCTCCAAAAAGAACATTGCTGCTCATCTGCAGTTTGCTAAAGATCACATGGACAAGCCAGAAGGCTATTGGAAAAATGTTTTGCGGATGGAGGAGACCAAAATAGAACTTTTTGGTTTAAATGAGAAGCGTTATGTTTGGAGAAAAAAACCCACTGCATTCCAGCATAAGAACCTTATCCCATCTGTGAAACATGGTGGTGGTAGTATCATGGTTTGGGCCTGTTTTGCTGCATCTGGGTCAGGATGGCTTGCCATGATTGATGGAACAATGAATTCTGAATTATACCAGCAAATTCTAAAGGAAAATGTCAGGACATCTGTCCATGGACTGAATCCCAAGAGAAGGTGGGTCATGCAGCAAGCCAATGACCCTAAGCACACAAGTCGTTCTACCAAAGAATGGTTAAAGAAGAATAAAGTTAATGTTTTGGAATGGCCAAGTCAAAGTCCTGACCTTAATCCAACTGAAATTTTGTGGAAGGACCTGAAGCAAGCAGTTCATGTGAGGAAACCCACCAACATCCCAGAGTTGAAGCTGTTCTGTACGGAGGAATGGGCTAAAATTCCTCCAAGCCGGTGTGCAGGACTGATCAACAGTTACTGGAAATGTTTAGTTGCAGTTATTGCTGCACAAAGGGGTCACACCTGATACTGAAAGCAAAGGTTCACATACTTTTGCCACTCACAGATACGTAATATTGGATCATTTTCCTCAGTAAATAAATGACCAAGTAAAATATTTTTGTCTCATTTGTTTAACTGGGTTCTCTTCATCTACTTTTAGGACTTGTGTGAAAATCTGATGATGTTTTGGGTCACATTTATGCAGAAATATAGAAAATTCTAAAGGGTTCACAAACTTTCAAGCACCACTGTATTTGGTACCCCTTTAATTAACATGTTATTCAATTATGTTTTCGGTTTTAGTAACCTTTATATCATGACTCGTATTGGCAACTAATTGCAATTAAATATTATACTTCTCGGCCTATTCGGTTTTTAGCCATGTTGAATTTAGTTTGTTTGGTCCACGGCAGGCGTCGCTTATCCACGCGATCTTCACGAGACTTGTACAAGACTTCGAAACATGAAGTGTCAGCCAGGTGTCAGTGCTGCTATTTTGAAAACCATTTTCCAAACGAAATATTGCACAAAAATGAGTTTAAATGACGATTACTGCCTACTTTTTTCAAACTTTCCTGATTGTTATCAAAACAAACAAAACTTCCGGCTTGATTACATCAGCATTCGAAAGAGGGCGTGCACGTCTTTTGACAACGTTGGCAGATGTTGGTCACTTTAATTTTCACTGTACGTTTTACTTCTGTCCTACGATGTCTCGCACAGGTCTCAACGAATCTCATTTATGGCTATCACTTTGACATATGGACTGATATTACATAGCGTATTTCAAACACTCAGAACTTGCTATAGCAGTGACCAAATAGCTATCAAAAATGCATTCCTGTATTTAATAAAATGAGAAAAATAATTTTGAGAATAAAAAAAATTACCTTAAGTTCTCTTTTAAACTGCAAAATTTTCTTGGTCAGTGCCACAGTATTTCCAGAAACTATTCGGTAAAGCTTGCTAAAAACTTTTATCTCATTCAAGGCTCAATTTAAGTATTAAACCAGTTGAGGCTATATTGAGATAGAGTTTCCATCATTGCATTTCCAGAAACCATCAGCTATCTAAAGATCCTGTACTAATCTCCAAGCCCAAAAGGATTACAGGAGCTGATGGCAAACCGAAGAGTGGTTACATTCAATGCACTCCTGACAGAAGTACAGCCAAATGCTTTAGGGGTGAGTAGAATATCACTCTAATTATTGCTTGCCAAGCTAGAATGGTTGGGTCTTCCATCTGGCTTGGCAGCATAAGGTACGCTTGTGACAAAGGCAGTTTGAGATGGAATAATACGCTGTGTCTACTATAATTATACAACCTCTTGGCAGCTAGTGTATAAACTCAAAACTCAGTTGCTGGGTTCAACCTATATGATCAAGTAGTTGCACCAAGTTGGGTTGACAGCTCAGCATGCTGGACTGAGGATTTGAACTTGAAAGGGAACAGACACGCTGCATCAGCATTCATTTTCTGGAATTCTCCATTGGGCCTGTTGAGGCAGAATGGCAACCAGAAACAATCTGAAGTAAAAATTCAACTTTAATTGCAAGTTATGTCAGTTGTGTTCACATTTAACTTAATGTAGTTAAACCTCTTGGAATTATACATAAGCAAAAATCATTTTGACGTGTAGTTTGGCTTGATAGCCAGCATTGTGCCTGTTAGTACAAAGCTAGTTACATTTAAGTTGGCTTTTTGTAATAAATAAGACAGTCATATTGTGACAAATATGAAACTTAGATTACATACCGTAATTATTCAGTGTTTACAGTTAACGTTTAAATAATATTGGCTGGCTTTTTTATGGTATATCCGATATATTCCATTCAGCTAGCATGATATTGAACGAGTTTCAAAATCCTCTCAAAATCTCCTGCATTTTATGAAGCAAACCTTGTGGCCATGTCTCATCTCATCTCATTATCTCTAGCCGCTTTATCCTGTTCTACAGGGTCGCAGGCAAGCTGGAGCCTATCCCAGCTGACTACAGGCGAAAGGCGGGGTACACCCTGGACAAGTCGCCAGGTCATCACAGGGCTGACACATAGACACAGACAACCATTCACACTCACATTCACACCTACGGTCAATTTAGAGTCACCAGTTAACCTAACCTGCATGTCTTTGGACTGTGGGGGAAACCGGAGCACCCAGAGGAAACCCACGCAGACATGGGGAGAACATGCAAACTCCGCACAGAAAGGCCCTCACCGGCCACGGGGCTCGAACCCGGACCTTCTTGCTGTGAGGCAACAGCACTAACCACTACACCACCATGCCGCCCTCGTGGCCATGTTTGTTTACAAATTGTTAGTCACTCGCGAGTGTGGAAGTTTTACGTCTCCGACATGTCTCTTTTCTAGTTTTTCAATTTCCTTTGGTATGTTTTTCTCTTGTAAATATGTGTGAAGAATGTCTAACGAAGTTTTGGTAGCCTTTCAGGTGTTCAATACATCTTTCTCTTTCGCAATGAACAATGGAATGCTTCTGCCCATACACAGCAGAAAGCTTTCTCATTGGATATTCGCACCAGCTCTGACGTGTGACGTCATGTTGTCTAGACAATCATGAAATATCGTAAACCATATTCAATGCTCATTCTCCATTGGGTAGAGTGACGTAATACACGTAGGATAAGCGATATGCTAACAATATTGCATGCTATCAAACCAAATGAATGAAGCCCGGTAGAAGGGAATAGAATACATGTTTTTATTCCATCAAAGAAGTGTCTTGTATGTATAATAATTTGTGATATTACATAACTTCTAGAAAGTTACTTCTAGATAGTTAAAAATGATCTTACATTTTCATTGTAACTTATCTCAGGTTATCAGTAAGCACTAGAATTCTAACCCTGCACTTCATATTCATCACTCATTTTTTCAAACTGTATAAAGAAATGATATGTTTTAGGTATGGTTGATTTCACATTAGTGTTTTTATTTTTTTTTTTGTACAGAAAGAAAACACTGCCTGAAGCTTCTTTTTTACCGATAAGAGAGGGGAAAAAAAAAAGCTCATGCGACTTGTAAATTGTAACCGATACACCATAGTGCTCTATAGCCCCAAAATGCAGTCATTTTACCCACAAGCTGGGTTAAAAAATTATAGATCAACACCCTAACCCGATGTTGCAAACTCAAACAGCCCATGAGGAGATGGTACGTGTTGGACCCAGTGTTGGGTTTCCAAATTAAACCAATTGTTTTTAACAGTTGGACTACGTGGACTATGGACTAAGGTACACTGAATTTGCAATTGAATACCAATCGGATCAGATTTTCTGAAAAATAGTCCACCAGGCTACCACATACTGTAGTCTGCAAAATGGAAAAGGTGTAGAAACAAATAAGTTCCATGTTACTCTTGTTGAACAACTTCATGTAGCCTTGTACCTCTGATGTCTGGACATTCATGGAACAGTTCATCTTGTCACGTTTAAAGGCAGCTGAAAATTGATTTAAGTGAATGTGTAGGGGGTGGCACGGTGGTGTAGTGGTTAGCGCTGTCGCCTCACAGCAAGAAGGTCCTGGGTTCGAGCCCCGGGGCCGGCGAGGGCCTTTCTGTGTGGAGTTTGCATGTTCTCCCCGTGTCCGCGTGGGTTTCCTCCGGGTGCTCCGGTTTCCCCCACAGTCCAAAGACATGCAGGTTAGGTTAACTGGTGACTCTAAATTGACCGTAGGTGTGAATGTGAGTGTGAATGGTTGTCTGTGTCTATGTGTCAGCCCTGTGATGACCTGGCGACTTGTCCAGGGTGTACCCCGCCTTTCGCCCGTAGTCAGCTGGGATAGGCTCCAGCTTGCCTGCGACCCTGTAGAAGGATAAAGCGGCTACAGATAATGAGATGAGATGAGATGAGATGAATGTGTAGGTTGTATGCATGGCATTCTGCCTGTGATTAACAGAACCACTTGAAACAAATTTATGGTTGAGCAGTTAGTACATTACCTGATTTAGTATTAAAACATTCCTTGCTTTAACATCTTGGCTAGCGGAGGGAATAAATCTTGACTTGCGTGGCTACTGGGTTGAAGGTTCTTGCTTTCTTATTGTGTCCTTGAGCAAGACAAATGAAGTCAGATTGTCAGCCAGTTTTCCTCCATGTGGTCTGAGCTGCTTGGTTTACAGCTGTTGGAAAAGATGTCACAGATGGACTAATGTCTGTTTTTTCTGCATAATTATTAGTGATACTTTAATTAGAAATTGCATAATTGTCCCACTGAAATATGTATATTGGTTAAACCTCATTCCAATGGCATGTGTGTTCAACAAAAATGATACACATAATGCTAACTGGGCGGCACGGTGGTGTAGTGGTTAGCACTGTCGCCTCACAGCAAGAAGGTTCTGGGTTTGAGCCCAGTGGCCAAGGGGGGGTCTTTCTATGTGGAGTTTGCATGTTCTCCCCGTGTTTGCGTGGGTTTCCTCCGGGTGCTCTGGTTTCCCCCCCCAGTCCAAAGACATGTACTGTATGTTAGGCTAACTGGTGACTCTAAATTGACCATAGGTGTGAATTGTTGTTTGTCTCTATGTGTCAGCCCTGTGATGATCTGGTGACTTGTCCAAGGTGTACCCTGCCTCTCGCCCATAGTCAGCTGGGTAGGCTCCAGCTTGGCCGCGACCCTGCACAGGATAAGCAGTTACAGATAATGCATGATGCTTACCACTTTTAACTTTGTTGAAATGTTTTCTTATGTGCATGAATATGCATGTTATGTAGGTCATGATTCATAACCACTGCTAATCAGAGTTAAACCATGGCACAGTCCTGAGCTACTTGTGGTTCTGTTAGAAAGAAACCTGGGACTCTGGGAACACAGTCAGTCAGAGTACAATGCATAACCACTATGTTTAACCAAAATGAAGTCATTTTGACATATCACTTGTAAGGAACTGCTTTAATTGCCATTCAGAAAGCAGGACTGAATTTTAGCTCATTTAATCGCCATCCAGACACAAGCATTTCATCATGGAGGATATGTGGTAAAAGAAAATTAAAAACTTGTTACAGATGTCACCCAGTAAAACTAATCCCATCCAAATAAGGCTCTAGAGTCAGGGTTTTCCCGTTTCTTGAATCTTCGGTTTACCAGTCTCTGGAAGTAAATGTTGTCCAGTCTCAGCACCCAGTATTTCCCAGTCTCTGTACTTTCCAATCTTCTGAATTGAGTGTCCCCTCATCTCTAGGATTGTGTGCTTTCTTGGTTTTTACTATAATATTTCTTAATCTCATTAGTTCAGTGACTCTCAGTCTTGGAAAGGAATCTTGTTTCTCTAGTCTTTAGAAGCTCCTAGTGTCTCAGTAGCTGGGATGTGGTGTTTTGTCTGCCATCTGAGGTAAGCCACATATTGAATCTCCCTTGCTCTGGGCATGCAAAACCTGTTTCATCACAGATGAGCTATCCTTAAACCTCCTTTGAGAAAACCACAAGGGAATAAGAATTATATTGAGACATGAAAAGCTCTATAGATACCTGAGCCAGGGACAAAATCATCTGTTCTTGCACCACATGGGAAGATCAACTGGATGATGGGAGGCCTCCAAAACAGCAGGCCTACAGTTTCAGCAGTGAAGGCTGAAATGATGAATGTTTCATACTGGGTAGTCTGAATGGAAATTCATACTCATAGCTGAAGCAAAGAGACCTCAAATATAGTATGAAGACAAAGAAATCATGGTGATATAGATAAATCACTTCTCAATATGGGATTTCTAAATACACTTTACTGTTCCCATGGATTACAATTGATGTTATACAGATGGAGAGTTGGCATCATTGATTACTACTAATTTACAAGCCAAATGGGATCACAGGAGCTGAAGCCAAACTCAACATAACATTACATTAATGGCATTTAACAGACACTCTTATCAAGAGTGACGTACAACATACCCAGAGCAGCCTGGGGAGCAGTTAGGGGTTAGGTCCCTTGCTCAAGGGCACTTCAACCATTCCTGATGATCCAGGGAATCGAACCAGTGACCTTTTGGTCCCAAAGCTGCTTCAACAGTGGTGACATTAATGGCAGAGGTACAGCCAAATGCTTGAGGGGTAAGTAGGATATGATTTATGCATTATTCCAAGTCAAGAAAAAAAAGCCCTGTCTTCCATCTGGGTTGGAAGAACCTACACCAGTGACCAAGGCAGTTTGTGCTCATGGAGTCCTACTACATTACTACATTGTATTATTGTCTACAACAACTATGAGTGTGTGACCTCTTGTTAGATACTGTCCAGCTTGAATAAGGGTGGACTGATCTGATAAGATATCCAAATAATCAGTCCACCAACTTCCAATGCAGCACCACCTTGGGCCTCTAATTTCTGGACACTAGTGGGACAGTCCACTGTGAGTTGGCCTAGTGGTTAGCATGTCCACCTCTCGACCGGGAGAGCGCAAGTTCTACTCACGGTTGGATCATACCAAAGACCATCATAAAAATGGTACCTACTGCCATCTGGCAAGGCATGCTGCAATACAGATCGTCTCGTCTCGTCTTCTCCTGCTTTATCCGGGACCGGGTCACAGAGGCAGCAGTCTAAGCATGGAAGCCCAAACTTCCCTTTCCCCAGACACCTCGGCCAGCTCCTCGGGAAGAACACCGAGGTGTTCCCAGGGAGGCGTCCAGGAGGCATCCAAAAAAGATGCCCGAGCCACCTCAGCTGATTCCTCTCGATGTGGAGGAGCAGCGGCTCTACGCCGAGCTCCTCCCGAGTGACTGTGCTTCTCACCCTATCTCTAAGGGAGTGCCCAGCCACCCTGTGAAGGAAACTCATTTCGGCCGCTTGTATCCGCGATCTTGTTCTTTCGGTCATTACCCAAAGCTAATGACCATAGGTGAGAGTTGGAACTTAGATCGACAGGTAAATTGAGAGCTTCGCCTTTTGGCTCAGCTCCTTCTTCACCATGATGGACCGGTAAAGTGACCGCATCACTGCAGAGGCTGCACCGATCCGCCTGTCAATCTCATGCTCCATCCTTCCCTCACTCGTGAACAAGATCCCGAGATACTTAAACTCCTCCACTTGAGGCAGGACTTCTCCACCAACCTGGAGAGGGCAAGCCACCCTTTTCCGGTCGAGAACCATGGCCTCGGACTTGGAGGTGCTGATTCTCATCCCAGCCGCTTCACACTCGACTGCAAACCACCCCAGTGCGTGCTGAAGGTCCTGGTTTGAAGAAGCCAACAGGACAACATCATCCGCAAAAAGCAGAGATGAAATCCTGTGGTTCCCAAACAGGATTCCTTCTGGCCCCTGGCTGCACCTAGAAATTCTGTCCACAAAAATTATGAACAGAACCGGTGACAAAGGGCAGCCCTGCCGGAGTCCAACATGCACTGGGAACAGGTCTGACTTACTGCCGGCAATGCGAACCAGACTCCTGCTCTGTTCGTACAGGGACCGGACAGCCCTTAGCATAGAGCCCTAAACCCCATACTCCCGAAGCACCCCCCACAGAATACCACGGGGGACACAGTCGAATGCCTTCTCCAGATCCACAAAGCACATGTGGACTAGTTGGGCAAAGTCCCATGAACCCTCGAGCACCCTATGAAGGGTATAGAGCTGGTCCAGTGTTCCGCGACCAGGACGAAAAACGCATTGTTCCTCCTGGATCCGAGGTTCGACTATTGGTTGAATTCTCCTCTCCAGTACCCTGGAGTAAACCTTCCCCGGGAGGCTGAGAAGTGTGATTCCCCTGTAATTGGAGCACACTCTCCGGTCCCCTTTCTTAAAAAGAGGGAGCACCACCCCAGTCTGCCACTCCAGAGGCACTGTCCCCGACCGCCACGCGATGTTGCAGAGGCATGTCAACCAAGACAGCCCCACAACATCCAGAGACTTGAGATACTCAGGGCGGATCTCATCCACTCCCGGTGCCTTGCCACCGAGGAGCTTGCAAACCACCTCAGTGAATTCAGCTTGGGTAATGGACGAGTCCACCTCTGAGTCATCAGCCTCAGTCTCCTCAATGGAAGACATGATGGTGGGATTAAGGAGATCCTCAAAGTATTCCTTCCACCGCCCGACAATGTCCCCAGTCGAGGTCAACAGCTCCCCACCCACACTGTAAACAGTGTTGGCAGAGTATTGCTTCCCCCTCCTGAGGCGCCGGACGGTTTGCCAGAATTTCTTCGAGGCCGACCGATAGTCCTTCTCCATGGCCTCCCCAAACTCCTCCCAGTTCCGAGTTTTTGCCTCCGCAACTGCCCGAGCTGCAGCACGCCTGGCCTGCCGATACCTGTCAGCTGCCTCAGGAGTCCCGGAGGTCAACATGGCCCGATAGGACTCCTTCTTCAGCTTGACTGCATCCCTTACTTCTGGTGTCCACCACCGGGTTCGGGGATTGGTGCCACGACAGGCACCAGAGACCTTGCGGCCACAGCTCCGAACAGCTGTGTCCACAATGGAGGTAGAGAACATGGTCCACTCAGACTCAATGTCCCCCGCCTCCCTCGGAAGCTGGGAAAAGCTCTCCCAGAGGTGGGAGTTAAAGACCTCCCCAACAGAGTGCTCGGCCAGACGTTCCCAGCAGACCCTCACCATACGTTTGGGCCTGCCAGGTCTGTCCATCTTCCTCCTCCACCAGCGGATCCAACTCACCACCAGGTGGTGATCAGTTGACAGCTCAGCCCCTCTCTTCACCCGAGTGTCCAAGACATAGGGCCGGAGATCAAATGAAACGACAACAAAGTCTATCATCGACCTCCGACCTAAGGTGTCCTGGTGCCACGTGCACTTATGGACACCTCTATGCTCGAACATGGTGTTTGTTATGGACAAACCGTGACTAGCACAGAAGTCCAATAACAAAACACCACTCGGGTTCAGATCGGGGAGGCTGTTCCTCCCAACCACGCCCCTCCAGGTGTCACTGTCGTCGCCCACATTGAAGTCCCCCAGTAGCACAATGAAGTCCCCAGTCTGAGCACCTGCAATACAGATGCGAGTGGGAAATCAAACTCTCACGGTTACCAGAGGACTAGCCCCCCACTGTAACCCTCGCTGTATAGGCGAGAGGCTGAGGACTATCGAAACGGAGATCGTCGCCGCACCCATACGCCTTAAAGGGTTGGTTAGTACTGGGACAGGAGACTGCCTGGGAAGACCAGATTCTGGCATGAGAGGGACTTTGAGTGGGACAGTCCACCTTGACACCTTTGAAAGACAGCTGGATTTTTAAAAATGTGCTTGATTTAGGTTGAATGTATGGATTCTGAACTAGGACTGAAGGACTCACCTCTTCAGGCTGCACCTCTCCCCTGCTTCCCTGCCCACTTTGTACCTGCGTTTACAGAGTACAGTCTAGCCTGGGTTTAGCCGTTTGAGATTTCTATTTAGTTGTATTTTACATGGATGGTTTGTTTCCTTGGCTGTTTGAGTATTGGTACTTCAACAGAATATTACACTAGGTATTGCTGTCACTTGTTCAGTTAGCACCAGAACCTTCTTGTCTAGAAGTTCAGTACTTTGTGTACCTGACTTTTGCACTCATTGTATGTCACTCTGGATAAGAGCGTCTGCTAAATGTCATGTAATGTAATGTAATGTAATGTTCTCCATATTCACAGAACCACTTGAGACAAATTTATGACTCAGTACAGTAGTTAGTATTGTACCTGATTAAACTATTGGAATGTGCCATGTTTTAACACCTTGGCTAGCACAGGGAATAAATCTTGACCTACATGGCTACTTGATTTCAGATCCTTGCTTTCTTGCTGTGTCCTTGAGCAAGACAAATGAAGTCAGATTGTCAGCCAGATTTCCTCCATGTGGTCTGAGCTGCTTGGTTTACAGCTGTTGGAAAAAATGGAGCAGATGGAATAATGTCTATTTTTCCTCTAATTATGATGTATTATAAGTTGTATACAGTGCTTTAAGTGGGCCAGTACGCACCGGTACACAGTACTGCTACTTCTAGATTTTAACCCCTGGTGTACTGGGACTTTTTACAGCATACTGGGACTTCTCACAAGCTCACAGTACCCTTTCCTGTCCTCTCCATATCAGAGTGTCTCTTGGTGATTCATGATGACATTTAAACTACCTTGCCCAGGGTGCACTATGCGACGCTCACCTCTCTCAATGCTCGTGGGACTATATGACGCTCACTCGCTTGTTCACAGAGAAGTCAGAAAGAATAAACGGGAAAAACAAAAAAACAAAAATAGGACAGTAATGTTGGCATGGCTACAAAAGGGCACAAAGTCGAAATGGAGTCGGATGATGACACAGCTCTTCGACAGTCAAATTCTACCATGGCAGAAAATGCAGGTGGGGAGCAGCAAGCTAACACTAGCGTGTCTGCTAACAGCGAAGAGCCTGTTCCTATAGCAACCCCTGTTGCTACCGATACGCCAGCCAACTGCGACATTAACAATAACCTCCTTCAACATGAATGGCTAAACTGTTGGTCAAAGGATCAAGCACAGTATTTTGCTCACAAAACGACTGGCTTATTTGTAAAGACAAAAAGCTTGGGTGTAAGATATGTAGCCAAGTTAGCTCACTTGGCTACATTAAAACTAATTTTGTGAAAAACGGCATTGTCTTCCTATCTTTTATTTACTGTAGAAATTCAGAATGTATTACTTGATGATTGGCTGGTACCGACCACCTGACTCACATGCCAACAGGTGAATATAAGGAGTACTGGCACTTTTTTTTTTTTCCACTTAAAGCATTGATTATATATATTTATGATGTATTAGTAATGTATTAATTCTAAATCACAGCACTGTCCCGCCAACATATTCATTTTTGCGAGTTCCCCTCCAAAAAAAGCTTCTGCTGTCATACTGTATGCCATATAGTGTTTGCTACAGCATTGTTGCTTGCTGCTATGTGTTGATAGCAATGAACTACTTGTCGTGATTGAGATGTATCTTTGAGATGTTTG
This sequence comes from Neoarius graeffei, assembly GCF_027579695.1. Classification (NCBI taxonomy): domain Eukaryota; kingdom Metazoa; phylum Chordata; class Actinopteri; order Siluriformes; family Ariidae; genus Neoarius; species Neoarius graeffei. The sequence goes on from NC_083594.1 coordinate 15,104,483, forward strand.
ATCTTCCTGCATTTGTATCTTAGGCAATATTGACATACTTCCTATTGATATTATCACAGAGCACACCAGTTTGCCATCTGCTTTGCTTTTATTGAGGTCATTAATTGTGAAACTTCCAGATCATTGTCATTACGTGTGAGCTGTTCATTAGCGCAGTAATGTACAGTGGTGCTTCAAAGTTTGTGAACCCTTTAGAATTTTCTATGTTTCTGCATAAATATGACCTAAAACATCATCAGATTTTCACACAAGTCCTAAAAGTAGATAAAGAAAAAACAGTTAAACAAATGAGACAAAAATATTTTACTTGGTCATTTATTTATTGAGGAAAATGATCCAATATTACATATCTGTGAGTGGCAAAAGTATGTGAACCTTTGCTTTCAGTATCTGGTGTGACCCCCTTGTGCAGCAAAAATGTTTCCGGTAACTGTTGATCAGTCCTGCACACCGGCTTGGAGGAATTTTAACCCATTCCTCCGTACAGAACAGCTTCAACTCTGGGATGTTGGTGGGTTTCCTCACATGAACTGCTCGCTTCAGGTCCTTCCACAACATTTCGATTGGATTAAGGTCAGGACTTTGACTTGGCCATTTCAAAACATTAACTTTATTCTTCTTTAACCATTCTTTGGTAGAACAACTTGTGTGCTTAGGGTCATTGTCTTGCTGCATGACCCACCTTCTCTTGAGATTCAGTTCATGGACAGATGTCCTGACATTTTCTTTTAGAATTCGCTGGTATAATTCAGAATTCATTGTTCCATCAATGATGGCAAGCTGTCCTGGCCCAGATGCAGCAAAACAGGCCCAAACCATGATACTACCACCACCACCATGTTTCACAGATGGGATAAGGTTCTTATGCTGGAATGCAGTGTTTTCCTTTCTCCAAACATAATGCTTCTCATTTAAACCAAAAAGTTCTATTTTGGTCTCATCCGTCCACAAAACATTTTTCCAATAGCCTTCTGGCTTGTCCATGTGATCTTTAGCAAACTGCAGACGAGCAGCAATGTTCTTTTTGGAGAGCAGTGACTTTCTCCTTGCAACCCTGCCATGCGCACCATTGTTGTTCAGTGTTCTCCTGATGGTGGCCTCATGAACATTAACATTAGCCAACGTGAGAGAGGCCTTCAGTTGCTTAGAAGTTACCCTGGGGTTCTTTGTGACCTCTCCGACTATTCCACGCCTTGCTCTTGGAGTGATCTTTGTTGGTCGACCACTCCTGGGGAGGGTAACAATGGTCTTGAATTTCTTCCTTTTGTACACAATCTGTCTGACTGTGGATTGGTGGAGTCCAAACTGTTTAGAGATGGTTTTGTAACCTTTTCCAGCCTGATGAGCATCAACAATGCTTTTTCTGAGGTCCTCAGAAATTTCCTTTGTTCATGCCATGATACACTTCCACAAACGTGTTGTGAAGATCAGACTTTGATAGATCCCTGTTCTTTAAATAAAACAGGGTGCCCACTCACACCTGAACGTGGAGAAGACGAAGGAGAATGTTGTGGACTTCAGGAGAGCGCACACCCAGCATGCTCCACTAACTATCAACGGTGCTGCAGTGGAGAGGGTGAGCAGCACCAAGTTTCTGGGTGTGCACATCTCTGAAGACCTGTCCTGGAGCAACAACACCGTATCACTGGCCAAAAAAGCCCAAACAGCGTCTGTACTTCCTCCGCAAACTGAGGAGAGCAAGAGTCCCGGCCCCCATCATGCACACATTCTACAGAGGCACCATCGAGAACATCCTGACCAGCTGCATCACCGTGTGGTACAGCGCCTGCACCGTGTCCTGCTGCAAGACTCTGCAGCGCATCGTGAGAGCAGCTGAGAGGATCATTGGTGTCTCTCTCCCTTCTCTAATGGATATTTATAACTCCCGCCTCACCCGCAAAGCCATCAGGATTGCAGGTGACCCCACCCACCCATCTCACAGCCTCTTCAGCCTGCTGCCGTCGGGGAGGAGACTGCGGAGTCTCTGGGCCAAAACCAGCAGGCTCAAGGACAGTTTCTTTCACCAGGCGGTCAGGAGGCTCAACTCCCTCCCTGTTCTGCCCCTCCTCCCCCCTCTGCCCCCTGACACAGATTCTGCTCGCAAACCCCCCTGCCCCCCCTTCAGCATCTGACATCATGTCACCCTCACAGTCCCCACCCCAACACACACACACACACACACACACACACACACACACACACACACACACACATATATATACATCCTCTCAACATTCATTCACACACTGAACTCAGGGACTGCACATTTCACTTTACCTCCACTCATTTGCACTATTCCGCACTACCTCACCTTAACAGCTATTAGTTTATTGTTTATACCGGTTATTTCATGTTTACCTGCTGTACCTTAAGTGCCCTTGACTGTTTATGTCCTTTTGCTCCAATATGTGTGTGTGTGTGTGTGTGTGTATGAGTGTTTAGTCTATGTCTATTTCTTATCTAGGGTGTTTATATTGTTTATTTTGTTTATTTCAATTATTCTATTTTTTATTTATTGCATTGCCTGTTTGCACCTTGGGTCAGAGAGGACTGAAATTTCATCTGTGCTGTATGTCGAGCATGTATAGCATATTTGACAATAAAGTTGATTTGACTTGATTGTCATCCCATTGATTGAAAACACCTGACTCTAATTTCACCTTCAAATTAACTGCTAATCCTAGAGGTTCACATACTTTTGCCATTGACAGATATGTAATATTGGATCATTTTCCTCAATAAATAAATGACCAAGTATACTATTTTTTGTTTCATTTGTTTAACTGAGTTCTCTTTATCTACTTTTAGGACTTGTGTGAAAATCTGATGACGTTTTAGGTCATATTTATGCAGAAATATAGAAAATTCTAAAGGGTTCACAAACTTTCAAGCACCACTGTATACTATGTTTATGTCATGTAGTATGGTATATTGGTGTCAGAGCATGGTTTAGGAGTATGAATAAGATAAGCAAAGTATAATACAGATATCTCATACGAATATCTAGTATTTTTCTATCCATATTCTCTGGATATGAACAACTGCATGCTCTGATTGGCTACTCTACTACTAGGATATCAACTCATATACCACGAGTAGAGAAAAATAAAATGGCAGAGCGTGTTGCTGAACCAATTGAAGACAAAATAAAAACTCTCCTTGAAAACAAAGCCACAAAAAATACAAAAAAGCAACAAAATATGGAATAAAAGTATTTGATGGTAAAAACATATATTTTTAAAACTTTTCAATAATTATTATTACAGCATTTTTCACAAATTGCTCCTGTCATTTCGCTGGTTTGTTTACATTCTTCATCTTTAAGCATTAAAACTTGTTGATTTTTTTTTTTTTTTTGACTGGTTCAAAAGCTCAAAGAAGTTTGAAAATTATAAATTGAAATGTCCAAGGAAGAATTAAATAAATGTCTAAAGTGATTCTATACATCAGCATGACAGCAAGATGCCACTTTCTTAAAAAAAAAAATACCACTAAAGTCAATTTGTGCAGCCATTGATTGGTTTTTAAGAAGTCTGCCTAAGTGGAAATGATTTTGTCGGATGTTTTGTATAAAGTGTTTTTGTTTTTATCGAATTTGCAAAAAATGAAAATAAAAATGCTCTGTTTCTCAAAATCAAGTGAATGTGGATATAATAGTTATTCCACTCAATCTTGTCGTACATGGCTTAAAGTCAACTCTGCTAATCAGCTCATGTACGACTCGATTTCATGGACTACTGTAACTGTTAAATAGATTTGGATCTAATTGTTTTTGTGTGCGTGTTTGTTTCCCATTTTCAGTCTTTGAAAGAAAGTTGTCCCAATCACCAAGAGAAGAATTTTTTCTCCAGTCTTTAGAGCTCATCTGTTTTTGAAACCATACATTTCTCAACAAGGAATTCTAATAAAAGCCTGAGCATCCGGGCGCATGGTCAGAGTACAATGCACAACCTATATTTTCAGCCAAAATGAAGCTCATTTTGAGGCATCAATTGTAACTGCCATTCAGAAAGCAGGACAGAACATTAGCTCAAAGATTTGCCTTATGACTTGATATTCTAACATATATTTATGCAGGATCCAGCATGAAAAATCTCTTGGGCAGAAATATCAGTGCATATGTGGGAACAGTAGTCAGAGTGAGTTATACGGTTGGGGAAAGAAGGGCCACTGTTGCCTGAAGGGCTTATTAAAATGGATTTTACTGAATTATTCTGAGCAAGTAATATCCTATAACTGAGCTCAATCAAGAAAGTAGCCAGCCATCTTTTAGAAAAAGCATGAATAAAATAACTCCATTCACGCTTGTGCCGGACTGCGCTATCAACGTCTTGCTCAAACATTTGTCTAACTAATCAAATCCATTCAGTCACTGTTTAACAATATTCTCAATTGTCTATTCTTTCTTTATGCCTTTTTTTATTTATAAATAATAACCCAGTGAGTCACTGGGAGATAAAAGCGTTCATTTCGAGGCTAAAGAGAAGAAGCCTCCAGATTTTATTCAATAAAAACAGACATAATTTGGGTAATTTAGTCATTTTCCAGGAGATCTTAGATTGCTTTGGAACCTTAAAAACAATGTGATGTGCTTTTGTTTTCCATTTATGTTAATGCTTGTATGATTTCTTTTTGCACTACCTTTGAAAGGTTATAAAACGGTTACTTAATGATGGAGTAATTTTCGCAAATGGATTTGAAAGTCGCAGACCAAGTCCATTTTCTTCAAGTTCAGGAAGCAAACTTACTCACACCACAAACTTGAAATGAGCCATAATTGTACATGATTGTCCTATTTTACAAAATCACCAGGACGTAACAGACAAATAAGAAGTGTTTTATGTGTGAACTGGAACATTTTCTGGTCATTACTGGGATTCATTCTTCAAAACAACGTGAAAGTCAATGGAGTTCTTTGATTTCCTGTTGCACATGATCAAATGACTTCATAAAACAATACGAAAATAAAAAACCAGAAACTTGTATACAGGTTTATAAGAAATTTATGCTCGAAGGCAATCTTTTATTGGGTAAAATTCAGTCCTGGTGCTATCCCAGTGCTGAACATGTTTGTAACTTTTAAAAGTAAAATGGTGACTTTATCACCTGACAACCTGAGAAGAAATTAAAGTGTCATATGAATAAATGGGTTCTCATGTGAAATACAATAATAAATATAGCCTACTAAATTATAACATTTGTACAACAGGTTTGCCTTCCCAATTGCATGCTTTTCACCAGTGGACAGAAGCAACACCTCTCCTGCTGCTAAATATTGACTGCCAAAGAAATACAAGTCACATAAATATTGATTACTTTTTTTTTTAACAGTATACTGGGCTCACACCAGTGATTAAAGAAGATTAATAGCTCGAATGCAAAATTATATTCAGTAAATTACAGCATGGAGGGGTTGATCTGAAACCTTTCCCTTGATTCGAACAACTCGATTGTTGAGGAATGAAAAACAAAATGCAGTAATGGAAAGTTGTAATTGCGTCTTTCATTGGGGAGCTCAGGTTTACTTTCATCACGCAATTACCTTTCGCTTTTTTTTTTTTGTAAATTTCAAAGTACAAAATGGAGATAAATGATTCTGGTTAGTATTTTGTAGTTACTAACCACCTTCCAGACTACAGATAATTTCAAACACAAAATGTTTAGGAAGTTTGACAAGGAAATTGAAGTATAAAAGCTATGACTGGGATTCTGCTCATAACTAGAAAGTACTTACTTCTGAAATCAGCAACTGGATTTTTAATTGTTAACTTCTTTTGGATGGAGAGATTGCTGACTGTAATTATTTACATTTGTCAAGTCAAGTTTGGGTCAGACATTGTCACAAAACAGCTTTACAGAAAATTAAAGACTTTAAACATTAGCTAATTTTATCCCTAATTTATCCCCAATGAGCAAGCCTGTGGTGATGGTGGTGAGGAAAAACTCCCTCAGATGACACAAGGAACAAACCTCGAGAGGAACCAGACTCAAAAGGGAACCCATCCTACAGTACCAGTCAAAAGTTTGGACACACATTCAAATTCAATGTTTTTCTTTATTTTTATTCATTAAAAGTCACTTCATGTCTTAAAGTAATGATGGATGCCGTTTCTCTTTACTTAGTTGAACGGTTCTTGACATAATCTGGACCACTACAGTTGTGGAATTGGGCTATTTACTGTATTGTTATTATTTACTGTTTGATCTCAAATGCATTAATAAGGCAAGAAATTCCACAAATTAACTTTTGACAAGGCACACCTCTTAATTGAAAAACATTCCAGGTGACTACCTCATGAAGCTGGTTAAGATAATGCCAATAGTGTGCAAAGTGTCATCAAGGTAAATCCTGGCTACAATTCATCGAGATGCTGACCTCTTCTGCTCCTCGGACCTGCCTGATCCATCCTGATGCCTCATGTCTGGCTGGAGTCTCATCACATTGCTCCTGTGGAGGACAGCCCCATGTGGACAGTTGAAAGTCGCACTTGGAAGATGTTCTGGACACTTACAGTAATGCTTTTATGGCTGAGGACTACAGTTGACTTGCTAACTTTAGGACTGCAGTTGTCATGAACAGTTTTGCACTCAAGTTTCTATCAGTGAACAGTTTATAACTTCAACAAAATGGACTTCATTTTAAAACTGTTAAAAATGTTATAAATCAGGCTATCACCCAAATGAGGATGGGTTCCCTTTTGAGTCTGGTTCCTCTCGAGGTGTCTTCCTCATGTAGCCTGAGGGAATTTTTTCCTTGCCACCATTGCCACAGGCTTCCTCAATGGGGGTAGACTAGGGATAAAATTAGCTCATGTTTAAAGTCACTAAAATTCTGTAAAGCTGCTTTGCGACAATGTCTGTCTGTTGTTAAAAGCGCAATAAAAAATAAATGACTTGAGAAGAAGAATCACACATACACTTTTCATTTAACCCATCTGAAGCAGTGAACACGCAAGTGAGCAATGAGCATACATGCATACCCAGAGCAGTGGGCGGTGATGCTACAGCACCCAGGGAGCAGTTGGAGGTTAGGTGCCTTGCTCAAAGACACTTCAGCTATGATATATAGGGAGGGGTAAGTGCTGTTCGTTCATTCACTCAATTCCATTCACATTTTCCCTGCTGGTCCTGGGAATCAAACCGATGACCCTTTAGGCCCAAGGCTGCTTCTCTAACCTTCAGGCCATGGCTGCCCCCATATGAAACATTTGCATTTATTTATTTTTAAAACACTTTTTTGTTTACCACATAATTTCATACATGTTCCAGATGTTATTTCATAGTTTTGATATCTTCAGCATTATTCTACAATGTAGAAAATAGTCAGAATACAGAAAAACCTATGGATGAGTAGGGGTGTCCAAACTTTTGCCCAGTACTGTAGTTTCGGTCATTGTTTTCCATTGACACTTTTCCATTGACAACCGAGACTCTCAGTATTTCTATGAAAGTAATTCAAGGAGTATTATACTGTCCATGTGTGGCAGCCTGATAAAACCCACTGGATGTCACTGTGGCTGAATTCTGGCTACCAAAAATTGGGTTTTTGTCCCAGTAACATACTTTGACACATCTACATCATGAAATCATAAATATACTTCACCAAATCAAATGTGGAAGCCCTGCGATGACCTGGCGACTCGTCCAAGGTGTACCCCGCCTCTCACCCATAGTCAGCTGGGATAGGTTCCAGCTTGCCTGCAACCCTACACAGGATAAGTGGCTACAGATAATGGATGGATGGATGGATGGATGGATGGATGGATGGATGGAAATCAATGTGGAAATGTTTTGATGAATTTCAACATTTTACTCTTCCAGTCTATCCTCCTGAAAATATTATATTGGGTAATCAGCCAGTTTAACAAACAGTCAAAGCAGCCTAGTCAGGCTAAAACATTGCTAGCTGAGTGTCCTCACAGTGAATTTCATGCTTTGGTCAAGTTGTTGGATAGATATGTGTTGTTGCAAAACCAATACAATCCTAATTGTGTTGGTAACATTAGTCAAAATGTGAGTGGCATGGTAGTGCAGTGGTTAGCTCCCCATGCCTACCAATGTTCTCTCAATGTGGGTTTCCTCCTAGTGCTCCGGTTTCCTCCTACAGTCCAAAGACATGCTGATTAGGTCAACTGGCTACTCTCAGTTGACCACAGGTGAGTGTGAATGGTTGTTTGTCTCTGTGTTAGTCTTGAGATAGATTGGTGACCTGCACAGGGTGTAACCCCCTCTCATCTGAAGTCAGCTGGGATTGGCTGGATGGTCAAAACATCTGATGCTCCTGTGCCTACCGGTAAGTCAGAATGGGCTCTTTAATTGGAATTTTCTTCCTTTTCTTCCAACTTTTGCGCATAACCATGCTTTTAAAAAATACTTCTGGTAAATTATCCAAAAGAGAAACATTTCAGTTCAGGAAAGACTCTAGATTTCAGGACAATACACAATACCTCCGTATGTTAATGGTTTTCCCAAGCTGTCAGACATACAGTACTGTGCAAAAGTCTTAGGAACTCTTTTTTTTTTTCATACAAACTTTGTTATAGATTTCTATTTTATGACTTCTACATTATCAAGTCAGTACAAAAACATTTTAGAGTTCCAAACATTAATTTTCCAGCATAAAATTAAATGTTACAGGAAAAAAAACAGTTTGTAGCTGAGCAGCATATTACATAAGAGAAACATAATAAAAAGGAAAAAAAATGTTTTAAAAAAGAAAACATAATGAAGGCTACTGGGTTTTGGCACAAATTTAAGAAGCAAGTGTGACAGTCAAAGTGTCCAGAAGAACTGTGGCTGGTTCTGTAAGATGCTCAGTCAAACCTACAGCTCATTTCCTTATAAAACTGCATTCATTGTACCTGAGACTACTTTTTTTTTTTTTTGAAGCAAAGGGTCGTCTCACACCAAATACTGACTTTGTTTCAGTTATTATGGCTTACTGCTGTTTATAGTAATTTTTTAAAATGTTGAAACATTTAATTTCATTATTTTTAAGCCATTTTTGGTCGACAGCATTTCTTTACCTGTGCTGAAGACTTTTGCACAGTACTGTATGTGCTCAGTTTATAGTCTTACAAATAACAAATTATTAAAAGACAATCTTTTATTTTGAGCTCTCTACAAATGCAAACACAGGCTGGTTTTTTCCTCATCTAGAAGGAACACGATTATAATGTAATGCAATTGTGTCTCCAACTGTAATGGGATACAACAATGATTTCTTCTGAAATATTTCTTTCACCTCTACAGAGGGAAAGTAGTTTGATTTCTGCTGGAAGGAACAAATCACAAACCTAGGTTTCATTCATGGCTCTCATATAAACAATGAATGCACATAAAAATGGATATGTATAGTATACTGGATGTACTCATGGCAACTGTACATGAATGTCTCATATGCTCTAAAACAGTGGAAGCAAGAGGGACTATTTAAGAATTCATGTCAGGTCAGGAGTGGAAATGTTTCCAGTGTGATGTGGTCCAAGCTGCTGAGCCGCAATAACAGATGGATGTGATCAGTAGAATCTCATCTGTGTCACACAGCAATGCCCTCGAAGAGCGGGTGGCACAAGGCCACTTACGACGAACAAATTATGCCAATGGGGCTGGTATTAGTCAAGGTGTCTGAATTGCCCCTGACTGTGAGGTCAATTGTAACAATCATCTAAAGCATGTGATTGCCATGCTATATGATTTTCACATCTGCTTGATCAAGTTTACTTGTTTTTCCCCCCCTCTAACTATATTACAGTGTAATTATATATTTAACAGTTATTCTATGAAATCAAGTCGTACATGAGCTGATAGCTGACAAGGTGCATAGCGCGGAGTTGGCTATAAACCGTGTAGGACAAGATTGAGGGGAATAACTGTTTTATTCTACCCACATTCACTGGATTTTGAGAAACAGAGCATTTTTATTTTTAGCAAATTCAACAAATAAAAAGTTGATACAAAACATCTGGCAAGATCATGTCCGGTTAGAATGTTAACAAACCGGCGAAATGACAGTAGCAATTTGTGAAAAAATGCTATAATAATACTTGAAAAATAAAAATGATACGTTCTTACCATCAAATACATTTATTCTGTATTTGTTGCTTTTTTTGTCTTTTTTGAGGTTTTCTTTTCGAGTAAAGTTTTTATTTCATTCTCAGTTGGTTGAGCAATACGCTCTGCCATTTTGTTTTTCTCTACTTGCGGCATATGAGCTGATAGCCTACAGTGGTACTTGAAAGTTTGTGAACCCTTTAGAATTTTCTATATTTCTGCATAAATATGACCTAATACATCATCAGATTTTCACACAAGTCCTAAAAGTAGATAAAGAGAACCCAGTTAAACAAATGAAACAAAAAAAATTATACTTGGTCATTTATTTATTGAGGAAAATAATCCAATATTGCATATCTGTGAGTGGCAAAAGCATGTGAACCTCTAGGATTAGCAGTTAATTTGAAGGTGAAATTAGAGTCAGGTGTTTTCAATCAATGGGATGACGATCAACTGTGAGTGGGCACCCTGTTTTATTTAAAGAACAGGGATCTATCAAAGTCTGATCTTCACAATACATGTTTTTGTGGAAGTGTATCATGGCACGAACAAAGGAGATTTCTGAGGACCTCAGAAAAAGCATTGTTGATGCTCATCAGGCTGGAAAAGGTTACAAAACCATCTCTAAAGAGTTTGGACTCCACCAATCCACAGTCAGACAAATTGTGTACAAATGGAGGAAATTCAAGACCACTGTTACCCTCCCCAGGAGTGGTCAACCAACAAAGATCACTCCAAGAGCAAGGCGTGTAATAGTCGGCGAGGTCACAAAGGACCCCGGGGTAACTTCTAAGCAACTGAAGGCCTCTCTCACATTGGCTAATGTTAATGAGTCCACCATCAGGAGAAGACACCAATTCTGAGGCTATTAAACTTACTTCTAGATTGCAACCAACTTATTCAAAGATGTCTTATCAAGTAAAAATATCTGTCCATGCAGCAAGATAATTTCACTCGTATTAAGTAATTTTCTCCTCAAATTCAGTTTTCTTTTTTTTTGCAGTGTAGAATATATATATATATATATATATATATATATATATATATATATATATATATATATATATATATTAGTGCTGTCAAAAATGTTGCGTTTTTAACGCATTAACTTGACTCAATTTTAACGACGATAATTTTTTATCGCGAGATTAACGCTCTGTGACATGATGTAGGTTTTTCATAAGCTTTTGAAACTGCCAGGAACTTGGAACAGAGACTTTGCTTAGAAAAACGATAGCAGCTAGACTGTAACGCCACGCCCTGCACAGCCAGAGTCCTCTGCCCTCCCCTGAAGAGGCAAGGTGCTTGGCTTAGGTTTCGTTTTCCCATCGGCGGCTCCAGCCCAACTTTGCAGTGGCTGTGACAAGACGTGCTATGCTCTGCAATAAAAAAAAAAAAACATTGGTACAACCAGTATTCGAACTATGCCGATATTTTCGGGGGGGTCCCTTTTTTCCCTTGGGGGGGGTGCTTGCGCTTGTCTCAGAGCGCGGATCTCCATCGCGCGCTCACTTCGGATATGCAAATGCTTCCTGTTACACACGATTGCTATGTCAATAAACATCATTTTGCCAATATTTTAGAGACCCCCCAACATTTCCCAAATCATGTTTTCAAGGGATCTCATGTCTGTTTCAGGGGATCTCGGATCCCCCGAGTACCCCCGTAGTTTGAACGGTGAGCAAGCCTATTCACTTTTTTATGCTGATAAGAGAATTACAATGGTTTTTCATGTGACAAAAATGTGCGATTAAATTGCAATTAATCGCGAGTTAACTATGACAGTCACGACATTAATCGCGATTAAATATTTTAATCGCTTGACAGCACTAATATATATATATATATATATATATATATATATATATATATATATATATATATATATACACACACACATCAGCTTTGGGACCAAAAGGTCACTGGTTCGATTCCCTGGACCAGCAGGGATGGCTGAAGGCATCTAACCCCTAACTGCTCCTCAGGCTGCTCTGGATATGTTGTATGTTGCTCTGGATAAGAGCATCTGCTAAATGCCTGTAATGTAATGCAATGCATATATAATCATATGCATTATTTATGAGTAAGAATAGATAAATCATGACTAGGGGCTTCACTAGCTGACCAGTCATAAAACGGTAGGTCTTATTCATTCAGGACACTGCAGTTTTTAGGCTGTTTAATTAGTTCAGTGCTGATAAACAACATCAGGATGCATCAGCTGACATTTCAATTAGCACCCATGCTTCAGGCTAGACATTATGTTTCCAGCTTCAATCCTTTTTGAGTCTATCTCTGTTATCTGTTAATAATAATAATTTTAAAAAGGGTAGAATAATACATCTGCTTATTATATTACACTGTTAATAATGTATAATTGAATTGCGCTCATGCGGACACACTGGTGTCTCAGCTGAAATAATTAATGCTGGAAGTGTGACTGTGCAGCAAGGAAGCTCATGTCCATTAACAGACCTCACAATCTAGGTCAATTCTTCCTTGGCAGGATTAATCAGATTGATCAGAGTAGGTTGGAGTAGGTTTTAAAAAAGAAGTAGTCCTCTACATCTCAAATAATTTGAAATGAAAATGATATTCAATTAAAGAACAAGGAAATAAAGTATTTTCCCAGTAGTCTTACACAATGTGCATTTGACTGTGGAACTAACTTCATCAATCCTGAAATATTTCCAGAGTAAGTATCTCAACCTATTTTTTGCTGGGGTTTTTTTCTCCCACTGCTCTTCGTAGTTGAATGTATACATCTTTTCTATTATTTTTAATTATTTGACATGTAAATCAGTTTAAAAGACTGATTATCCATATACAGTAGAGAGAAAAAAATAATTTATGCCCAAATGTATAGACTTGATGACCTGGGACCTGACAAAATTGTCTTCATGATGCTCCTCACCTTCTTTAATAAATAAAGCTCTGCATTTTGTATTACTCTCTGAGTGTAGTTGTGGCTCTGTTTCTGGTCAAAGTGCCAAGGCCCATAACCTTTCATTCAGCACATACTGATATATACTTAAATATTTTACAAATTCTTAAATGTTTAACATTTCATGGAACAGTGGATGGGTCCATACTTTCACTCCTTAAAGTGGACATATTATGAAAAACTCACTTTTTCAGACCAGATACATTTGAGTATCTGGAGCCCTTACCAACCTACAAACTTTGAAATAAGACACGAATAGTCTTGCACTACAGCGCCTGAGCAAACTTCTGGTCCTTTATGACCTGCCATGTCTACTTAGATCAAAAGGTGCAGGCTATCTGTTGGTACCTCATATAGTGAAGGTTACATCAGAGGGCAGAGCCTTTTCTTTCAAAGCCCCACAGTTATGGAACAGCCTTCCAAGTAGTGTTCGGGACTCAGACACAGTCTCGGTGTTTAAATCTTGGCTGAAAACATATATTTTTAGTCAAGGCTTTTGTTAATAGTTTTTATGAGGTAAAGGAGTAGATCTGGAGGGTCCTCAGGCATATAGTTTTCTGGTAAACTGGGATGTTTGGATGATCCCCCCCCCCCCACACACACACACACACTCGGGTTTGTTGATGGTGGAGTGGCTGGCTGCTTTATGTCCCAGGGCACCCCAATGTCTGTGTTACCTTCTGGCTTTCCCTTTTAAGTTATGCTGTCATAGTTAGTTTTGCTGGAGTCCCTGCTTGCACTCAGTGCAAAATGTATACTGTTCTTACTATTTAGGTGACATTGGACATACCTAATCTCTCTCTCTCTCTCTCTCTCTGGCGAGTTACATGTTGATCCTGAGACACAAGTGGTGCTGACCTCTTCTGCTCCTCAGACCTGCCTGATCCATCCTGATGCCCTACTTCTGGCTGGAGTTTCATTACATCACTCCTGTGGAGAACGGCCCCATATGGACAGTTGAAAGTCGCACTTGGAAGACGCTCTGGACACTTACAGTTTTACGATGATGGCTGGCTGAGGACTACAATTGACATGATAAATTTAGGACTGCAGTTGTCATGAACAGTTTTGCACTCGTCTCCATTAATGAACAGTTGATAACTTCAACAAAGCAGACTTCATGCTAAAGCTATAATGATTTTCCTGGTTACACAGTTGTATTTTGTGACTATATAGGACACAGTTATAGCAGCGAGTTGTTTATAATCATGCTATCTATTATCACCCAGATGAGGATGGGTTCCCTTTTGAGTCTGGTTCCTCTCGGGGTTTCTTCCTCATGTCATCTAAAGGAGTTTTTCCTTGCCACCATCGCCATCGTTTGCTCGTTGGGGATAAATTACAGATAAAATTAGCTCATGTTTGACATCTTTAATTTTCTGTAAAGCTGCTTTGCGACAATGTCTGTTGTTAAAAGTGTGATACAAATAAACTTGACTTCACTTGATCACCCAGTCAGTTTCTTTTCAGCTGATCATTTCAGAAAAACTTGAGAACTGCTTTTGTGAATGAATATTCATGAGGAAAGTGCTACCTGATTGGCTGGCAGAAGAGGGGGGTGGGGGATCGGTGGACTGAGCAGTGGCTCATTATCATTTAAAAGATCAGGTCAGTTTTGACTGAGTGAGAAGGGTGATGTGGTACTTTTTAACCAAAGCATTTCATTAAGACCTCAGGGAACTGTGTCAACTTGTTGAAAAGGTCTATAATATTTCACCTTTAAGATTAAAACATAATATTGGCTAAATAAGTTTCAGTGTTTGTCATCTCATCTCATTATCTCTAGCCGCTTTATCCTGTTCTACAGGGTCGCAGGCAAGCTGGAGCCTATCCCAGCTGACTACGGGCGAAAGGCGAGGTACACCCTGGACAAGTCACCAGGTCATCACAGGGCTGACACATAGACACAGACAACCATTCACACTCACACCTACGGTCAATTTAGAGTCACCAGTTAACCTAACCTGCATGTCTTTGGACTGTGGGGGAAACCGGAGCACCCGGAGGAAACCCACGCGGACACGGGGAGAACATGCAAACTCCGTACAGAAAGGCCCTCGCCAGCCACGGGGCTCGAACCCAGGCCTTCTTACTGTGAGCCGACAGCGCTAACCACTACACCACCGTGCCACCCAGTGTTTGTCATGTTGGTGCTAAATAATAACTGTAATTATTTAAAAGATGTGTCATCTGTTCCCAGTAATATGGTGACATCCTCCAATGTGAAAAAGCATCCTAGTCTTTTTCTTGGACATATACAGTAAGTGTTGTTAATGCTGGGATTTTTTTTAGAGCCTTGGATGTAAAGGAATCTACATCTTTAAGTGTCGTATCTCATGTCTGAATCTTTTGTTACTCGGTGTAACAAATCTGTGAGAAGGCAAATTAATATAGCCACAGTTTGATCAAGTAGCAAAATAACACGTTCTATTATCCGGGCAAAGTGATGCTTGTGTTTTAACAAAAAAGTGCAATTAGCATAAACACCACCTACTGAATTTTTTCTTTTAAAGGGTGGGGGGGAGAGAAAAACAACACTTGAAAAGTGTCTGGCGAAACTGAAAACAGTGTTTAACAGGCTAAATTTAACTTGAACAAATTACCAGGCTGTACCACAGTCCTTTGAAGCTGAGGCGTGAAGGAGAGTAAGTCATCATTTACTGTGTTTAGGTTAAAACTTCAGGAAACTAGTTAATAATGTCAAAGGTTTTCTCCAAGCAGGTTGAGACATCTCATCTCATCTCATTATCTCTAGCCGCTTTATCCTGTTCTGCAGGGTCGCAGGCAAGCTGGAGCCTATCCCAGCTGACTACGGGCGAAAGGCGGGGTACACCCTGGACAAGTCGCCAGGTCATCACAGGGCTAGGTTGAGACATTTTTTTTTAAACTATCTGACGGGAGTTGAAGCCTACAGTATGTGGTCTTCTCCTGTTGTAGCCCATCCAACATGTTCCGAGATGCTTTTCTGCTCAGCATGGTTGTAAAGAGTGGTTGTTAGCTCATCAAGCCAACAGGCAATGAGTTTATGTCATCATGTGTTGTCCATCGTCCGTCCAGTGTCATCCACATTTCATGAAAATCGCTTCTTCTTTCTCAATTCTTCACCAATTTGTATTCTTTTTGGCAGGAAGGTAGGTCTGCCTGGGGTGGATATAGCTTCTACCCAAATTTACATAATTGCAATTAATAATGAAGATTTGAAGTAATTAAGCCCTAACGAGCCGTTTCCACACACATTGCTTCTTCTCCCTCAATTCTTCACTGATTTTGATTCTTTCTGGCATGAAAGTAGGGATTCCTAGGGTGCATATACAATGGTATGCAAAAGTTTGGGCACCCTTGCTGAAAATGTGTGTTACTGTGAATAGCTAAGTGAGCAGAAGATGAACTGATCACCAAAAGGCATAAGGGTAAAGATGACACATTTCTTTAATATTTTCCCCAAGATTAAATTTTTATTTCCATCATTTACAGGTGTAAAATACCAAAAAATGAAAAGGACCTGAAGCAAAAGTTTGGGCACATGACATGGTCAGTACTTAGTAACACCCCCTTTGGCAAGTATCACAGCTTGTAAACACTTTTTGTAGCCAGCTAATAATCTTTCAGTTCTTACCTGGGGGATTTTAACACATTCGTCCTTGCAAAAGGCTTCCAGTTCTACAAGTTTCTTGGGCTGCCTTGCATGCACTGCTCTTTTGAGATCTATCCACAGATTTTCAATGATGTTTAGGTCAGGGGACTGTGAGGGCCAGGGCAAAACCTTCAGCTTGTGCCTCTTGAGGTATTCCATTGTAGATTTTGAGGTGTGTTTTGGATCATGGTCTTATTGTCGGACCCGGCCTCTTTTTAACTTCAACTTTTTTACAGATGGTGTGATGTTTGCTTCCAGAGTTTGCTGGTATTTATTCGAATCCATGCTTCCCTCGACCAATGAAATGTGCCCTGTGCCACTGGCTGCAACACAACCCCAAAGCATGATCGATCCACACCCATGCTTCAGAGTTGGAGAGGTGTTCTTTTCCTGGAATTTGGCACCCTTTTTTCTCCAAACACACCTTTGCACATTGTGGCCAGAAAGTTCTATTTTGATTTCATCAGTCCACAGGACTTGTTTCCAAAATGCATCAGGCTTGCTTAGATGTTCATTTGCAAACTTCAGATGCTGAATTTTGTGGTTAGGACACAGGAAAGGTTTTCTTCTGATGACTCTCCAATGAAGGTCATATTTATTCAGGTGTCGCTGCATAGTAGAACAGTGCACCACCACTCCAGGGTCTGCTAAATCTTTCTGAAGGTCTTTTGCAGTCAAACAGGGGTTTTTATTTGCCTTTCTAGCAATCCAACGAGCAGTTCTTTCAGAAAGTTTTCTTCATCTTCCAGACCTCACCTTGATCTCCACTGTTTCTGTTAACTGCCATTTCTTAATAACATTACAGTCTGAGGAAACAGCTACCTGAAAACACTTTGCTACATTCTTGTAGCCTTCTCCTGCTTTGTGAGCATCAATTATTTTATTATTCAGAATGCGAGGGAGTTGCTTAGAGGAGCCCATGGCTGTTGATTTTAGGGACAAATGTGAGGAGTCAGAGAATTTATACAGCTTTGAAATCTGCATCATCTGACCTTTTCTAATGAAGAATTTGAACAAGCCACAGCTCAATAAGCTAATTAAGGTCTGGAACCTTGGTAAAAGTTACCAGAGAACTTAAATGTATTGGGGTGCCCAAACTTTCGCATGGTGTTTCTTTTCTTTTTTCACTCTCAAATTGTACAAAACAAAAATAATACACAAATCTTGCAGAAAACGCTGAAAAGAAATGTCTCGTCTTTACCTTTATGCCTTTTGGTGATCAGTTCATCTTCTGCTCGCTTAACTATTCACAGTAACAGACATTTTCAGCAAGGGTGCCCAAACTTTTGCATGCCACTGTAACTTCTATGCAGGATTACTTAATTCAAATTATTAACAAATTTATGGACTAATTAATCCTTAATGAGCAGTTCAACAAAAATTGTGTCTTCTTCGTCAATTCCTCGCCATTTTGGATTCTTTCTGGCAAATAGGTCGGCATTCCTAGGGTGTAGATGGCCCACTTTAGATCATTCCTTCTGGACTAGACGGGGCCAGAGTGAGCTACGCCATTATTGGTGGTATCGTTTGAGTTATTGAGTTACCGTTGCCCTTCTGGTAGCTCAAATCAGTGTGGCCATTCTCCTTCTCATTTTTCTCTCTCATCAACAAGACATTTCTACCTGTACAACTGCTTTTTTCCCCCTCCACACCATTCTTCGATTGTTGTGAATGAAAATCCCAGGAGAGCAGCAGTTTCAGAAATACCAAAACCAGTCCTTCTGGCACTCACAGCGATGCTGCATTCAGGGTCACTGAGATGACATTTTTTATGTTTAATGTGAACAATAAATGAAGCTTGTGATCCGTCTCTGCATGATTTTATGCGTTATCCTGGTGCCACATGATACAAATGTACAAACTGCAACCCTTCCTACAGCATTAGATTTATTTTTCATTATCAGGACTCAGGGGCGGCACGGTGGTGTAGTGGTTAGTGCTGTCGCCTCACAGCAAGAAGGTCCGGGTTCGAGCCCCGTGGCCGGCGAGGGCCTTTCTATGTGGAGTTTGCATGTTGTCCGCGTGGGTTTCCTCCGGGTGCTCCGGTTTCCCCCACAGTCCAAAGACATGCAGGTTAGGTTAACTGGTGACTCTAAATTGACCGTGAGTGTGAACGGTTGTCTGTGTCTATGTGTCAGCCCTGTGATGACCTGGCGACTTGTCCAGGGTGTACCCCGCCTTTCGCCTGTAGTCAGCTGGGGTAGGCTCCAGCTTGCCTGCGACCCTGTAGAACAGGATAAAGCGGCTAGAGATAATGAGATGAGATGAGATGAGATCAGGACTCAGTTTCCTCCCCAAAAAAAGTCCTATAAAGCGAAGATCACTGTAACAGACAGAGAGAATCTACATTGTGATGCTCGCTCATGGTACCATTGAACAATAATCTTTCTGTTGCAGTGCTTCTGAGAAACTGAATTTGTATCGTTTTATCAGGGTTTAGCTTCATAAAACAGTTCACTCAGAGTTTAACAACGGAAATTGTATGACAGAGTAAGAGGGAGCCAAGAAGAGGTAGATTTTGCCTGAACATAAATCTAGGTAATTATTAACAAAGCACTAATTAAAGTCCCATTTGGACCATGCTACATCACAGGGTAAATAAGTCTTGCTGAAGAATGGGTTTTCAGAGAAAACAGAACAATTAACAATCAGTACATGCAATCTCAGAGCGCCCATGGCCTACACACACGTACACACACATACACACGCACACACGGTCACATTAGAAGTCAAGTCTTTCCTCAGCCCAGAGGAGACAGGCATTGTGCTGACTGCACACTCTCATCCAGTAGCGAAAAAGAACAACAGACACAATAGATACACTCTGCTGAGAGCCATCAGTCTTCCTTAAGACACTTTTTCTTCTGGTAACAGATAAGATGTTGCTGCCTGACACACCTTTCAAACCTGTTAATGCTATGCTGAGGCCTGGAACACCCCACTGCACAAAGCAAACCAAGTGTAAAAGCAAAATATCTCTTCAGTGATGCTGGATTTATACATGTGCTATGAAAATGAAAGCGATTTTACTTAGCTGATGTGTTTTCTAAAAACACGGACATGTTCTCCTCATGTCGATGTAGGTTTCCATCAGGTTCTCCAGGTTTTATCCCCACCTCCCAATAAAATGCCAGAAGGTTAATTGTCTCTAGGTATGAATGTGTAATGCCCTATGTTGGACGGGTACATTCCCACCCAGTTTTCCCAGGATCAGCTTTGGATTCACTGTTTTTTTTTTCTTTTTCTCCTTATTTTTTTAAAGGCTGACATCATAGTCAACTCCAGAAATATTGGCACCCTTCATGAAACTAAACTTATATTAGTTTAGCTTCTTTCTCCATGGGGTGAGCCATGGCCGAATGTTTAGAGAAGCAGCTTTGGGAACAAAACATTGCTGGCTTGAGTCCCTGGACCAGCAGGAATGGCTGAAGTGCCCTTGAGCAAGGCACTGAACCACCAATTGTTCCCCAGGCTGCTCTGGGTACGTTGCTCTGGATAAGAGTGTCTGCTAAATGCCTGTAACGTAATATGAGTAGTTCTTGCATAAAACGGTGCTTTGACCTTAAAAACATAGGGGTTCTACAGTTTTAACACAATCAAGAAATTTTAATTGTGCTTCATATTTTAACGGGTGATATTTTTATGTAAATTGATGTAAACATTCTTTAGGTGTAAGGTTCTGGGTTCATGCTCAGTGGCTGGCGGGGGTCTTTCTGTGTGGAGTTTGCATGTTCTACCCATGTCTGCATGGGTTTCCTCCGGGTGCTCCGGTTTCCCCCACAGTCCAAAGACATGCAGGTTAGGTTAACTGGTGACTCTAAATTGACTGTAGGTGTGAATGTGAGTGTGAATGGTTGTCTGTGTCTATGTGTCAGTCCTGTGATGATCTGGCGACTTGTCCAGGGTGTACCCCGCCTTTCGCCCGTAGTCAGCTGGGATAGGATCCAGCTTGCCCGTGACCCTGCACAGGATAAGCGGTTATGGATAATGAACGGATGGATTCTTTCGGTGTGTCATTACTTTTGCTCCTTATTTTTTGAGAATGAAATCTACAAAAAATATCTTATAAGAATGTTCAAGGAAATATACACAGTGGCGGCAATTTTTTTTCTGAAAAAAAAAGAAGCGTATGAAATGTCTTTCATACAATCGTTCATGCTCAGGTTCTAGCTTGTGCCAATACTTTTGCAACTTACCATGGCATGATGTATAAAAAAGTAGTAATGTTTACTCCTATAACACACCATTCATTCTTTTCCTTTAATGGTCAATAGTGGATAAACATCAAACCTAATTGTCTACAAGTTATGTCGTGTGCAACCGTTTCAGAAATCACCTTTTACAGAACTCCCTCGAGTTATATGAAAGTCTTTGTATTGGACACAGCGACACTACACCTACTTATTATTTAATGTTGTGTTTCTAGACATTTCCATCAAGGGTTCCAGGGTAAACATGGATTCCATGAAATTGGCTGAAGTCCACATGATTTACATTCAGCTCCACAGGAAGCTCATTAAGACTGAGAGGGATTTGTCTGTATCTGTGTCTCCAGACTCAAGTTGTAGCAATATTCTCTGTCTGTAATCATTTCTCTCTCTATAGCACATAGAAAATGTGCTCAGAGAGCAAACATTACCTTTTACAAGACTGTTATCAAATGTCTTAAAGTGCCATTCGACCATTGGATGTATTCTTTGGCATAAAATACAATATATTTTATGACAACATGACTAGACAGAGAAATCTTTTAGCTTCAAAATGATATATCAAACATAATTTTTTGACAACGACAAGTATATTAATTTTGCGACCAAAGTCACCTACCCTTTTAATTTCCACGCGGTAGAGAAACGTGATGTCATCGTCAGGTTCCCCTTCTTGTGTACCACGTCACGTGTGATGTGGCACAGATTATCAGCAATGGCAGATAGAACGCGATTGTCAGCTTCGGAAAAGAAGCGAAGGAAAATAGCAAGTGATGCCCAAAGGAGACGGTCGATGGTGAATATCGGCACAGCAATCGACAAGTGGAAATCGCGTTCTATCTGCCATTGCTGATAATCTGTGCCACGTCACATGTGACGTGGTACACAAGAAGGGGAACCTGCCGATGACATCACGTTTCACTACCGCGCGGAAATTAAAAGGGTAGGTGACTTTGGTCGCAAAATTAATATACTTGTCGTTGTCAAAAAATTATGTTCGATATATCATTTTGAAGCTAAAAGATTTCTCTGTCTAGTCATGTTGTCATAAAATATATTGTATTTTATGCCAAAGAATACATCCAATGGTGGAATGGCACTTTAAGGCGAAATATAACTCCAAGCACAGCCGCAGCACCAAGGAGTGCGACAGAATGAATATGCACAGAATGATATAAAGTAGAGGCTGGGGCTAATTTCTTTCTTGCCCAGACTATATCTTCATCAGTGACAGTTGTCTCAGAGTGAAATGCATGGGAGCAAATATTTTTCAGCCTGCCTAGCCAGCCATTCTCATTGTCTCAGAAAAAAAAATATATATATATATATATATATATATATATCATCTCATTATCTGTAGCCGCTTTATCCTGTTCTACAGTGTCGCAGGCAAGCTGGAGCCTATCCCAGCTGACTACGGGCGAAAGGCGGGGTACACCCTGGACAAGTCTCCAGGTCATCACAGGGCCGACACATAGACACAGACAACCATTCACACTCAATTTAGAGTCACCAGTTAACCTAACCTGCATGTCTTTGGACTGTGGGGGAAACCGGAGCACCCGGAGGAAATCCACGCAGACACGGGGAGAACATGCAAACTCCACACAGAAAGGCCCTCGCCGGCCACGGGGCTCAAACCCGGACCTTCTTGCTGTGAGGCGACAGCGCTAACCACTACACCACCGTGCCACCCTAATATCCACTGTGATGATTGATATGAACAAAGCTTCTGATTGAAGCTCTTGACTTGCATTGGTAGCTCACTGGCTGATCAGATCATTGCATGAATGTGCAGATGTATTGGTAGTCATAATAAAGTTAACAGTGAGTTTATATTGTAAAGGTGATATCATAACTAAAGAATACTTCAAAAGAAAAAAAACTTACAAAAAAGTGGCACAATAGTATATCTCACCCGATCATTACCCAAAGTAAAAATAACCCATTATTATTATTATTATTATTATTATATTTTATTTTTTTATGATGCCCAGGATATGTCAGAAAAGTGTATTGTGATATATACTGTAGTTCTGTGCAAAAGTCTGAGGCATCCTATTTTTTTTTTATACAAACTTCATTATAAATTTCTATTTCATGACTCTTACATTATTGAGTTGACCATGAACTGGCCTAGTGGTTAGCGTGTTCTCCTTTTGATCAGGAGATCATGAGTTCTACTCATGGTTGGGTCATACCTAAAGACCATCATAAAAAATGGTACCTACTGCTGTCTGGCAAGGCACACCGTAATACAGATATGAGTGGGGAATCAAACTCTTGCGGTTACCAGATGACTCGCCCCCCTAACGTAACCCTAGCTGTATAGGTGAGAGGCCAAGAGCTATAGAAACAGAGATTGGTGCCGCCCAATGATCCTTCAGAGTCTGGTTAGTACTAGGATGGGAGACTGTCTGGGAAGACCACCAGGTCCTGGCATGGGAAGGACTTTGACTTTTTTTTCCCCATTATCGAGTCAGTACAAAAACATTTTGGGTCCAAACATTCATTTTCCAGCACAAAATTAAACGTTACAGAAAAAAAAAAAAGTTTGTATCTGAGCAGCATATTACATAAGAGAGCACTTTTCAGATGAAAAAAGAAAACATAATGAAGGCTACTGGGTTTTGCTGCAAAATTAAGAAGCAAATGTGACAAAGTGTCCAGAAGAACTGTGGCTGGTTCTGTAAGATGCTCAGTAAAACCTACAGCTCATTTCCGCATAAACCTGCACTCATTGTACCTCAGACTACTGTTGTTTTTTTTAAAGCAAAGGGTCGTCTCACACCAAATACTGACTTTGCTTCATTTATTATGACTCACTGCTGTTTATGGTATTTTTTTTTAATGTTGAAACATTTCATTTCATTATTTTTGAGCCATTTTTGATCTACAGCATTTCTTTACATGTGCCTAAGACTTTTGCACAGTACTGTATATTATCATTATACTGACATATCATCATATTGCCCAGCTCTAGTGTATAAAGTGTGCCTAAAAGGTTATTATAATCCATTTATGTCCTATAAACCTTTTTTTTTTTTGTATAAACACTATACCCACATTTCCAGATGAAAAATACATATTAAAAGTACCATCTGAGCAACAAAGAAAGGCACACTTTAGCACCCTTATTCAAAATGTATATAAAAGAAATATGTATATAGACTACAGTGAATTAAACTTATTTGAAAATGTGCTGGGCGGCACGGTGGTGTAGTGGTTAGCACTGTCGCCTCCCGGCAAGAAGGTCCTGGGTTCGAGCCCCGTGGCCGGTGAGGGCCTTTCTGTGTAGAGTTTGCATGTTCTCCCCGTGTCCACGTGGGTTTCCTCCGGGTGCTCCGGTTTCCCCCACAGTCCAAAGACATGCAGGTTAGGTTAACTGGTGACTCTAAATTGACCGTGAGTGTGAATGGTTGTCTGTGTCTATGTGTCAGCTCTGTGATGACCTGGCGACTTGTCCAGGGTGTACCCCGCCTTTCGCCCGTAGTCAGCTGGGATAGGCGCCAGCTTGCCTGCGACCCTGTAGAACAGGATAAAGCGGCTAGAGATAATGAGATGAGATGAAAATGTGCTGAATAGAAAGTGGAGATCTTTCCTTTTATTGCAGCAGGTCAGGTAAAGGTAGAAAAGCTTTCAAGTATAGTACACACACTTGAAAATCCTCCTCCTGTAACATTATTATACATTGTCATTTTCCATCTCTGCTAAGTTGTGAACGAGTTCAAGAACCTCAAGAACATGAGGTTTTGTTTTTTTGGAAAACTAGACTTCTCATTCATGTCACGGTGTGTCCTTGTTCAAACCACTTGAAATTTACCTTGGATAGGAATTCATACTGCACCCATGACCAAAATGAAAACACTCCATTTGAAACCAAATACAAGCAGCAGTTGTGGGGGGCAAATGCAAACTAGCTGGAGGAGGACATACCGTATTTTAATATTAATAGCAATGATAATAGTTCAGCGTGTGAAAAGCTGCATGTGAATAACTTCGCTCACTACACATATGACTGTGACAAATTCTCAGGATCATTCTTGTGAATTTAATAGCTTGGACACTGAAGGATCAGGCAGGATATTAATGACTTGCACTACTCCATCACCATAATGTTCATAAAGATTTTGCCTGAAGGTGGTTTTAATGGCTTTTTAATCTTGGGTAATATAGCATTTTGGGGAAAGTCATACACTGGCACGATATATATCAAGTGCCCTCTAGAAGCAAGCAGATTTTTAAATTTAGTGTAGCAGAAACAGAGCACATTAATGGAATCTTTAAGCAATAAACTGTAATATATGACTTTATACAGCTTGGAAATAAGATTTTGGATTATTTCAGTCTTTGGAATAGAACGCTCTTGGTATTATCTTGTGCCTCAATTCTTGGCTACATTCCTTGTCCATTTGTAGCACCTGAAACTTGTTTTAAGCCTCACTATTGATCCTTATTCCATTAAGAAAAAAAAAATCATACAAATTGCTTAGATTTAATTCGACTATGTGAATGAGATTGCAACTCTCAGAGCTCACCTTCAGTCAATGCACACATTCCATTTTCTTCTTCTGCTTATCTGAGGTCAGATCAAAGTGGCAGCAGACTAAGCAAGGTATTCCCAGGCATCCCTCTCCCCAGCAATGCTTTCCAGTTCCTCCTGGGGGATCCCAAGGTGCTCCCAGGCCAGATGAGCTATATAATCTCTCCAGCATGTTCTGGTCTACCTCAAGGTCTTCTCCCAGTTGGGTATGCCCAGAAGACCTTCCAAGGAAGGCATCCTAATCAGATGCCCAAACACAATGCACAATCGACTGTTCTTCACTACTAATCTGTTGGGGAGCAGGTGCCTTGCTCAAGGGCACTTCAGCCATTCCTGCTGGTTCAGGGACTCGAACCAGCAACCTTTTGGTCCCAAAGCTGCTTTAACCATTAGGCCATGCCTTCCCATAAGTCTTCCTTTACAACATCCATTTCTATCCACACAGGCCACTCAGGTGCTTCTTCAGTCCCTTGCATTTCAAGACTTGATTACTGCAATTCACTCCTGGCAGGTCTACCCCTGAGCACCATTTGTGGTCTGCAAATGACCCAGAATGCAGCTGCATAACTTGTTTTCAACCTTCCTCAGTTGTCTCAGATGACCCCATTGCTATGCTCCCTCCACTGGCTTGCCTACAAAGCTAAAAACAGACCAGCACCCCTCACACCTCACACTGCACCATGCTCTCCGCGATCCCCTAGAACTTCTCAACTGGTTCCACCCATTAAGATTCTTCTCTGTTCTGGTGCCTAGGTGGTGGAATGAACTTCCCCTAGATGTCCAAACAGCCGACTCACTAGCCATCTTCAAATGACATCAAAAGACCTACCTTGTCCTGAAGTACTTAATTAGCACTTTAAAGCAAAACAAAATAGTTCATGACCTACTGAACCAGTATCAAAGGTTATATTTATTGAAAGAGACTTCAAAGCACTTCTGTAACTTGTTTTGGATAAGGCATGTCCCAAGTGCCATAAATGTAAAAGTAAATGTATGGATTCTAAACTCATCCCAACCCTAACCTTCACCCTTTCAGTCTTGTTAGCGGGGCAGTGGTGGCTCAACAGTTAAGGTGCTGGATTACTGATCTGAAAGTCATGGGTTCAAGCCCCAGCACTGACAAGCTACCAGTATTGGGCTCTTGAGCAAGGTCCTTAACTCTCTCTGCTCCAGGAGCACTGTGTCATGTACCCTTTATTGTACATTACTCTGGATAAGAGTGTCTACTAAATGCTTGTTATGTTACTACCTAGTACTCTATTACAATTATGGATCCAAGATTGGCACTTTGTTCTGTCATAAGTCAAGTCAACTTTATTGTCAAATACGCTATACATGCTCGACATAGAGCACAGATGAAATTTCAGTCCTCTCTGACCCACGGTGCAAACAGGCAATGCAATAAATAAAAACAGAATAATTGAAAAAAACAAACAATATAAACAGTATAAACACTCTAGATAGGAACTAGACATAGACTAAACACTCAGACAATATAAACAGTATAAACACTAGATAAGAACTACACACAGACTAAACACTCACAGACAATATAAACAGTATAAACACTCTAGATATGAACTAGACGTAGACTAAACACTCATATATACATATATATACACACACACACACACACAAATTGGTTCAAATAAACAAACAGTCAAGGGCACTTGAGGTATAGCAGGTAAACAAGAAATAAGCAGAATAAACAAACTAGCAGCTGTTAAGATGAGGTAGTGCGGAATAGTGCAAATGAGCGAGGTAAAGTGAGATGTGCGGTCCCTGAGTTCAGTGCGTTAATGAACGATGTATGTATGTATGTATGTGTGTGTGTGTGTGTGTGTGTGTGTGTGTGTGTGTGTGTGTGTGTTGGGGGGAACTGTGAGGATGACATGTCAGATGCTGAAGGGGGGGCAGGGGTGTGTGCGAGCAGAATCTGTGGCGGGGGGCAGAGGGGGGAGGAGGGGCAGAACAGGGAGGGAGTTGAGCCTCCTGACCGCCTGGTGAAAGAAACTGTTCTTGAGCCTGCTGGTTTTGGCCCGGAGACTCCGCAGTCTCCTCCCCGACGGCAGCAGGCTGAAGAGGCTGTGAGATGGGTGGGTGGGGTCACCTGCAATCCTGATGGCTTTGCGGGTGAGGCGGGAGTTATATATATCCATTAGAGAAGGGAGAGAGACAACCCTAGTATGACTAGTCCTCTGTACAGTATGTACACTCTTCTGTTTGTCAGGGCATTTAGAAAAGTATAGTCTTGATCCATGTTATTTATATTGTGCCTGGTTCTTGCCATCTTCTACTAGTCCTGCACAATATATTGTTTTTAAACTCACAATGCTGACCTTTGCAATACTATTACTGAAGGCAATGCCAGCCCCAGTAGATTTGAAGCCTTAGACAACCGGCACCATTTCATTCCACCAAACCCAGAGGAAGGAAAGGGATATATAATGATGGAGCATGGGAGGTCTTCAGTCCATAGTCCACATGCAAGCAAGGCAGGCAATTATAGTGTACATATAATTGGGGCACTTGACCACTCGGGCACTGGCTGCTTGTCGAGCCCCTCTCTGTGCAGCAGTGTATGTTTCCTAAGCCAAGAACTTGTCCTGAACAAAAGCTGCAATATACAAACGAGCACCTTAACAATCATTATTGTTGTTATGTGATGAGTTGAGGTTGTGTAAAATCAGCATGGTGTTTCTTTAGGGAAATTAAAGAAGTCCACATCAGAGATCAGTGGGCTCACAACACATGAAGACTAAATTTAACAAGGACCATGGCAATTCAGGACATGAAATGAAAACATGAGCAGAGTTAAAACCAGGAAACAAGGCTCATGAAGAAACCAAGCCTTCATCATCGTCATCACTGCCAAACTCGATCCGGGCTTGAGGCAAACCATGTTTGGTTGACTTGGCCAGAACTGCAGCAGTAGGGTGGCCAGTTTCTTTTTGCGCATTCACACACACATTCACACCTATGAGCAATTTAGGCCCTGTCCACACGGCAACGGATTCAGGTGACTCCGATACAATTGCTTATCGTTTAGGCCTGGCGTCCACACGGCACCGGCGTTTTGGGTGCCCAAAACGCAATCTTTTTGAGAACGGGTTCCAGAGTGGAAAGATCTGGCAACGTTGCCGTTGTGAAGTCGTCTGGATGAGTAGAACGGATTTGTTTACGATGACGTCACAACCACATGACTGTGAGTGCTTCACGCCGGGTAGAAGTGTAATGAACTCGATGCGAGTTGTCAACAAATCCTATAACTTGGTTCATGAAACGCGCTTACAAAATATTTTCACTGTGAATATTTATTGTGTAATGGTGCAAAGTGAGAGAGAGAGAGAGAGAGAGAGAGAGAGAGAGAGAGAGAGAGACTCTGTTCTTAGGGCAGAGTCAATCCCGCCAGCAAAAATAGGGAAAAAAAGGAGCGATCTCACCTCTTCAGATGTTGGTTTACAGTAAGTCCTACAATACATTCCTCAAAAAGGGCATAGAAGAGCAAATTAATCCATCAACGTGTAGCATTCAATTTATTCCGGACCATTAAAGACGCCGCCTTCCGCATAGAATCATACGTCATCCTCGACGCCATATTGGATAGGTCAAAGCGGAGAATAAAGATTAGCTGCGTTTAACTGTACCGTCCAAACGAGATCACATGGGATTACCTTTCACAGGTGAGAAACAACAAATTAATCCATCAACGTGTAGCATTCAATTTATTCCGGACCATTAAAGACGCCGCCTTCCGCGTAGAATCATATGTCATCCTCGACGCCATATTGGATAGGTCAAAGCGGAGAATAAAGATTAGCTGCGTTTAACTGTACCGTCCAAACGAGATCACATGGGATTACCTTTCACAGGTGAGAAACAACAAATTAATCCATCAACGTGTAGCATTCAATTTATTCCGGACCATTAAAGACGCCGCCTTCCGCGTAGAATCATACGTCATCCTCGACGCCATATTGGATAGGTCAAAGCGGAGAATAAAGATTAGCTGCGTTTAACTGTACCGTCCAAACGAGATCACATGGGATTACCTTTCACAGGTGAGAAACAACAAATTAATCCATCAACGTGTAGCATTCAATTTATTCCGGACCATTAAAGACGCCGCCTTCCGCGTAGAATCATACGTCATCCTCGACGCCATATTGGATAGGTCAAAGCGGAGAATAAAGATTAGCTGCGTTTAACTGTACCGTCCAAACGAGATCACATGGGATTACCTTAGAAACAACAAATTAATCCATCAACGTGTAGCATTCAATTTATTCCGGACCATTAAAGACGCCGCCTTCCGCGTAGAATCATACGTCATCCTCGACGCCATATTGGATAGGTCAAAGCGGAGAATAAAGATTAGCTGCGTTTAACTGTACCGTCCAAACGAGATCACATGGGATTACCTTAGAAACAACAAATTAATCCATCAACGTGTAGCATTCAATTTATTCCGGACCATTAAAGACGCCGCCTTCCGCGTAGAATCATACGTCATCCTCGACGCCATATTGGATAGGTCAAAGCGGAGAATAAAGATTAGCTGCGTTTAACTGTACCATCCAAACGAGATCACATGGGATTACCTTTCACAGCTGAGAAACAACAAATTAATCCATCAACGTGTAGCATTCAATTTATTCCGGACCATTAAAGATGCCGCCTTCCGCGTAGAATCATACGTCATCCTCGCCGCCATACTGGATAGGTCAAAGCGGAGAATAAAGATTAGCTGCGTTTAACTGTACCGTCCAAACGGGATCACATGGGATTACCTTTCACAGGTGAGACTGGAAAAATACTTTTCATTGTATTTGGTCATTATAATGTAATTTTACAAACAGATTTTCCTGACTTTGTGGCTAATATGAAGTCTCGCGCATAATAGTTTATGTACATGCGTCCTTACTTCTTCTATTCTTCTGGTGTCTCCAAAGGGACCGTCTTACAGCGCCCCTAGAGGTGTGGCATGTGTATTGCATCGTTTTCAGCAAGCGTTGCGTTGCCATATGGACCTGATATTTTACTGATCGTTGCCCATTTGGACACGATATATTTTTAAATAACATCTCATTGCCGTTGTCATGTGGATGTAGCCAAAGTAGCCAGTTAGCCTAACTGCATGTCTTTGGACTGTGGGGGAAACCGGAGCGCCTGGAGGAAACCCATGCAGACATGTGGAGAAAATGCAAACTCCACACAGAATGGTCCCTGTTGGCCACTGGGCTCAAATCTAGAACCTTCTTGCTGTGAGGCAACAGTGCTAACCACTATGCCGTCCTGAAACTAATTCAAAAAGACAAAAACACAGGAGAGTCGGAAACCTGAAGACACTCAAGAAAACACCAATGACAGGATACAGTGGTGAAGAAAAGACTAGAAATCAGCACAAATACAGGTGTACATGTAAACAAAATAACAAAACAAAACAAAAAACAGTGTATCACATGCCATGTTGGAAAATGCGTTCTGTCTTGAGAGGGATAATTCATGTGAATTGTGTTCTCTGAGCTTTCTGACCAAATCACGGAGGTTTCAGAAGATTTTTCTGGGCTGTTTTTCCTTTAAAAATAAAAAGTATCCTGATACTGTGCATCTCGAGGTCCTCGTAATGCATTCACCAATTTCCTGGTACATTTGCTAATTCTCTATTCTTTGTTGAATTTTGGTACAAACTGAATAGTATGTCAAAGTGGTCTGTTCCTGAGACTTGACAACAAATAACACAATTGGAGTGTGTCATGTAACTTCCTGTTTCAAGTTTTCCAATGATGGGGAAAGAGATGCACATGAATTGACGTACAAAATTGACAGTTGGTGATAAATTACATACTGAAGATTCAAGATTTTTATTTGTCATATACACAGTAACAGACACAGCGGTTTATTACGGTACTGGGTAATGAAATTCTTATTTTGCAACTGCCCAACCAAACTACGCTTACCAAAATAAAAAGAAATATATCTATATAAAATATGAAATATAAAATATAAAGTGCATATGGAATGCAAAATATAAAGGTAGAGTGAAAAATGAAGATAACATTTAAAAAAAAACCCGCAAACAATGTGCAAACATAGAGGTAGATATACTGTGCAATGTCTTTAAAAAAAAGGCAAACAAACAATGTGCAAACATAGAGGTAGATATACTGTGCAATGTCTTGTGCAAAATTGCTAATATAATCCGTGGCTCAAAGCCTGATGGAAATATAGAGGTAGATGGTGATTATAATCCGTGGTTCAAAAGCCTGATGGAAATATAGAGGTAGATGGTGATTATAATCCTTGGTTCAAAAGCCTGATGGCCTGGGGGTAAAAACTGTTTGTCAGTCTAGTAGTCCTTGCTTTCACACTCCTGTAGCGTCTGCCAGATGGTAGGAGCGTGAATAGTCTGTGTTGTGGGTGTGTTTGGTCCCTGATGATGCTCTGTGCCCTTTTTTGTGACCCGGGTGTTGTAAATGTCCTGTAGTGGGGGGAGGACAGCTCCACAGATGAACTGTGCCATTTTAATGACACGCTGGAGAGCCTTTCTGTCCTGAGTTGTGCAGTTCCCGTACCACACAGTGATGGAATTTGTCAGGACGCTCTCCACTGTGCACCTGTAGAAGTTGCTGAGGAGTTTGGTGGACAGTCCAAATTTCCTCAGCTTCCTCAGGAAGAAGAGTCTCTGTTGAGCCTTCTTGATTGATTATGCTGGTGTCCAACAACTTCATGAAAGCATGACATTCACTCTATGTGAAGGGAAATCACACTTGGCACTTATGTAGCTAGCAGAATAACTGTTTTAACTACTGTCTTTGTTCACCTCACTCCTCACACAACAAACACTCACTGGACACTTTATTAGGAACACCCATCCACCTGCTGTTTTATGCAGTTATCCAATTAGCCAATCCCTGATCATTAAGCTCCCAAAGAAAGGCAACCTACAGATCTACAACAAGTTCTTTCCATCCCAAGCAAAATCTTCTGCAGAGTTCTTCTCCAACGAATTGACCAAGCCGTTGACAGCAATCTAAAACAGAAACAAGCTGGATTCAGAAAGGGTAGAGGATGCATTGATCAGATCTTTGCTTTGTGGAATATCATTGAACAGTGCCTCGTGTGGAATGTCCCCTTGTGCATCAACTTCATAGACTTTTGTAAGGCCTTTGACAGCATGCACAGACAGACTCTTTGGAAGATCTTAGAGTCATATGGAATTCCTGAAAAGATCATAACACTCATAAGCCTGTTCTACAATCACTTTGAGTGAAGCATTATTATCAACAACAACACACTCTCCAAACGGTTCCCAGTAAAATCCAGCATGCGGCAAGGCTGCATCCTTTCACCCATCTTATTCCTTGTTACCATCGATTTGTTCATGTGACAGAACATCTGATAAATCCAGAGGCATCCGGTGGACTATCCTGTCCAAG
This sequence comes from Neoarius graeffei, assembly GCF_027579695.1. Taxonomy (NCBI): domain Eukaryota; kingdom Metazoa; phylum Chordata; class Actinopteri; order Siluriformes; family Ariidae; genus Neoarius; species Neoarius graeffei. The sequence continues at coordinate 15,137,307 of NC_083594.1, forward strand.
CTGGAGGAGATAGATTTTGAAGATGACCTAGCAGTCTTTTCCTCCAACAAAAGTCATATTCAGGAGAAAACCAAGAGGCTGAAGAGTTATTCAGAACAAACAGGTGTCAACATTAATACCTCAAAGGCAAAAGTTATGCATATCATTCCAACCACCGACCCTGCACCCATCACTGTAGATGATGAAACCACTGGAAGATGTAGATGACTTTACTTACCTAGGAAGCTTGATTAGTAAGGACAACAGGGCAAAGAAGGACATACAAGCAAGAGTAGGCAAGGCTCGTGGTGCATTTGCTCAACTTCAATCCATCTGGAAGTCAGAACAGTACAGCCTAAAGACTATGATCAAATTATATAACATCAATGTGAAGTGTGTACTTCTCTATGGCTCAGTGCTTTTCACAACAGCTGCCAGAGGAAGATATGCCGCATCTTCTGGCCCCAGAAAATATCAAATAAAGACCTGTACAAGAATACTGGGTGCAGCAATATTGTGCTGGAGATCAAGCATTGCCGGCTGAAAAGGCTTGGAGATGTGCTGAGAATGGAACAAGAGCACATACCAAGAATAGCGCTGCATTGGACCCCGGCGGGTAAGCGTAAACCTGGGTGGCCAAAAACAACCTGGTGTACAACGGCCCAGGCTGAGCTCCAAGAGATGGGCCTGACATGAGGTGAAGCTTAAAGGGTCACAAAAGACCGCACAGAATGGCGTTGACGTGTCACAGCCTTATTTTCTGCTCAGAAAGAAGAGGATAAGTAAGTAAAAGTAAAATCAGCCAATCCCTTGACAGCAGCACAATGCATAAAATCATGCAGACACAAATCAAGAGCTTCAGTTAATGTTCACGATATTCAAACATTAGAATGGGAAAAATTGTGATCTCAAAGTGCGACTTTCACTATGGCACTGTGGGTGTTGGATTGTGCCAGATGAACTGGTTTGAGTATTTCAGAAACTGCTGATCTCCTGGGGTTTACACACACAACAATCTCGAGTTTACACAGGATGGTGCGAAAAACAAAAAACATTGAGTGAGTGGGTGACAGTTCTGTGGGTGGAAACACCTTGTTGATAATAGAGGTCAGAAGGAAAATGGCCAGATTGGTTCGAGCTGCCGGGAAGGATATAGCAACTCATATAATCATTCTTTACAACCGTGGTGAGTAGGAAAGCATCTCAGCATGCAACAGCAGAAGACCACATTGGGTTCTACTCCTGCCAGCCAAGAACAAGAATCTTAGAACCAAGAACAAGTTCCTATTAAAGTAGCTCGTGAGCGTAATGTTTTAGGCAGTTGACAAGCCAAGGTTAGAAAGTAGGTTCATTAAAATATTTCCTTTTTTTTGTTGTTGTTAAAACATATTTATGATGCAGGGTGCTCCGGTTTCCCCCACAGTCCAAAGACATGCAGGTTAGGTTAACTGGTGACTCTAAATTGACCGTAGGTGTGAATGTGAGTGTGAATGGTTGTCTGTGTCTATGTGTCAGCCCTGTGATGACCTGGCGACTTGTCCAGGGTGTACCCCGCCTTTCGCCCGTAGTCAGCTGGGATAGGCTCCAGCTTGCCTGCGACCCTGTAGGACAGGATAAAGCGGCTAGAGATAATGAGAGATTTATGATGCATATATTTATCATTTTTGGGCTATTCCACAGCCCTGCGATAACCTGGCAACTTGTCCAGGGTGTACCCCGCCTCTCGCCCATAGTCAGCTGGGATAGTATCCAGCTTGCCTATGACCCTGCAGAACAGGATAAGCAGCTACAGATAATGGATGGATGGCTATTCCACAATTCATCCATAGTGAGATACAATACATTTTCCAAGAATGCCACACAGAATGCATGAAAAGATTTAAATGCAAATGACTACAACTCATAAAAACACTGAAGTGTTTTGTAGCTAAGCAAGCATCAAGAGCCACTTGAAACTTTCACCAGTGTCAAGATTTAAAAAAAAAAAAAAAGACAAGGGAAAAAAGAAAGACACACTAATTAAATAAACAGAACTTTAACTCTTTGGGATTGTAAGCTTGCTCATTATCATGTAACTGAAAAAAAATGGAGTCTTGGCTTTGCAATGTGCTCGATTGGATATAAATAAATCAATATATAATGAATAGACTGGTTATAGACTATCTACTGTCTCCACTTGAGTAAAAATATTGGAAAATCCCACAAATCAAATCAATTCACACTTTAGATCAGGGGTATTCAATTAAAAGTCACTGAGGTCTAGTTATTAAATTTTGTCCAAGTAGAAGGTCCGACCCAAAGTCCAGCTTGTGTCTTATAGCCTTCCCCTATGTCCACATTTTCATATGGTTTCAACAGTATTTATTGTTAATTTCCAATGCAGGAAATGAACTGAGTGCACAACTATCTCTTTTACCATAAATAAAAGTAGTCCCAGGAAAATAAATTCAAGGCCTTTATTTCAGATTAAAGAAAACCGAAACCTCAGAATAAAATAAATAAAAAAGTGCAAACAGAGTGGAATAACTCCTTTTTCTCTTAAATTAAAGCGGTCCCAACCTGAAGAATTGAAGGCCTACACTTCAAGTAAAAAAGTCAACTCAGAAAACATTAACTAAAAAGTGCAAACAGAGCATTGACTTCACATTTTCTCTTCTTTGTTCTTAAAATAAGGAGGTCCCAGCCTAAAAAAAAATGATGGCCTACTTCTCAAGAAAAAAAAAGTCCACATCTTCAGAAAACAAGTGGCTTTTTTTGGGGGGGGGGGGGGGGGGGATGCAAACAGAACATTTTTCTTTGAACTTCTCTTTTAATTCTTCTTCTTTTACTTTTCTTAATGAGAAAAATGGGCATGTGGCTGACCTGCCAGTAATTTAAATCTTGGTTGGAATGGAGTTAGTGCCATTCTCATGCAGATATGTAGGTGTTCATTGTTGAGCCTAGAACGGTACTTGGTTTTGACAATGTTCATAGTGGAAAAAGCTGACTCACAGCTGTAAGTTGATCCAAACATAGTCAAGGTGTGCAGTGTTCCTTTGGTTAGACCAGGGAACACACGCTCAGAAACAGTCTGTAACCAGAAAGTAGCAGGGTCAGTTGTCTCAAAATGCTCTCTTAATGCAGCATTTCCTTGCAGATCAGTGAGCAGATCAATAATGTCTCAGCAACGGCGTTTAAGCACTCCTTCACAACTGTCCCATCACTAAATGTTTTTTTATGTTGCCCCAAAATCCACGCTACTTTTAAGGAACATTCATTTGCACGTTGCTGGGCTGTAAATGTATGTGTGATGAGTCGAGTAGACCTGTCATACTGTGCTTGCAGTTGGGTTATTTTGTGGGCCCTCAGCTCGGACTTCAGGGGATAACTTTGCTCAAAAGAGCTGTGCTTCGTTTCGTAGTGGCGCTTCACGTTGCCGCTTTTAATTAATGCCACGTTTTCGGAGCATATGAGGCACACTGGTTTTGAACTGCTCGCCAGAAGAATGAACATTCACCGTCCATTCATCTTTAAAACAACGATTTTCCTTGTCTACTTTCCGCCGCCTTTTGGAGCAAGCCATGTTGTCTCGGTCGGTTGTCTCTGAACTTAACTCTCTTCCTCTTTGCTTGTTGCTCTGTTGTGGTGCGCTGGGTAAACTAACGATTTTATTGGCTCAACTGAGTGAAGCTATTGTTGTATTAACTGGAGTAGCAGTGCCTGCTGTCAATAACCACGACCATCCAAAATAATCTCATCTCATTATCTCTAGCCGCTTTATCCTTCTACAGGGTCGCAGGCGAGCTGGAGCCTATCCCAGCTGACTACGTATGGGCGAAAGGCGGGGTACACCCTGGACAAGTCGCCAGGTCATCACAGGGCTGACACATACCGGTAGACACAGACAACCATTCACACTCACACCTACGGTCAATTTAGAGTCACTGGTTAACCTAACCTGCATGTCTTTGGACTGTGGGGGAAACCGGAGCACCCGGAGGAAACCCACGCGGACACGGGGAGAACATGCAAACTCCGCACAGAAAGGCCCTCGCCGGCCACGGGGCTCGAACCCAGGACCTTCTTGCTGTGAGGCGACAGCGCTAACCACTACACCACCGTGCCGCCATCCAAAATAATGCTCCATGAAAATTACTTAATCTCATGAATTTACCATTGGTCACGGGTCCGTACAGAACCATCACTGGGTCCGGATTCGGACCGAGGTCCGCCATTTGGTGATGCCTGCTTTAGATTGATAAGCCGAGAATCTACCCAGGCTTGGTATTTGAAACAAATATAGAAAGTTTACTTAGTTTTTATATGTTGAGTTTAGATCTCACTCTTGCCTTTGTGTTCCTTTTTCTGACCCCTGCCAGTGACTTCTGACAATGGTTTTTAGATTAACTAATTTAAAAAAAAATTGCAATTGCACCCTTCTGCCTCTGGGTACAGTATGATAAATCAGGTCTTCAAGGAGAGAATAAGCTGCTAGCATGGTGAAGAGCTGAGGCCGAGTGCAGGGAAAAACAGGTCAAATGCTTCATTTTTACATTTGCGAAAGCATCTTACAGGTAAAACAGAAAAGCGTCCAGACACACAGCTCTTAAAGAAACCAATGGTGATGGAAATGAGACAGGACGTTTCAACCAAGTGAACAGATCAAAGAGTCAGATCTTTTTTACAGAGAACTGAAGTTCAAGGGAAAGTATCACAAACACTAGACACTTTTATAGGTCACAATAATAAATGATGGGTCATTGAACACCTTAATCGGTACCAATATGGAGCAATTAAATAATACTGGCTGGGGTTTTTTTTTCATGGTATATCAGATATATCCCATTCAACTAGCATGATATTGAACGAGTCAAAGACTCGTTCAATATCATACTAGCTGAATGGAATATATCTGATATACCACGAAAAAACCCCAGCCAATATTATTATTATTATACTACATACACATACCTTTCGGGTGTTCAACTCGTCTTTCTCTTTGAAAGTTCTCTCAAAATCTTCCATATTTAACGAAGCAAACCTGGTGGCCATGTTTGTTTACAAATTATCCTACTCACTCACTAGCATGGAAGTTTTACATCTCCGACATGTGAGGTCATGTTGTCTTGACAACCATTAATATCGTAAACCATATTCAACACTCGTTCTCCATTGGGTAGAGTGAAGTAATCCACGTAGGATAAGCGATATGCTAACAATATTGCATGCTATGAAACCAAATGAATGAAACCTGCTAGAAGGGAATAGAATACATGCTTTTATTCCATCAAAAAAGTGTCCTGTATATAATAATATTTAAGATAATTGTGTTTTATTCATCTCTTTGGTTTCACCGGTGGCTTCAGTGGGTTTTATTATTATTATTATTATTTTGTTCGAACCATCTTACCCGAGTGTCCTTTTCTGTCGGTCAGTGATTCCTGATCTTCACCCTACCCAAGGTAGCTCTTTCTTAGATGAAACTGTTTCTGTCAGTGACATAGCTGCAGTTTGGTTGCCCTTCTATTCATTCCATGTCACACGTTGACAGATGTCTCATAGAGCGCTTCAGAACTGTAAAGCAGCAAAAGACAAGGCAGGCTTGGCTCCATTTTTCCAGAAATCGATATGTGTCTCAGAAGTGAAAGGGAATGTGGGATCACAACTGGCAGGTTAAAATGTTTTCATTCAAATACTTTGGGTCTAAAGCTTAGCATTTCCCTTATTTCCTTTAAATGTTAAGTCCATTTATTTTAAGATTTTTCAAATTAATGACATTAATTGCTGTTATAAATCATAAATAGTAATAATTGTGAATTATACATTCCCTGGTCAGAAAAAAAGGCACCGTTTGGAGTGACTGCAGTGATTAATGGGTTTCAGCATTGCAATTCTTTTAACCTGAACTGATGCAGTGAGTAGTTTCTCATTTATTAAACCACCATGTTGGAAGACGTTTCCCATGGTCATGGAAAAGATGTTACTCTGCTTCAAAAGGGTCAAATCATTGGCCTGCATCAAGCAAACAAAACAATGAAGGAGCTTGCGGAAATTACTGGAATTGGGTTAAGAACTCTCCAGGGCCTTATTAAAACCTGGACGGATTGTGGCTGAACTGGCAACTTCACAGAAGAAATGTGGTCAGGGAAAAAAAATCTTGACTGACCATGATCAGAGATCACTTAAACACTTGAAGTCGAATCATTAAAAAAAAAAAATCAACAGTAGAACTAATGGCTATGTTTAATAGTGAAAGTAAGAGCATTTCTACACCACTCACAATGTGACGAGAATTCACAGGATTGGGATTAAACAGCTGTGTGGCCATTCGAAAACTTACTGAGTTACTGAGGCTAATTGGAAGAAAAGGCTTCAATTTGCTCAGAAGCATAACGATTGGACTCTAGAGCAATGGAAGAAGGTCATGTGGTCTGATGAGTCCAGATTCACCCTATTCCTGAGTGATGGTGTGTCAGGGTAAGAAAGGAAGCACATGAAATGATGCATCCATCATGCATAGTGTCCACTGTACAAGCCTCTGGAGGTAGTGTTATGATCTGGGGTTGCTTCAGTTGGTCAGATCGAGGCTTATCAATGTTATGTAGCAATAAAATTAAGTCAACTGATGACCTGAATGTACTGAATGACCAGGTATTCACAGGAATGGATTTTTTTCCCTGATGGCACAGGCACAAAATTAGGGCTCAGATTGTAAAACAGTGATTCAGGAAGCATCAGGAATCATTTTCACACATGAATTGGCCACCACAGAGTCCCGACCTTAACCCCATTAAAAGTCTTTGGGATGTGCTGAAGAAAACTTGACAGAGTGTTTCGACTCTCCCGTCATCAAGACAAGATCTCGGCAAAAAATCAATGCAACTCTGGATGTAAATAAATGTTGTGATGGTGCATAAGGTTGTTGAAACAATGCCATGGTGATTTGTCATTATCAAATCTAAAGGCAGTCCAACGAAATGTTAGTGTGTGCGACTTTTTTGAGGCGAGGCAGTGTATCATTTATTAAAGATTATATGGTCCTTACTATTAAAATGTGCATTTAATCATTGAGTTTGTTTTTTTCATCATATTTTAATTGTCTTCATTAAGTTAACTCTCTTTGTATACTGTATGTATATTTATTTGCAAGATCCATTTCCAAAGCAAATTCAAATGTTATTTGTCACGTACACAATCATACATGGGCGGCACGGTGGTGTAGTGGTTAGCGCTGTTGCCTCACAGCAAGAAGGTCCGGGTTCGAGCCCCGTGGCCGGCGAGGGCCTTTCTGTGTGGAGTTTGCATGTTCTCCCCGTGTCCGCGTGGGTTTCCTCCGGGTGCTCCGGTTTCCCCCACAGTCCAAAGACATGCAGGTTAGGTTAACTGGTGACTCTAAATTGACCGTAGGTGTGAATGAGTGTGAATGGTTGTCTGTGTCTATGTGTCAGCCCTGTGATGACCTGGCGACTTGTCCAGGGTGTGCCCCGCCTTTCGCCCGTACGTAGTCAGCTGGGATAGGCTCCAGCTTGCCTGTGACCCTGTAGAACAGGATAAAGCGGCTACAGATAATGAGATGAGACAATCATAGTACAACATGCAGTGAAATGCTTAGTGCAATGCTCCGTAAGTAGCAAAGATAGTTGAAAAAAAGGAAAAGTAGTAAAAAGAAAGGGAGTAAAATACAATGTAATAAATAGAATAAAAAATAAAAGCATCAGTATAGAGTACAAATACAGTATAGAGCTTACACTCGTTCTCTAAAACAATTTCTTTCATAAAACCCTCAACCTCAAGGTCTGAAATGGTTAAACATGATGTATTAAAGCCTGCTGAGTTCAGTTTCATTGAAACTATTTGCATGCTCTGTTGATCTGTCTTAGGTTGGACATTGCTGCTCACTTTGATGGCTCGTAAAATACCTTGATATTGCAAATATGGCCTTTTTCAATCTATGCAATTCAACTCAACTTCCTTTTTCACTTCAGTGTTATTTGCATAGAACGCTGTCACAAAGGTGCCTTAGAGAAGTCTGGATAGAGACCTTGAATGCTACCGAGCAATCCAGGGGTGACAGTCGCAAACAAAAACTCCCAGAGAAGGAATGAGGAAGAAACTAGTGGTGCAGAGAAAAGGCTAACTTCTTGGCAAACTGCATTAAAAGTGTTGAAAAGATATAGAATGTTTGGTATGAGCATCTTATAAATAGGGGTTCACAATTTCGGACAAAACTGGGGGGGGGTTTAGTATTAGTTCATCCGGTCGACAGGCGATGAGCTTATGCCATCATTTGTTATTTGTCGTCCATCCATCATCATCCACATTTCACAAAAATTGCTTTTTCTCCCTCAGTTCTTCACTGATTTTGATTCTTTTTGCCATGAAGGTAGGGGTACCAAGGGTGCATATAACTTCTACCCAGATTTGCCCAATTACAATTATTAATGAAGTTATGGACTAATTAATCCTTAATGAGCAGTTCAACAAAAATCACTTCTTCTCGGTCAATTCCTCACTGTTTTGGATTCTTTCTGGCAAATAGGCAGGTATTCCTAGGGTGTATATAGCTTCTATATAGCTTGCAACATTTATTGTGCAAGGTGGCCCACTTTAGATCGTTCCTTCTGGACTAGACGGGGCCGGAGTGAGCTATGCCATCATCTTGTTATTATTATTATCCTGTTCTAACAGATTCTTGTACATATTTCATTACGTTAATGGCATTTAGCAGATGCTCTTATCCAGAGAGATGTACAACATACCCAGAGCAGGCTGGGGAGCAGTTGGGGGTTAGGTGCCTTGCTCAAGGGCACTTCAAGGGAATCAAACCACTAACCTTTTGGGCCCAAAGCTGCTTTTTTAACCATTAGGCCATGGCTGCCCCTATGGAGAGAGAATCTAAACCCATATTAGTTTAGTTTCATGAAGGCTGCCAATATTTCTGGAGTTGACTATGATGTCAGAGCCTTTAAAAACATGAAAAAAAAATCTGTTAATCCAGAGCTGATCCTGGGAAAACTGGGTGGGAATGTACCTGTTCAACATAGGACATTACACATTCATACCTAGAGACAGTAAACCTTCTGGCATTTTGTTGGGAGGCAGGGATAAAACCTGGAGAACCTGATGGAAACTGACACCAACATGGGGAGAACATGTCCGTGTTTTTAAATAACACATCAGCTAAGTAAAATGGCATTAATTTCCATACCACATGTATAACCCCAGTTCCAAAAATGTTGGGATACTGTGTAAAACATAAATAAAAACAGAATGTGGGCATGGCTTCTCATTTGTCTCATCATCCATCCATCCATCCATCCATCCATCCATCCATAACCGCTTATTTTTTGCAGGGCCGTGGGCAAGCTGGAGCCTATCCCAGCTGACTATGGGCGAGAAGCGGGGTACACCCTGAACAAGTCACCAGGTCATCACAGGGCTAACACAGAGACAAACAACCATTCACACAATTTCACATTCACACCTACGGTCAATTTAGAGCCACCAATTAACCTAACCTGCATGTCTTTGGACTGTGGGGGAAACCGGCACACCCGGAGGAAACCCACGGGGAGAACATGCAAACTCCACACAGAAAGGCCCCCGTTGGCCGCTGGGCTCAAATCCAGGACCTTCTTGCTGTGAGTCGAGAGTGCGAACCATGACACCATTGTGCTGCCTTGTTTCATCATAAATATGATAAAAAGTCGCACCATCCATTTATATCCAGCTACCAACTGTAATTTGAATCTACAACTTGAATTGACATTAATTCTTCCAGCAGACGCTTTCATCCAAAAGAGATTTACATGCGTGCCACAATACAATCCAAGCACTGGAGTAGCCACAAATACAAGTAGAGCATGACTACGTGTCTGAAACAAGTAACACTATGCCTGACTGACCACCTCACAAGAAGGATATGTATTTTCTTTCCTATATACTAAGAACATTTCAGAGTTTCCAGATGATACCACCCCTGTGGGCCTAATTATACACCGACAGCGCACAGAAGGAAGGTGAGTCACTTCACATCACGGTGCATCAGAAATATGGAATTTTGGAGCATCACTTCAGTAATGGAATACAGTGACTTTGCAAACATGTCAAAATAATAATAATAGTAATAATAATAATAAATGTCATTGCTGTCAGTGTGGAAGAGTCTTCAACTTATAAGGGGCTACCAGCTTCACCAAGCTCTCCTGGGATACAAATTTAAAGTCAGCAGTGGGGGAGGACCCAACCTGGTTCAGTTCCCTGAAAATATAATTGAAACTGCTGTCACATCTTCCATCACGATCTGGTGTGTTCTGTGAGCAGGCTACAAGTCCATGAAGGAAACTGATGTCCCAGAAATTATTATATTAGGATCAATAATGGCTGCTTGGGATATTAAATGGGAGCTAAAATTAACATCTCTTAGTAGTTCGATAATAAGACTATTAGGGTTCAGCAATGCATTATGTCATGAGGTTTCAGTGATGGGATAATAAGTGGGAAAAATTATTACAGTCACACACACACACACACACACACACACACACACACACACACACACACTTAAATGCAGATAGATGACTACATCTGTGATTTCTAATTTGCTCTACTGGGATCCCTGGAATACCAACAAATGGTATTCAGTGATGGAGAAATATTGGAACTCTTTCATTTTGTCTTTTTGTGTCATTTGCACTTTAATGAGACACTGTGTGCTTAGTCTGTTTACATTTCATCTCTCTTCCAAATGTGTTTTGGGTGAAAAAAGGGAGGTACATAAAACAATCCACTTTGTTCATGTTCATTCCACCCACGACTTTATTTCACATGCACCTTTTTAATCACTGCTCTTTTGACATGTTATGAATGTGTCAATAAATCAGACTGAAAAAATAAACGTAGATCAAATCCCCGGGGTATTTCAGTCTATGCAAATCATTTGCATGACTGTCACTGATTGGCTGCATGAATCTATAGCACAGGGCTGGAAAGAAATCAGCCTCATTTCTTCATACCATTTTGTGGTACATTGTCTTGCAAAAGTATTCATTCCTCTTGGTGTTTGTCCTGTTTTGTCGCATTACAAGCTGGAATTAAAATGGATTTCTGGAGGGTTAGCACCATTTGATTTACACAACATGCCAACCACTTTAAAGGTGCAAACAGTTGTTGTTTTTTTGTGACACAAACAATAATTAAGAGGAAAAAACAAATCTGGAGTGTGCATAGGTATCCACGCCCCCCCAAAAAAGTCAATACATTGTAGAGACACCTTTTGCTGTAATTACAGCTGCAAGTCTCTTGGGGTATGTCTCTATTAGCTTACCACATCTAGCCACTGGGATTTTTGCCCATTCCTCAAGGCAAAACTGCTCCAACTCCTTCAAGTTAGATGGGTTGCGTTGGTGTACAGCAATCTTCAAGTTCTGCCATAGATTCTCAACTGGATTGAGGTCTGGGCTTTGCCTAGGCCATTCCAAGATGTTTAAATGTTTTCCTTTAAACCACTCCAGTGTAGCTTTAGCAGTATGTTTAGGGTCATTGTCCTGCTGGAATGTAAACCTTCATCCCAGTTTCAAACCTCTGGCTGACTCAAACAAACAGGTTTTCCTCCAGAATTGCCCTGTATTTGGCGCCATCCATCTTTCATTCAGTCCTGACCAGCTTTCTTGTCCTTGCAGATGAAAAACATCCCCACAGCATGATGCTGCCACCACCATGCTTCACTGTAGGAATGGTGTTCTCAGGGTGTTGGGTTTGGACCACACATGGCATTTCCCACGATGGCCAAAAAGTTCAATTTTAGTCTCATCTGACCAGAGAATCTTCTTCCATGTGTTTGGGGAACAATGGATTTTGTTCTGGCCACTAAAGCCCCACTCTGTGGCATGTACAGCTTAAAGTGGTCAAATGGACAGATACTCCCATCTCCGCTGTGGATCTTTGCAGCTCCTTCAGTGTTATCTTTGGTGTTTTTGTTGCATCTCTGATTAATGCCCTCCTTGCCTGGTCTGTGATTGTTGGTGGGCGGCCATCTCTTGTCAGGTTTGTAGTGGTGCCATATTCTTTCCATTTTGCTATAATGGATTTAATGGTGCTCCCTGGGATATTCAAAGTTTGGGATTTTTTTTTTTTTTTTATAACCCAACCCTGATATATACAGTTAGGTCCATAAATATTTGGACAGAGGCAACATTTTTCTAATTTTGGTTCTGTACATTACCACAATGAATTTTGAACAAAACAGTTCAGATGCAGTTGAAGTTCAGACTTTCAGCTTTAATTCAGTGGGTTGAACAAAATGATTGCATAAAAATGTGAGGAACTAAAGCATTTTTTAAACACAATCTCTTCATTTCAGGGGCTCAAAAGTAATTGGACAAATTAAATAATTGTAAATAAAATGCTCATTTCTAATACTTGGTTGAAAACCCTTTGTTGGCAATGACTGCCTGAAGTCTTGAACTCATGGACATCACCAGACACTGTGTTTCCTCCTTTTTAATGCTCTGCCAGGCCTTTACTGCAGTGGTTTTCAGTTGCTGTTTGTTTGTGGGCCTTTCTGTCTGAAGTTTAGTCTTTAACAAGTGAAATACATGCTCAATTGGGTTGAGATCAAGTGACTGACTTGGCCATTCAAGAATATTCCACTTCTTTGCTTTAATAAACTCCTGGGTTGCTTTGGCTTTATGTTTTGGGTCATTGTCCATCTGTATTATGAAACGCCGATTATTATTTGGCTGGATTTGAGCACATAGTATGTCTCTGAATACCTCACAATTCATCCGGCTGCTTCTGTCCTGTGTCATGACCCAGTGCCACTGGCAGCCATGCATGCCCAAGCCATCACACTGCCTCCGCCGTGTTTTACAGATGATGTGGTATGCTTTGGATCATTAGCTGTACCATGCCTTCGCCATACTTTTTTCTTTCCATCATTCTGGTAGAGGTTGAGCTTGGTTTCATTTGTCCAAAGAATGTTCTTCCAGAACTGTGCTGGCTTTTTTAGATGTTTTTTAGCAAAGTCCAATCTAGCCTTTTTATTCTTGAGGCTTATGAGTGGCTTGCACCATGCAGTGAACCCTCTGGATTTACTTTCATGCAGTCTTCTCTTTATGGTAGATTTGGATATTGATACGCCTACCTCCTAGAGAGTGTTGTTCACTTGGCTGGCTGTTGTGAAGGGGTTTCTCTTCACCATGGAAATTATTCTGTGATCATCCACTACTGTTGTCTTCTGTGAGTGTCCAGGTCTTTTTGCATTGATGAGTTCACCAGTGCTTTCTTTCTTTCTCAGGATGTACCAAACTGTAGATTTTGCCACTCCTAATATTGTAGCAATTTCTCAGATGGGTTTTTTTCTGTTTTCACAGCTTAAGGATGGCTTGTTTCACCTGCATGGAGAGCTCCTTTGACCGCATGTTTTCTTCACAGCAAAATCTTCCAAATGCAAGCACCACACCTCAAATCAACTCCAGGCCTTTTATCTGCTTAATTGAGAATGGCATAACGAAGGAATTGCCCACACCTGCCCATGAAATAGCCTTTGAGTCAATTGTCCAATTACTTTTGGTCCCTTTAAAAACAGGGTGGCACATGTTAAGGAGCCGAAACTCCTAAACCCTTCATCCAATTTTAATGTGGATACCCTCAAATGAAAGCTGAAAGTCTGGACTTTATATCCATGTCCATTAAATAACTACAACTTGAATATGTTTGAGTAAACAGGTAAAAAAAACAAAATTTGTGTCAGTGTCCAAATATATATGGACCTAACTGTACTTCTCCACAACTTTGTCTCTGACCTGTTTGGAAGCTCCTTGGTTTTCATGTTGCTTGCTTAGTAGTGTTGCAGAGTCAGGGTCCTTCCAGAACAGGCTAATTTATAGAGACATCATGTGACAGACCATGTGACACTTTGATTGCACACAGGTGGATCTTAATCAACTAATTATGTGACTTATGAAGTGAATTGGTTGGACCAGCTTTTATTCAGGGGTTTAATACGAAAGGGGGTGAATACCTGTGCACACTCCAGAGTTCTGTTTTTTCATCTTAATTATTGTTTGTGTCACAATAAACAAACAATTTGCACCTTTAAAGTAGTAGGCATGTTGTGTAAAATCACACGGCGCTAATCTCCCAGAAATCCATTTTAATTCTGGCTTGTAATGCAACAAAACAGGACAAACACCAAGGGGGATGAATACTTTTGCAAGACACTGTATGAATGGTGGCACGGTTGCTGTTGGTTCTACAAAATTACAAAATTTCCAACTGAAAATTATCTTATGTGGATGTGAAAACAGCAAAAAAATTACACTGGTCTATTTTGATCTTTGAAAACCATCCAAAGTAAACCAGACTCACACTCTCTCATAAACAGATGTTCCTTAATTACTTGAAGCCATGGCCTAATGGTTATAGAAGCAGCTGTGGGCCCAAAAGGTTGCCAGTTCGATTCACTGGACCAGCAGGAATGGCTGAAGTGCCCTTGAGCAAGGCACCAAACCCCGAACTGCTCCCCAGGCTGCTCTGGGTATGTTGCATGTCGCTCTGGATAAGAGTGTTTGCTAAATGCCTGTAATGTAATGTAACTTGATCCTCAGTGTTAAGAGAATGCTGAATAAGGCCTATGTCGGCAGTCCGAGCTGTTATCGCATTAATTTTGCATCATGAACTATTGTGTCTATATTATTCATAACTCTTGCTGAAATATAATATTTTAGCGAATCAGCCAGAAGCCAGCAGATGTACCGCTGATAGAACTCCATTTGACACATGGATTCAATGGGCTCCTATGCATCCTATTTTGATGGGAGTAAAGATTAACACTCTTTGGACAACAGGTTTTAAGACTTCATTTTGATTCCTGCCCGCACACAGAGCTTTATAGCTTTGCTGAGAATCAATGAATGCATCATAGGTGGTTTTTGCACAGGATAAAAAATGTCTCAAAGTTTATTGGACAGTATGTTCTTTGTAAATGTATTTTAGTCCCTCCCAGAAACATGGCTTCTCCATATGATGCACTCTCATGCCCCTTTTCCACCAAAGCAGTTCCAGGGCTGGTTCGGGGCCAGTGCTTAGTTTGGAACCGGGTTTTCTGTTTCCACTGACAAAGATCTGGCTCTGGGGCCAGAAAAAACGGTTCCAGGCTAGCACCAACTCTCTGCTGGGCCAGAGGAAAGAACCGCTTACGTCAGCGGGGGGTGGAGTTGTTAAGACCAACAACAATAACAAGACCGTGAAAAGATCGCCATTTTTAAGCGACGAGAAGCAGCAGCTGTACAAATGCGAAGTCATCCATTATTATTATTGTTGTTGTTGCTTCTTCCGTGTTGTTTTTGCTTCGATATTCGCGCCAAGGTTTATGCAAACGTAGCAACGTAACTGACGTATACAGCGACGTAATGACGTGGCTTCCCTTAGCATCGCGAGCTATGGAAAAGCAAACTGGTTCTCAGCTGGCTCGCAAGTTGAACGAGTTGTGAACCAGCACCAGCACTGGCCCCGACCCAGCCCTGGAACTGATTTGGTGGAAAAGGGGTAATAGTAGCTATGGGACCAAAAGGTACCAATAAGTACCCTCTAAGGTACTTATTTGTACCTTTTATATACTGCTGGGGAACATATATGTACCTGTTTGGCTCTAAAAAGGTACACATAGTTACTTTGAGGTCCAATAATGAGCCCTAGGGGGTACATTAGTGTAGATTGTACCTTGGGGGACAGAAATGGCCTCCTACTGTACCCCTGTTTCTGACAGTGTGAGTGCTAAACCTTTCAAAAAGTCTTAACCTTGTAATCAATTCCAAATCATTGAAACAATGGTTTAACAAACATAACTGACAGCATTTCAAACTCAAGTCAGTAGACTGCAGATTTATAGAGTGCTTGGAATTGAGAAGCTCAATCAATGACATTTTCCTCATAACTTATAGCTTGTGATTCTGATGTTGTAATGTGTGTAAATATTGGAAAATGAATTGGAAGTTTCTACCATGTTATGTTTGCATTCTTTTTGGAAAATTGTTTATTTATACGTCTAGCTAGCTAGCCGTCAATGCCTTCCTCTGTGAAATATAGCAAGCTTTGTGATCAGCTGAGCTATGCTGCCTGGCCAAAAAAAAAGCCACCATTTGGTTTTAAATAAGCAAATATGCACGTTTTTTGTTTGTTTGTTTGTTTGCAGGGTAGTGTACTTTTTGGGACAACATGGCAGACATTGCTCATAGTAAGGTTACAAAACTTGATTTTGGAAACGTCTTTTGATGCAATTTATGAGGAAGGATTGAGAATTAAACAGGAAGTCAGACTCGGCAGTTTAGATAGATCAGATAAAACACACATATTCTTTCAGAACCCTATGACGATAACCGTGTATTTAAACAAAAAAAAAAAATCACCAGGCACCACTCAGTTAGCTGTAGGAAGGAAGTTAGTGAGTGAGTGTTCATACCCAACAACGCAGTCATGTCATTATTCATGTTAAAGTAAGTGAATCAGTAACAGATGAAACATATAGTCCAAAATCGAGATTTCACTTTCTCAGGTTTACACAATATCTTCTTTTTGAGGTGATAGCATGCAGAAGCTTCCAGATAAAGTTTCTATCTGTATTGTTCACAGGGACATTAAATATATTATATTATATTATATTATATTATATTATATTATATTATATTATATTATATTATATTATATTATATGGAATATGGGGTTAAACTGAATAAAATAATTATGAAAATAAAATCTGTTCTTTAGTGCAATGGCAGCAGCAAAGCTTGAAGTTTTCTATCGAGGTTGTAAGCAGACAATACAAACCAGTGTTACAGTTGGGGATGTTCCACGATGTGTAATAATGTAACAGTAATGATTCATATAAATGAATGTAAATGCAATAATAAATAGAAATTATGTATTGGTCATCAATAAATGAAAATTGTTAATCATTGGTAAAATACTGTGGTATGAGAGGAATAAAATACTTCAAATTGCATGGGCTTAAAAACATATACACACACACACACACACATATATATATATATATATATACACACACACACACACACACACACACACATCCATCCTTTATCTGTACCGCTTATCCTGTTCTACAGGGTCGCAGGCAAGCTGGAGCCTATCCCTGTTGACTATGGGTGAGAGGCGGGGTACACCCTGGACAAATCACCAGGTCATCACAGGATATATATATATATATATATATATATATATATATATATATATATATATATATATATATACCTGTATATAATGAGAGAGAGAGAGAGAGAGAGAGAGAGAGAGAGGGGAGCATTTGGGGCTGTGATTCCCAAACTGGGAGCGTGTGTTTGTGCTGGAAATAATTATTGCTTGATGAGGGATTTGTTTTTCAATGAATAAATTTATTTCATTTAAAGGTTGGATTTTTTTCTAATTTTTTCAGTGTCAGATGAAGCTACTTCACTAAAAGGTGGATTTTTTTAAAACCCTTTTTACTAATTTTTACAAGGGGTGCCAATAATTGTGGAGGGCACTGTATGATGACACCATATAGTACACTGGTATAGACACAACTCATGAGGTTTTAGGGAAAAAAAAAACAACAACCTCTAGTGGTATTTCTTTTGAAGCCAAGGCAGAAAAATGTAAAACAAACAAACAAACAAACAAACAAACAAATAAATAAATGGGGGGGGGAGTGCATGCCTAAGCATACTAAATAAACCTTTGTGACATAATGTATGAATTTGACTATGTGGGATTGTAACTGCATTGAACAAACAAACATTTATTTATAGACATTTGGTTGGCAATGCCATTAATTTATTAAAATAAACACAATTTCTAACAGAAGTGTAATAAAAGCTTGTCATCACCCACAGTTGCATCATGTTGTTAGATCACATTACCACTGTCTGAGACATCGTGGGTAATATCACAGAATAAGCATGCATTTTGCTTTGAGGCAGCTGGTGGAAAGGAGAGTATTCATGCCAGGAGGAAGACGGAGAAGGTATGATGTCCATCCCCCCTACACACACACACAAAATCGCTGCCCACTTCACTTAGCCAGGCAACAGCAGACGCAAACATTTGTGCTGAAATTACTCAGCCTGAACAAGCACACATTATCCGGTCTAAGAACAAATTACACAAAAAGGGCAGATGACATAACTTTTTTTTTTTATTGTTATTTACCAAAGGGTTACAACATTTCTGTGTACCAAGTTTGGTATTCTGAGGAAATCCAAGTCAGCCATTCCAGACTTAAAGCACTTAATGAGAAATTATCAATGCTACTGCCGATCTTTCACTGTAGAGCGACAGATAGATGTTAGATTTTAGTCTCCAATCTAATATTACCACCAGCCATCATTGACAATAGATGTAATCGATCAACTTTTTATCCATTAGGAGCAGAAATGCACTTGTTTCATTCTTTTGTACCAAGTGAACATTTTAATTTATCCAAGTGAGGCAGAATTCAATCCAAACTTTAAAGCTGTTCACTTGTAGGTCTTGCTTGAGGGCCCACCCGTGGCTTCTCAGCAGTCCCAGAATTTCAATTTGCATCTTTCTGTTCAGCAGGGGGGGAAAAAAAATCCCTTAAGTGCTGAGTAATCAAAGCCTCAAGCTGTTCTCTTAAAAAAATAAAAATAAATAAATAATAAAACTCAGAACCTTTCAGGTAGTCATGTAACTCTTGAACTTTCACTTAACACGATCTCACAAGGAAAATATATGATAATACAACACGACATTTGGATTCTGCTCATACACTTGTTCCTTTGATCACATTCCCACAGTGCATGATATTACACACCCCAAGCAGAACGACTCGAACAATCCTGCTGATTTCATGTGTATTCAGTGAGCTGTATCAAGGACCCAGGTGGAATCCTTTCTAAAGGGCAAGGTTTTGGAGTCCACTGGCTGTTTCAGCCCCCAAGTCTACCATCAAAGTGAAGCCCTGAGGGTGACAATGTTTTTATGCAACGCACTTATCCATAGCCAAACAGTACTATAAAACTTGGCATGATGGGTCATTGGCTATTATGAGCAAAAAGTAGGAGTCACTGTTAGGGTTGGAAGGATATCCATCCATCCATCCATCCATCCATCCATCCATCCATTCATCCATCTATCTTCTACCGCTTATCCGGATCCAGGTCATGGTGGTAGCAGCCTAAGCAGAGCAGCCCAGATTTCCCTCTCCCCGGCCACCTCCACCAGCTCTTCCGGGGGAATACCGAGGCGTTCCCAGGCCAGCCGAGAGATGTAATCTCTCCAGCGTGTCCTGGGTCTGCCCCGGGGTCTCCTCCCAGTGGGGCATGCCCAGAAAACCTCCCTTGGGAGGCGTCCAAGGGGCATCCTAACAAGGTGCCCAAACCACCTCAACTGATTCCTTTCGAGGGTTGGAAGGATATAACACCATAATACAGGAAACTGAACTGGACAGTTTAACTTGCGAAAGTACTAGAGTTAAACAAGCGACTGAAATACACTACACTTTAAAATCTGTTCCAGTTCTTTTAAAAGGTTCAGTGTTTCAGAACCATTTAAACTATCATATAATGTTATGTGGCTTTCTTTAATTTAATATAGATTTTTTCCCCCCATTGTTCACCTTTTATTTACAGCTGGTCATTTTAAGTTGACTCCATTAAAGGATTTTTAAGTAGACTTTTTTTTTTTTTAAGTTGACTCATAAATTAACTTTTAAAAATTTGAGATCTTTATATATGGACTTAAAAATTAAGTTGACCAATTTAAGTTGATTTTTGTTTTTAGAGTTAGACTCTGAAAACAATACACCTCATAAAGTCTGCGACAGTTTTTAAAAGGCTAGGATTTTTAATCTCATCTCATTATCTTTAGTCGCTTTATCCTGTTCTACAGGGTCGCAGGCAAGCTGGAGCCTATCCCAGCTGACTACGGGCGAAAGGCGGGGTACACCCTGGACAAGTCGCCAGGTCATCACAGGGCTGACACACAGACACAGACAACCATTCACACTCACATTCACACCTACGGTCAATTTAGAGTCACCAGTTAACCTAACCTGCATGTCTTTGGACTGTGGGGGAAACCGGAGCACCCGGAGGAAACCCACGCGGACACGGGGAGAACATGCAAACTCCGCACAGAAAGGCCCTCGCTGGCCACGGGGCTCAAACCCGGACCTTCTTGCTGTGAGGCGACAGCGCTAACCACTACACCACTGTGCCGCCCCGGCTAGGATTTTAAAACCCTTAAATAATAATCCCAGTTTATTGTTGATTTTAAGTTGAAAGTTCTTCTTTTTTTCAAGTTGACTTCTTTTTGTGGGCAGCACGGTGGTGTAGTGGTTAGCGCTGTTGCCTCACAGCAAGAAGGTCCGGGTTCGAGCCCCGTGGCCGGCGAGGGCCTTTCTGTGCGGAGTTTGCATGTTGTCCACGTGGGTTTCCTCTGGGTGCTCCGGTTTCCCCCACAGTCCAAAGACATGCAGGTTAGGTTAACTGGTGACTCTAAACTGACCGTAGGTGTGAATGGTTGTCCGTGTCTATGTGTCAGCCCTGTGATGACCTGGCGACTTGTCCAGGGTGTACCCCGCCTTTCGCCCTGGTCAGCTGGGATAGGCTCCAGCTTGCCTGCGACCCTGTAGAACAGGATAAAGCGGCTAGAGATAATGAGATGAGACTTCTTTTCATTAAAAAAAAAGGCTTCTTGCAGTTGCTCAAGTTGACATTTTTTAGTTAAAGCTGACTTTGAACACAACCTCAAATCAGAAAAAGTTTGGACGGTATGTTGCAATTGAAATTAAAACAATGATTTGTGAATAATATTTGACCTGTATTGCACTCAAAACAATACAACAGCACTTGAATTGATGTTTTTTTTTTACCTCATGAATTTTATTGTTCTTTTTCATTTCAAGTTTGATTCTTGCAACACAATTCAAAAAAAGTTGGAAGAGTAAAGCATTTACCACTTTATAATGTTGCCATTCCTTCTCACAACACTTACGGTAAAAGATGTTCAGAGACTGAAGACACCAAGTGATGAAGTGTTTCAGGTGTTATTTTGTCCCGTTCTTCCTGCAAACATGTCTTAAGGTGTGTAGCAGCACAGGGTCGTCGTTGTCATATTTCTCATTTCAAAACTCTCCACACATTTTCTATTGGGGACAGAGGGGACAGATAGACACCCTCTTCTTCCACAGACACACCTTTGTAATGTGTGCAGAATGTGGTTTTGCACCGTCTTGTTGAAATATCCCTGGAAAAGCTGTCGTCTTGAAGGCAGCATTGTTGCTTGAAAATCTCAGTGTAAGTTTCTGCATTAATGCTGCAATTACAGAAGTGTAAGTTACCTTTGCCAAGGGCACTGATACAAACCCATACCATGACAGATCCTGGCTTTTGGACTTGTTCCTGGTAACAGTGTGGATGGTCCTTTTCGTCTTTGGTCCAGCACACATGGCGTCCATTTCTTACAAAAAAAGACCTGGAATACTGATTTGTCTGATCACAATACACATTTCCACTGTGTGATGGTCCATCCCAGATGCCTCTGACTACAAAGAAGTCGACGATGCTTCTAGACACAGTTAACACAAGGCTTCCTTTTTGCGCAATAAAGTTTTAACTGCCATTTGTGGATGCAACTCTGCATTTTAGTGCTTGACAAAGGTTTGCCAAAGTAATCCTGAGCCCATGTGGTTATATCAGCTATAGATGAATGATGGCTCTTGATGCAGTGCCGTCTGAGGGATCAGAAATCACGGGTGTTCAGCTTAGACTTGTGCCCTTGCCCTTTATACACAGAAATTCCTTCAAATTCCTTGAATCATTTTAGGATATTATGCACCTTTAGAGGGTGAACTATCCAAATCCCTTCATATCTTTCTTTGAGGAACTTTGTTTTTAAATATTTCAAAACGTTTCTCATGTATTTGTTGACAAATTGGAGATCCTCGGCTCATTTTTGCTCCTCAAAGACTAGGCCTTGACTGGATACTGATTTTGTACCCAACCATGATGACAAATCACCTGTTGACATCACCGTTTTCAAATCTCATCATTATTTAATTGTTTTACCTTTTTAATAACCCTAAATTGCCCCCATCCCAACTTATTTTGGAATGTGTTGCAGAACTGAAACACAGGAATGGAATGGATGTATATTAAAATCTCATCTCATCTCATTTCATTATCTCTAGCCGCTTTATCCTGTTCAACAGGGTCGCAGGCAAGCTGGAGCCTATCCCAGCTGACTACAGGCGAAAGGCGGGATACACCCTGGACAAGTCGCCAGGTCATCACAGGGCTGACACATAGACACAGACAACCATTCACACTCACATTCACACCTACGGTCAATTTAGAGTCACCAGTTAACCTAACCTGCATGTCTTTGGACTGTGGGGGAAACCGGAGCACCCGGAGGAAACCCACGCGGACACGGGGAGAACATGCAAACTCCACACAGAAAGGCCTTTGCCGGCAACGGGGCTCGAACCCGGACCTTCTTGCTGTGAGGCGACAGCGCTAACCACTACACCACCGTGCCGCCTGTATATTAAAATATGAAATGAAATTGACCAGACAAAACATGAAATATCTTGGGTTCATACTCTCTGTAACAGAATACAGGTCAAAGTAAATTTAGAAATCACTGCCTATTTTTTTTTTGTATTTTCATGACCGTCCCAACTTTTTCTGATTTGGGGTTACTTCAGGTTTTTTGCTTTTTTGTGTGCCTTACCCACTGTATCTTAGAGCATATTAGTCTCATCATCTCATTATCTCTATCCGCTTTATCCTTCTACAGGGTCGCAGGCAAGCTGGAGCCTATCCCAGCTGACTACAGGCGAAAGGCGGGGTACACCCTGGACAAGTCGCCAGGTCATCACAGGGCTGACACATAGACACAGACAACCATTCACACTCACATTCATACCTACGGTCAATTTAGAGTCACCAGTTAACCTAACCTGCATGTCTTTGGACTGTGGGGGAAACCGGAGCACCCGGAGGAAACCCACGCGGACACGGGGAGAACATGCAAACTCCACACAGAAAGGCCCTCGCCGGCCCCGGGGCTCGAACCCGGACCTTCTTGCTGAGAGGCGACAGCGCTAACCACTACACCACCGTGCCGCCGCATATTAGTCAGTATCTAATAAATAATAATAACCTATATAACTAGAAGGGCACTTGGTAGAGTATATACCTCTGCCAAGCCACATATTCAGGTTTACATCAAAATCTAATCAATTGTTCCTTGTACCATGGCTCGCCTTTCCTCAAAAGTTCATTAAAATCCGTTCACTACTTTTTGAGTTATATTGGAAACAGACAAAAAAGCAAATGGAGTTGAAAACATAACCTTCTCCAATAAAGTTGTTGGAGGTAACTGTAGTGAAACTAACAGAAAAGGAATGTAATTATGAAGATTGTGAAAGGAAATCTGGACCCATCAACAAGTCCTGTGAGATAAGAAGTTAAAAAAACAAGCCTATAATCAACAGTTTTTCTAGAATGTATTACTAAACTTAGAAAACTTAGAAGACCGTCTTAACAAGTCTGTCTTATATACTAGCAGTTTTCTTAGCTCCCAGCTGATTATAGAGTCACTAAACTTCAAGCATATGTTTTAGTAATTACCAAAAAATATTCAGCAGCTACAGTGATTCCAAGAGAATATTCAAGCTCTAGCAACGGATTCTGTGAGTTATACAATGTTATATGATTATATCTCCTTGAAGATGTGAAGTTGTAAATGGGCATTTTGATTGAATGAAAACCATGATGTGTTTGAATCAAAGGAGGTACTGATGTGCTAGTTCTTGCCCAGACTCCCTAAGTATCTTCAAAATCTGATCTAGGGGAGTCGACAGTGGTGCTTGAAAGTTTGTGAACCCTTTAGAATTTTCTATATTTCTGCATTAATATGACCTAAAACAGCATCAGATTTTCACACAAGTCCTAAAAGTAGATAAAGAGAACCCAGTTAAACAAATGAGACAAAAATATTATACTTGGTCATCTATTTATTGAGGAAACTGATCCAATATTGCATATCTGTGAGTGGCAAAAGTATCTGAACCTCTAGGATTAGCAGTTAATTTGAAGGTGAAATTAAAGTCAGGTGTTTTCAATCAATGGGATGACAATCAGGTGTGAGTGGGCACCCTGTTTTATTGAAAGAACAGGGATCTATCAAAGTCTGAGCTTCACAACATGTTTGTGGAAGTGTATCATGGCACGAACAAAGGAGATTTCTGAGGACCTCAGAAAAAGCATTGGTGATGCTCATCAGGCTGGAAAAGGTGACAAAACCATCTCTAAAGAGTTTGGACTCCACCAATCCACAGTCAGACAGATTGTGTACAAATGGAGGAAATTCAAGACCATTGTTACCCTTCCCAGGAGTGGTCGACCAACAAAGATCACTCCAAGAGCAAGGCGTGGAATAGTCGGCGAGGTCACAAAGGACCCCAGGGTAACTTCTAAGTAACTGAAGTCCTCTCTCACATTGGCTAATGTTAATGTTCATGAGTTCACTATCAGGAGAACACTGAACAACAATGGTGTGCATGGCAGGGTTGCAAGGAGAAAGCCACTGCTGTCCAAAAAGAACATTGCTGCTTGTCTGCAGTTTGCTAAAGATCACGTGGACAAGCCAGAAGGCTATTGGAAAAAAGTTTTGTGGACGGATGAGACCAAAATAGAACTTTTTGGTTTAAATGAGAAGCGTTATGTTTGGAGAAAGGGAAACACTGCATTCCAGCATAAGAATCTTATCCTATCTGTGAAACATGGTGGTGGTAGTATCATGGTTTGGGCCTGTTTTGCTGCATCTGGGCCAGGACGGCTTGCCATCATTGATGGAACAATGAATTCTGAATTATACCAGCGAATTCTAAAGGAAAATGTCAGGACATCTGTCCATGAACTGAATCTCAAGAGAAGGTGGGTCATGCAGCAAGACAACGACCTTAAGCACACAAGTCGTTCTACCAAAGAATGGTTAAAGAAGAATAAAGTGAATGTTTTGGAATGGCCAAGTCAAAGTCCTGACCTTAATCCAATCAAAATGTTGTGGAAGGACATGAAGCGAGCAGTTCATGTGAGGAAACCCACCAACATCCCAGAGTTGAAGCTGTTCTGTATGGAGGAATGGGCTAAAATCCCTCCAAGCCGGTGTGCAGGACTGATCAACAGTTACCGGAAACATTTAGTTGCAGTTATTGCTGCACAAGGGGGTCACACCAGATACTGAAAGCAAAGGTTCACATACTTTTGCCACTCATAGATATGTAATATTGGATAATTTTCCTTAATAAATAAAAGACCAAATATAATATTTTTGTTTCATTTGTTTAACTGGGTTCTCTTTATCTACTTTTAGGACTTGTGTGAAAATCTGATGATGTTTTAGGTCATATTTATGCAGAAATATAGAAAATTCTAAAGGGTTCACAAACTTTCAAGCACCACTGTATGTTCTTTAAAAGCCATATCTACTTGTCTTAACCCCTTAAAATCCCAGATGCTGTGGTGGGTCAAGATTAGCATCGTCTTATACCCACATAAAACTTTGAGATACTGTTGGCTGAAATTGGTTAATGTGTTTTGAGTGGTTAGATCGAGAGGGTTTTTTTAGACTACTTGTTGAAAAAATCTTTCAAAGAATAAGAACATTTAGTTTTTCAGAGCTGTAAGGGATAAGTGGCATCATAGTCATGGAATCACCAAAAAAACAACAACAAAAAAGCCCTATGTTATTCAAAGCCATGGCCTCATGATTAGAGAAGCAGCTTTGGGACCAAAAGGTTGTCAGTTCAATGCCCTGGACCAGCAGTAATGGCTGAAGTGCCCTTGGGCAAGGCACCTAACCCCCACCTGTTCCCCAGGCTGCTCTGGGTATGTTGTATGTTGCTCTGGATACAAATGTTTGCTAAATGCCTGTAATATAAGGTAATTCAAATGCCATATTTGAGAAATGAATTGCAAATTGTCACTATTTCTCAACAGCTACAAAAACACTGCAATTAGGAACCCAACACTAACTATGCCAGGTATTGTAAAATATTTATCAGCATAAACTCATAGCCATGGAAGAAGAAATAAAATGTCAACTAAACAACTCTGGTAGGAATTTAGCTCAAGGCATTATTCGTGAGAAGCCAAGATTTCTGTGAGGCAATGTTAAGATGATCAGGCTGAACGTGACAAAGCACCTGTCAAGCTGATTTCAGCTCCGACTACCTGAATAACAAAAAAGTACCACAAAATTAACCTTTAGTGAATAGGTTTGGCCAGTTTCAGAGTTCTTGGTGTGTGTCTCCTAAAGGAGTACAGGGGAAATGGATAAGCAGGTGGTATTTTGATCAAAACTACTCTCACAGTGCCCCCTGCTGGGTTGCTATCACCAACAAATCCATCAAGTCAACTGCAAAAGGGATATACTGTACTTAAAGATCTATACTGCAGTTAATAGACTTTCTATCTTATGCACAATTCATGCCTCACTGATTAAACAATAGGCTTTGTGCGAAACGTTACTCATGGCTGACTTAAAATGAAGTGTCTGATGTCCCGCAGAATAATAATCGACAAAGTGATTCTTACATTTGTGCAAATTGTTAAAAGTTCATTTCCTGCATTTGATGATGTATGTAATTGTCATTACTGATAAATAATGTTTCTAATTACATTACCAGTTTAAACATTAATTTGAATATACATTTTTCATTGTGGCGGCATGGTGGTGTAGTGGTTAGCACTGTCGCCTCACAGCAAGAAGGTCCGGGTTCGAGCCCCGTGGCCGGCGAGGGCCTTTCTGTGCGGAGTTTGCATGTTCTCCCCGTGTCCGCGTGGGTTTCCTCCGGGTGCTCCGGTTTCCCCCACGGTCCAAAGACATGCAGGTTAGGTTAACTGGTGACTCTAAATTGAGCGTAGGTGTGAATGTGAGTGTGAATGGTTGTCTGTGTCTATGTGTCAGCCCTGTGATGACCTGGCGACTTGTCCAGGGTGTACCCCGCCTTTCGCCCGTAGTCAGCTGGGATAGGCTCCAGCTTGCCTGCGACCCTGTAGGACAGGATAAAGCGGCTAGAGATAATGAGATGAGATGAGATTTTTCATTGTGGCGGCATGGTGGTGTAGTGGTTAGCACTGTCACCTCACAGCAAGAAGGTCCGGGTTCGAGCCCTGTGGCCGGCGAGAGCCTTTCTGTGCGGAGTTTGCATGTTCTCCCCGTGTCCGCGTGGGTTTCCTCCGGGTGCTCCGGTTTCCCCCACAGTCCAAAGACATGCAGGTTAGGCTAACTGTTGACTCTAAATTGACCGTAGGTGTGAATGGTTGTCTGTGTCTATGTGTCAACCCTGTGATGACCTGGCGACTTGTCCAGGGTGTACCCCGCCTTTCGCCCGTAGTCAGCTGGGATAGGCTCCAGCTTGCCTGCGACCCTGTAGAACAGGATAAAGCGGCTAGAGATAATGAGATGAGATGAGATTTTTCATTGTCTTGGACTTTGTGATAGTGTGTGTTATGGTTGTAATTTGGTTCTAAGACAAATGTAAATAGTCAAGTGAAACTTCAAGGGTGATGCTTCCTCATAACAAGCTGGTCAGGAACACTAGATGTCGTGATACACAGTGCAGCATGAAGACAATGCATTCTCACCAGGGGTCATTTCGAGTCTCCAGTCCATCTACAGCCCCAAATGAGAAAAAGTTGGGATGGTATGGAAAATATAAATAAAAAAAGGAGTGATTTCTAAATTTAATTTGCATTTCTGTATTTCATTGCAGACAGTATGACCGCAAGATGTTTCATGTTTTCTTTGGTCAACTTCATTTCATTTTTTTATATACATCCATTCCTTTGTTTCAGGCCTGCAACACATTCAAAAAAAAAAAGGTAGGATGGGGCAATTTAATGTTATTTAATTAGTTATATAAAACAATTAAATAATGATGTGATTTGAAACAGGGGATGTCAACAGGTGATTATGATCATGATTTGTTACAAAATCAGTCTCCCTGAAAGGCCTAGTCTTTGAGGAGCAAAGAAGGGCCGAGGATCTCCAGTTTGTCAATAAATGCTTGAAAAAATTATTGAAATGTTTAAAAACAATATTCCACAAAGAAATATACGAAGGGATTTGGATATTTCACCCTCTAAGCTGCATAATATTATTGAACAATTCAAGGAATCTGGAGGAATTTTGTTGTGTAAAGGGCAAGGCCGCAAGCCAAAGCTGAACACCCGTGATCTCCGATCCTTTAGACCAGGGGTGTTCAAATTGATCCATAAAGGGCCGTGTGGCTGCAGGTTTTCATTCCAGCCATGCAGCAGCACACCTGACTTGGCTCATTCAATCAACTGAACTGTCTTCACACAGTCAAATACTTGCAGCCACACCCACCCTTGATTAAAGGGTGGGTGTGTCAGTTGATTGAATAAGCCAAATCAGGGTGCTGCTGCATGGCTGGAATGAAAACCTGCAGCCACACGGCCCTTTATGGATCAATTTGAACACCCCTGCTTTAGACGGTACTGCATCAAGAACCGTCATTCATCTATAGCTGATACAGTGCTCAGTGTAAATGAGTCCACCCCCTTTGAAAAGTAACATTTAAACAATATCTCAATGAACACAATTTCCAAAATATTGACAAGACAAAGTTTAATATAACATCTGTTTAACTTATAACGTGAAAGTAAGGTTAATAATATAACTTAGATTACACACTTTTTTTTCAGTTTTACTCAAATTAGGGCGGTGCAAAAATGAGTACACCCCACAACAAAAACTACTACATCTAGTACTTTGTATGGCCTCCATGATTTTTAATGACAGCACCAAGTCTTCTAGGCATGGAATGAACAAGTTGGCGACATTTTGCAACATCAATCTTTTTCCATTCTTCAACAATGACCTCTTTTAGTGACTGGATGCTGGATGGAGACTGATGCTCAACTTGTCTCTTCAGAATTCCCCATAGGTGTTCGATTGGGTTCAGATCAGGAGACGTACTTGGCCACTGAATCACTTTCACCCTGTTCTTCTTCAGAAATCCAACAGTGGCCTTAGATGTGTGTTTAGTCATGTTGGAAAAGTGCACGACGACCAAGGGCACGGAGTGATGGTCGCATCTTCTCTTTCAGTATAGAGCAATACATCTGTGAATTCATGATGCCATCAATGAAATGCAGCTCCCCGACACCAGCAGCACTCATGCAGCCCCACATAAGGACACTGCCACCACCATGTTTCACTGTAGGCACCAGGCATTTTTCATTGTATTCCTCACCTTTGCGACACCATACAGTTTTGAAGCCATCAGTTCCAAAAACATTTATCTTGGTCTCATCACTCCAGAGTATAGAGTCCCAGTAGTCTTCATCTTTGTCAGCATGGGCCCTGGCAAACTCTAGGCGGGCTTTTTTATGCCTGGGCTTTAGGAGAGGCTTCTTTCGTGGACGGCATCCATGCATGCCATTCCTCTGCAGTGTACGCCGTATTGTGTCACAGGAAATAGTCACCCCAGTTTGGCTTTCTACTTCTTTAGATAACTGCAGTGAACTTGCATGCCGATTTTCTTCAACCCATTTCATCAGAAGACGCTCCTGTCGAGGTGTTAACTTCCATGGACAACCTGGACGTCTCTGTGAGATGGTTGCAGTTCCATCTTTCTTAAATTGTTGTACCATTTTTGCTACAGTATGCTGACTGATAAGTAAATCTTTGCTGATCTTCTTGTCACCTTCACCTTTGTGGTGTAAAGAAATTATTTTCTTTGGGGAATTCTGAAGAGACAAGTTGAGCATCACTCTCCATCCAGCATCCAGTCACTAAAAGAGGTCGTTGTTGAAGAATGGAAAAAGATTGATGTTGCAAAATGTCGCCAACTTGTTCATTCCATGCCTAGAAGACTTGGTGCTGTCATTAAAAATCATGGAGGCCATACAAAGTACTAGATGTAGTAGTTTTTGTTGTGGGGTGTACTCATTTTTGCACCACCCTAATTTGAGTAAAACTGAAAAAATGTGTAATCTCATCTCATCATCTCTAGCCGCTTTATCCTTCTACAGGGTCGCAGGCAAGCTGGAGCCTATCCCAGCTGACTACGGGCGAAAGGCGGGGTACACCCTGGACAAGTCGCCAGGTCATCACAGGGCTGACACATAGACACAGACAACCATTCACACTCACATTCACACCTACGCTCAATTTAGAGTCACCAGTTAACCTAACCTGCATGTCTTTGGACTGTGGGGGAAACCGGAGCACCCGGAGGAAACCCACGCGGACACGGGGAGAACATGCAAACTCCACACAGAAAGGCCCTCGCCGGCCCCGGGGCTCGAACCCAGGACCTTCTTGCTGTGAGGCGACAGCGCTAACCACTACACCACCGTGCCGCCCCAAAATGTGTAATATAAGTTATATTATTAACTTTACTTTCATGTTATAAGTTAAACAGATGTTATATTAAACTTTGTCTTGTCAACATTTTGGAAATTGTTTGTGTTCATTGAGATATTGTTTAAAATGTTACTTTTCAAAGGGGGTGTACTCATTAACGCTCAGCACTGTATAACCACATGGGCTCAGGATTACTTTGGCAAACCTTTGTCAAGCATGACAAGACAGAGTTACATCCACAAATGGCAGTTAAAACTTTACTGTGCAAAAGGAAGTATTAACTGTGTCCAGAAGTGCCATCAACATCTTTTTTTTTGTAACAAATGGACGCTGTGTGCTCTGGATCAAAGATGAAAAGTACCATCCAGACCGTTACCAGGAACAAGTCCAAAAGTCAGGATCTGTCATGGTATGGGGTTGCGTCAGTGCCCTTGGCGAAGGTAGCTTACACTTCTGTGATGGCAGCATTAATGCAGAAAAGTACACCAAGATTGTGGAACAACATATGCTGCCTTCAAGACAACATCTTTTCCAGGGATATTTCAACAAGACAATGAAAAAACACATTCTGGACAATTTACAAAGACATGGCTATGGAAGAAGAGGGTGCCTGTCCCCTCTGTCCCCAATAAAGAATATGTGGCGAGTTTTGACATAAGACAACAATGACCTCATACTGTTGCATAACTTAAGACCTGTTTTCAGGAAGAATAGGACAAAATAACACCTGAAACGTTTCACTCTAATAATGGCAATCACCTGACATGACTGTCACTGATAGGCTGGATGAATCTACAGTCTGGGCTAGAAAGACATCAGCCTCAGTGTCACTTTCATACCATTCTGTGTAGTTGGTGCATTTTATGACCAAAATAATCCACTGTAAGACATTTGTTAACAGCAAATAATCTGATGTAGAGGACAAAAATACGTAACTTTATATTAATGTCTTTTTTAGCTTAAAATAAGACAGAGAGACTTGTAAGAACATGGAAGAAATTTGCAATTAGATTGAGTTCATCAAGATGTAAAGACATCCAGATAGGAGTCAGGATCCTCCTGTTTGTGACACAGAATCTATGTACACTGTCCCAAACAGAATTTTTTTTTTTAAGTTTTATCAAGGCGGCACGGTGGTGTAGTGGTTAGCGCCGTTGCCTCACAGCAAGAAGGTCCGGGTTCGAGCCCAGCGGCCGGTGAGGGCCTTTCTGTGCGGAGTTTGCATGTTCTCCCCGTGTCCGCGTGGGTTTCCTCCGGGTGCTCCGGTTTCCCCCACAGTCCAAAGACATGCAGGTTAGGTTAACTGGTGACTCTAAAGTGAATGTGGGTGTGAATGGTTGTCTATGTGTCAGCCCTGTGATGACCTGGCGACTTGTCCAGGGTGTACCCCACCTTTTGCCTGTAGTCAGCTGGGATAGCCTCCAGCTTGCCTGCGACCCTGTGGAACAGGATAAAGCGGCTAGAGATAATGAGATGAGTTTTATCAATGATCAAGATTGACTTGTTAGAACAGACTAAAATTGGAGCTCTTTTATCACAGTGGGAAACTCGCACTACCATTTAGGACACATCCTGTGATGCTATTTTTTTAATGTTCTTTATTTACTTGTGCTGCTTGGATGCTCTAAGAATTATAAATCACCCTCAGTCCTGTATCACAGCAACAGCCTGATGCAGAGAAGGGGCGTTAAATTATGCATCACTTCCTGAATTTGAACTCATAATCAGAGGCTCGCCTGGCCAGGCCATATTTCAGGAATCTAGCTGCAGTATGTACACATGGTTTAGGTTTGCTTCATGGACATTTCTGATTCTTAATCTTCTGTTACTTAAAAATAGAGAAATAAAATGTTTTATGTGAATAAAAGTGAAGCATCTTAGGCTGTATCCAATTTATTTTCATCTAGCCATCCATCTGTCCTTTTATCCATCCATCCATAAATCCATTTTCTATGCCGCTTACCCATTGCAGGTTGTAGGTGAGCTCTAGCTAAATCTATCATGGGGCTAACACAGAGAAACAGACAGCCATTCACACTCACATTCACACCTATAGGTAATTTGGATTAACAAATGTCGCACGTCTTTGGGCTGTGGGAGGAAACTGCAAAACATGCAAACTCCACATAGAAAGACTCCAGTCAGCTGGC
This sequence comes from Neoarius graeffei, assembly GCF_027579695.1. NCBI lineage: Eukaryota > Metazoa > Chordata > Actinopteri > Siluriformes > Ariidae > Neoarius > Neoarius graeffei. The sequence continues at coordinate 15,169,841 of NC_083594.1, forward strand.
AGGTTCAAACCCAGAACCTGCTTGCTATGAGAAGACAGTGCCAGTAATGTACCCTAAACAAACAAACAATATATATAAATATATATATCTCATCTCATTATCTCTAGCCGCTTTATCCTTCTATCCTTCTACAGGGTCGCAGGCAAGCTGGAGCCTATCCCAGCTGACTACGGGCGAAAGGCAGGGTACACCCTGGACAAGTCGCCAGGTCATCACAGGGCTGACACATAGACACAGACAACCATTCACACTCACGGTCAATTTAGAGTCACCAGTTAACCTAACCTGCATGTCTTTGGACTGTGGGGGAAACTGGAGCACCCGGAGGAAACCCACGCGGACACGGGGAGAACATGCAAACTCCGCACAGAAAGGCCCTCGCCGGCCACGGGGCTTGAACCCAGGACCTTCTTGCTGTGAGGCGACAGCGCTAACCACTACACCACCGTGCCGCCCCATATATATATATATATATATATATATATATATATATATTTGTTTGCCTTTTGAGCATCTCAGCAACAAGAATAAACCCAACAGCTTTAGAGCCAGTCAAAATGAGCATAGGGACAGGTGTGCTTAATGGGGATTGAACCTGGTTCTCAAACTTGCAAAGGAGAGTACACTTGCACACTGTGGAGCATTAACAGATGATGCGGCAGGAATGCCAGAGAACCAGAGAGATGGGAGATCTGAGAGAATAAAGGCAACCAGAGTATACTTGATGGCAGGGATCTAATACAGACCATCCTGGGGCAGAGGCATACACGCCACTGTGTGAGCTACGGGAAAATGGCGGCAGGTGGTGCACTGAATACTACAAAAATCAACGAGACTGTCAATGACGGCGTAGCTCACTCCAGCCCCGTCTAGTCCAGAAGGAACGATCTAAAGTGGGCCACCTTGTGCAATAAATGTTGCAAGCTATATACAAGCTATATATACACCCTAGGAATCCCGACCTGTTTGCCAGAAAGAATCCAAAATGCCAAGGAATTGACCGAGAAGAAGCGATTTTTGTTGAACTGCTCATTAAGGCTTAATTAGTCCATAACTTCATTAATAAATGTAATTTAGCAAATCTGGGTAGAAGTTATATGCACCCTTGGTACATGCCAGAAAGAATCAAAATCAGTTAAGTATTGAGAGAGAAGAAGCGATGTGTGTGGAAACTGCTCGTTAGGGCTTCATTACTCCATATCTTCGTTATTAATTGCAATTATGTAAATTTGGGTAGAAGCTATATGCACCCCAGGCAGACCCACCTTCCTGCCAAAATGAATAAAAATCAGTGAAGAATTGAGAGAGAAGAAGTGATTTTCATGAAACGTGGACAACGCCAGATGGACAATGGACAACACATGATGGCGTAAGCTCATCGCCTTTTGGCCAGATGAGCTAACAAGAGGATGCAAACAAAGGTGTGACAACAATAAGCCACAGAGTGCAAACATAAACAAGAGGGAAAAAGAGAGAGTGTGAGACAGCCAGCTACTTAGTCCACCAACCCATCCTGATTCAAAAAAAATTGTTTTCTAACTTGAGGGAAGTTTCTTTTTCTTCTCAACAAAGAACTCTACAACTGCAGAACCAGGAAATATACTGTTTCCCAGCCTTGTCTACACAGAAGACTGAGTGTCTCACCTGCCACTTAAATAATGCACTCCCAGGTGTTACCAGTTGCAGTAATGATGGCACTGCAAGCTGGGAAATGTATTTCTCATGGGACTACATTATTACCAGAAAGAGGTCTGTGCCTCTCTTTAACATGGGTGTGCAGGTAACAAATTTCCTTTTTTGCAAGGTGGCCATGGGTAACCATTAATATTCATGAGGAAGCTACTACCTGAAAAAAAATTAAAATTAATCAGTATCCAAACTAGGTAGCTTTCATCAAGCATAATCCTAACCTTATTGCTATCCATCCATCCATTATCTGTAGCCATTTGTCCTGTGCAGGGTCGCAGGCAAGCTGGATCCTATCCTACAGTAGCTGACTATGGGTGAGAGGCGGGGTACACCCTGGACAAGTCGCCAGGTCATCGCAGGGCTGACACATAGAGACAAACAACCATTCACACTCTCAATCAATTGAGAGCCACCAATTAGCCTAACCTGCATGTCTTTGGACTGTGGGGGAAAACGGAGCACCTGGAGGAAACCCACACAGACACGGGGAGAACATGCAAACTCCACACAGAAGGGCCCTCGCCGGCCACTGGGCTCGAACCCAGGACCTTCTTGCTGTGAGGCGACAGTGCCACCCACCTTATTGCCATGTTATCTGAGATGAGGCTCGCAAGTCAAAACCACACAGTCAAGCAAGGCATTCCCCAGCCAATTAGCTAGCAGTTTCCTCATGAATATTAATGAGTTTTCCTCGGCCATCCTGCAAAAAGGAAATTAGCATGCTGTTCTTACATGACTGGACGTTTCATTTTTGGACTAAAAAAGCAAAATGATAGCCCCAAAATGATAAAATACATAAAAAACTATTACTAAAATACACAAATAGGTTCTGAAGAGAGTGGCTTAGTTATACCATGACTAATTATGCACAATATCAAGTGTGCTTCATGACAAAACTTGAGATTTGGAATTTGGATTGAGAACGAATGTCATGTTTGAAACATGAATATATCCTTGGAATATTGTGTTCGAGGTGGGAACATTTTGTATGGGACACATGATGTAGAGGAGAGCGGGGAGACTTGGGATGGGGAGACTTGGGACAGTTTGTATTCCCATTAATTAATTTCAACCAGGGCTTTGAACCAGAATTTTTTTCCTATTGGTTCGTTCCGAACAGAAACGGAATTTTAACGTTTCCGGTTTTGGGTTCCACCATTAAATAGACGTTCCCGAACCAGTTAGAACAAAAAAATTTCGTTCCCGGAACGGTTAATTACGTTCCCTGTCAGCTGTTTAACAAATGGCTATAAAATTATGTCTCTGTCTCATCCAGCTTAAGCCAAATGTAGGCTAATTCTATTACAACCTTCATTAAATAAGACAAGAAATAATTCAAAACAATTATTATTTCAAATGTTGGCAATTTGGATTCTCAGTATGTCTTCCCATCTACACAAACAGAAAAAGTGCCAAAAATGAAAGATAATTCGTTTAGTGTGTTACCAAAGGCTAGTCAGACCCTATAGAGGGTTCCCGCATGACGTCACCGCGCCGCGAGATTTTGTTAGGCGCCATATTGGAAGACCAAGTACACATCTATGCAAGTACATACATTCATAAAACAAACTACACCTGAAATGTAGCCAGGGCCGGTTCTGCCCTAATCTGGACCCGGGTGCAACATCGCGCAACCCCCCCAAAAAAACACCAGTCTCAATCAGGACAACCATCACATAACTATAACTATAAACATTTTATATCAACTATTTTAACTAAATGGGCTATAATAAATAAGCCTGCAGGCAGCCACGGCGGACTGCCTCAGAAAAGTAACCATTCAATGACACAACTGAAAGCCTGCAGCCACGGCGGGCTGCCTTAAAAAGTAACCATTTGTCCTACCTTAAAACTCGTTTTGCATTTTCTGCCTCCTTTTTTGTATTTTCGACCCTCCGTTTATTTTCTTTCCTTTTCTGAAAACCCGATTTGTGTCCAGACATTTTGTTCTGCTACCAACGAACTAACTCGTCAGGTCTCGTCTCTCGAGCCCGCGATGATTCGCGTGGGAAGGGCAACAATTGATACATTTTTACAAACAGCCAATAGAGAGGTTGCAACGTTCAGGCTCTCCTTTGCTCAGAAACTCAGTAATGCACTTACTGAGTAATGCACTTACTCACTTATTATCACGTGGAGACGTGATAGTAGTCCACCTTCCCACTCTCTCCATTCAGTCAGCAAACGTCACACAGGAAGTGAACCCCAGCGGGTCATAGAAACTTGCGCAGGAGAAGAATGCCTTTTTTATTTGTAGGCTACGGAAACTTTGAGGAACGAAATAAAAACCGGTATTAACCAGTTACCATTATTTTTAATAAGCGTTTCTGTTCCGGAACATAAAAAATAATAAAGTTTCTGGTTTCGTTTCTGTTCCATGTGAAATAGAAAAAGTTCCCAGTTTTCGTTTTCATTCCTTGAACCGGTTCAAAGCCCTGATTTCAAGTGCAAATAGTTTACCAATAGCATGCAATGTGATATGCAATGTAATAGCCTAATGCGACAGTTTTATTTTTCCAAGTAATTTTATTGTATTTTGTTTTATGACTTTTGAATTAATACGAATTAAGCAAGTCTGTATTCTACTTGGCTGGGAGAGGCTTGTTCCTATGGTGAAGACTGAATCTACATTTGTGCTCTTTGTTACTTTTGTGAAGGCGGCAAATAAAGTGCCCAGAGAAAGTCGTCGTCAGTGTCTTCTCTCAAGCGTCTTGCACCAGAACACAACGCAGTGTGACCGGGACTGCAAACTGTTCCGGCTACATTGAGAATGGAACCGTTTTGTCTTGCCAGGTTTGGGGTAAATGGACATTTTTCTCCCACTGTACTGGCACTGTGTGTTCATACAGTTAATATGTTACAAGTTTTGATAATAAAGTAAAATGAAACATGTAGGATTCAGCTGGATATTTTATTTTTTTGTTCCATGTCTCCCCACTATGTCCCAAGTCTCCCAACATAACATCTCATATCTCCCCGCAAAAAATAATGCCAGAAAAAGTGACACCTGAAGGCCAGTATATGTGACAAGCTGAGAAACTAATGTTGTGGTCAGAGGGTATTGTAAATACTCTCTAATGCCTGCAAAGAATTTCACACAATGTACAAAAACTGAAAACTTGTCCCAAGTCTTCCCGCTCTCCCCTATAGCCTAGGTCACAACCGGACGTACGATTTTTTGGCCATGCGATTTTTGGCGTTTCCCAAATCGCTGCGTTTTTTTTTGTTCGTGGAGAAAGACTCACGTTGACTGTAAGTTTGTCTTGCAACCTGAAAAAAATGTAAGCGCCCGTAGAGTTTGTTTGACATGACAAAGAACCTCTGCGGCCGGTCTGCGGCCAGTCTACGGCTCGAGAATCAGCACATCACACGTGCGCCCTCCGTGCGTTTCACGCGTGCCCTCCGTGCGTTTCTTGCGTTTTTTGCACGTAGACCGGCCGTAGGAGCACGTACGGCCGGTTGTGACCGAGGCTTAAACACACTCGGACACGACTTGTCTAATATTCTCCAAACTTTGGCAGTATTTTTAGCTTCTTTCTAAGGACTACAAAGTGTCATTCAATCTTTGGACAAATATCTATCTATCTATCTATCTATCTATCTATACATATTATTTGTACATATACATGAAAGTCAAGGTGAAATTGATTTCTACAGGGTCTTGAAGTAGGCATTAAACTAAGGATATATTGAATCCAATTGCAGAAGATTACAGACCTAAAGAGAAAGAGAGGCGGGCAAGAACATCACTCCTGGGTATTTGCCTGACAAGCTTCACTGGCTTGCAATCAATGCTCTATTGAATATTGCAGATCCAGTCCCTTGTTACAAAGTGGCAGTAATGTGAATAGCTGTGCCTCAAGTAAATAAGGGGGCTAAACTAGTGGCTTTTTATATTCTTTGGCAACTGTCTGAAAATTGGAATAGCTATATTGAGTCAGTAATCAGCGTAATTAGACACGGAGCATGGTCATGTGGATGCCACAGGGTAGCAGCTGCCACAGTCGCTACATGCCCCAATACACAATCCTTCTCGGTCTTCTTTTCCTACAAGTTATGACATGGAAAAATCCCAAAGCTGGGGGTTCCCGTGTTAGAAGTCATGCATTTCGTAAACTGCTTCTCTCCATGGCCAGTTTACCGACCTTATTTTGATAATGAATCAATAAAGATTACTCGGCCTGACATGTTATTCAATTCAAGTCAATAATATTGATCCAAACGGTCAATTTATTTCAACTAAGAAGAAAATTTCAAGTCTACTCTGCCGGTGCTGCCATTTTGGAAATCACATGATGCATTGCTGCACACTGATTGGCTGAAAGGTGAGTGATGTTGAATTCGTCTGCAAGAAACCACGCACCAATGTTTTGAATGTGAATTGTCAAAATGAGTAATAAAAATGGGACTAAAGGCTCACGACACACTGTGTCATGGTATGGAAGGGTTGGAAATTAAACAAGTAGTACAACCCCGATTCCAAAAAAGATGGGACAAAGTACAAATTGTAAATAAAAACGGAATGCAAAAATTTACAAATCTCAAAAACTGATATTGTATTCATAATAGAACATAGACAACATATCAAATGTCGAAAGTGAGACATTTTGAAATTTCATGCCAAATATTGGCTCATTTGAAATTTCATGACAGCAGCATATCTCAAAAAAGTTGGGACGGGGCAATAAGAGGCTGGAAAAGTTAAAGGTACAAAAAAGGAACAGCTGGAGGACCAAATTGCAACTCATTAGGTCAATTGGCAATAGGTCATTAACATGACTGGGTATAAAAAGAGCATCTTGGAGTGGCAGCGGCTCTCAGAAGTAAAGATGGGAAGAGGATCACCAATCCCCCTAATTCTGCGCCGACAAATAGTGGAGCAATATCAGAAAGGAGTTCGACAGTGTAAAATTGCAAAAAGTTTGAACATATCATCTACAGTGCATAATATCATCAAAAGATTCAGAGAATCTGGAAGAATCTCTGTGCGTAAGGGTCAAAGCCAGAAAACCATACTGGGTGCCCATGATCTTCGGGCCCTTAGACGGCACTGCATCACATACAGGCATGCTTCTGTATTGGAAATCACAAAATGGGCTCAGGAATATTTCCAGAGAACATTATCTGTGAACACAATTCACCGTGCCATCCGCCGTTGCCAGCTAAAACTCGATAGTTCAAAGAAGAAGCCGTATCTAAACATGATCCAGAAATGCAGACGTCTTCTCTGGGCCAAGGCTCATTTAAAATGGACTGTGGCAAAGTGGAAAACTGTTCTGTGGTCAGACAAATCAAAATTTGAAGTTCTTTATGGAAATCAGGGACGCCGTGTCATTCGGACTAAAGAGGAGAAGGACGACCCAAGTAGTTACCAGTGCTCAGTTCAGAAGCCTGCATCTCTGATGGTATGGGGTTGCATTAGTGCATGTGGCATGGGCAGCTTACACATCTGGAAAGACACCATCAATGCTGAAAGGTATATCCAGGTTCTAGAGCAACATATGCTCCCATCCAGACGACGTCTCTTTCAGGGAAGACCTTGCATTTTCCAACATTGGCACTGGCCAAACCACATACTGCATCAATTACAGCATCATGGCTGCATAGAAGAAGGGTCCAGGTACTGAACTGGCCAGCCTGCAGTCCAGATCTTTCACCCATAGAAAACATTTGGCACATCATAAAACGGAAGATACGACAAAAAAGACCTAAGACAGTTGAGCAACTAGAATCCTACATTAGACAAGAATGGGTTAACATTCCTATCCCTAAACTTGAGCAACTTGTCTCCTCAGTCCCCAAACGTTTACAGACTGTTATAAAGAGAAAAGGGGATGTCTCACCGTGGTAAACATGGCCTTGTCCCAACTTTTTTGAGATGTGGTGTTGTCATGAAATTTAAAATCACCTAATTTTTCTCTTTAAATGATACATTTTCTCAGTTTAAACATTTGATATGTCATCTACAGTTAGGTCCATAAATATTTGGACAGAGACAACATTTTTCTAATTTTGATTCTGCACATACCACAATGAATTTTGAACAAAACAATTCAGATGCAGTTGAAGTTCAGACTTTCAGCTTTAATTCAGTGGGTTGAACAAAATGATTACATAAAAATGTGAGGAACTAAAGCATTTTTTAAACACAATCCCTTCATTTCAGGGGCTCAAAAGTAATTGGAAAATTAAATAATTGTAAATAAAATGTTCATTTCTAATACTTGGTTGAAAACCCTTTGTTGGCAATGACTGCCTGAAGTCTTGAACTCATGGACATCACCAGATGCTGTGTTTCCTCCTTTTTAATGCTCTGCCAGGCATTTACTGCAGCAATTTTCAGTTGCTGTTTGTTTGTGGGCCTTTCTGTCTGAAGTTTAGTCTTTAACAAGTGAAATGCATGCTCAATTGGGTTGAGATCAGGTGACTGACTTGGCCATTCAAGAATATTCCACTTCTTTGCTTTAATACACTCCTGGGTTGCTTTGGCTTTATGTTTTGGGTCATTGTCCATCTGTATTATGAAACGCCGACCAATTAGTTTGGCTGCATTTGGCTGGATTTGAGCACACAGTATGTCTCTGAATACCTCAGAATTCATCCGGCTGCTTCTGTCCTGTGTCACATCATCAATAAACACTAGTGACCCAGTGCCACTGGCAGCCATGCATGCCCAAGCCATCACACTGCCTCCGCCGTGTTTTACAGATGATGTGGTATGCTTTGGATCATGAGCTGTACCACGCCTTTGCCATACTTTTTTCTTTCCATCATTCTGGTAGAGGTTGATCTTGGTTTTATCTGTCCAAAGAATGTTCTTCCAGAACTGTGCTGGCTTTTTTAGATGTTTTTTAGCAAAATCCAATCTAGCCTTTTTATTCTTGAGGCTTATGAGTGGCTTGCACCGTGCAGTGAACCCTCTGTATTTACTTTCATGCAGTCTTCTCTTTATGGTAGATTTGGATATTGATATGCCTATCTCCTGGAGAGTGTTGTTCACTTGGTTGGCTGTTGTGAAGGGGTTTCTTGTCACCATGGAAATTATTCTGCGATCATCTACCACTGTTGTCTTCTGTGAGTGTCAGGTCTTTTTGCATTGATGAGTTCACCAGTGCTTTCTTTCTCAGGATGTACCAAACTGTAGATTTTGCCACTCCTAATATTGTAGCAATTTCTCAGATGGTTTTTTTCTGTTTTCGCAGCTTAAGGATGGTTTGTTTCACCTGCATGGAGAGCTCCTTTGACCGCATGTTTTCTTCACAGCAAAATCTTCCAAATGCAAGCACCACACCTCAAATCAACTCCAGGCCTTTTATCTGCTTAATTGAGAATGACATAATGAAGGAATTGCCCACAACTGCCCATGAAATAGCCTTTGAGTCAAGTGTCCAATTACTTTTGGTCTCTTTAAAAACAGGGTGGCACATGTTAAGGAGCTGAAACTCCTAAACCCTTCATCCAATTTTAATGTGGATACCCTCAAATGAAAGCTGAAAGTCTGGACTTTATGTCCATGTCCATTATATAACTATAACTTGAATATGTTTCAGTAAACAGGTAAAAAAACAAAATTTGTGTCAGTGTCCAAATATATATGGACCTAACTGTATGTTCTATTCTGAATAAAATATGGAATTTTTAAACTTCCACATCATTGCATTCCGTTTTTATTTACAATTTGTACTTTGTCCCAACTTTTTTGGAATCGGGGTTGTACACAAAGTCTAAATTTATGACACACTATGTGGCTTCAAATCATTATTCTCAGGTTCATTTGGGCACACTGATTGGGGGATACTGATAGGTAAAACAGCATGACATGTAAGGTTCACAAACACCATTCGAGCTTTGGCCAGTCAGTGCGCAGGAATACAATCACATGATTTTCAATCATGGCAGCGCCAGCGGAATAGATTAATTTTTCGGCTTAATTCAGAAAATCATCAGCAGGGGACACTAATATTGATTTGAAGTTGCTGAAATGTTGATTCGGGAAACCTTTATAGGTTTGTGATCAAACTGAGACTGACAGATTGTATGTGGAGTGGACCATTCATGAATTACAGCTTTGGGGATTTTTCCGTGTCATAATTTGTGGGAAAAAAGACAGAGGAGGATTGTGTATTGGGGCATGCAGCGACTGTGGCAGCTGCCACTCTTTGAATAAGCCTTACTACCCCAATGGCCACTTCAACTCTGAACTGAAATGGCATTAATGAGATTGACTCCTTAAGGGGGTTAACCGTTGGCTGATTCATATTCTTTGGCAACCTGATGAAAATTGGAATAGCTACTGTATGCTAAGTATGGGACTAAAATGGCTATACATGGGGCACATGGATGCCACAGAGTACACTGTCAGAAATAGGGGTACAGTAGGAGTCCACTTCTGTCCCCCAAGGTATAATATACACTAATGTACCCCCGAGGGCTTATTATTGGACCTCAAGGTCCAAAAAGGTACATATACAGTGGTGCTTGAAAGTTTGTGAACCCTTTAGAATTTTCTATATTTCTGCATAAATATGACCTAAAACATCATCAGATTTTCACACAAGTCCTAAAAGTAGATAAAGAGAACCCAGTTAAACAAATGAGACAAAAATATTATACTTGGTCATTTATTTATTGAGGAAAATGATCCAATATTACATATCTGTGAGTAACATTGAAACATTCCATTTCATTATATTACATGCATTTAGCAAACACTCTTATCCAGAGTGACATACAACATACCCAGAGGAGCCTGGGGAGCAGTTGGGGGTTAGGTGCCTTGCTCAAGGACACTTCAGGCATTCCTGCTGGTCCAGGGAATCAAACCAGCGACCTTTTGGTCCCAAAGCTGCTTCTCTAATCATTCGGCCTGAGAGGTTAAATCTAGAATTTAACCTCTCTGAATTTAAATAGGGAAGGAGAGGTCACCCCCGAAATACCTGGAGATGAAACACTACAACAGATATCCTGATAGCTGGACACACCTGGAAGCAGTTGGAGAAAGAAGCACAGAACAAGACAGAGTGGAGTGATTGTCAGTGACCTGTGTTCCTCTATGGAACCACAGGCTTAAGTTGAAGTAAGATATATTCCTGTTCATTTTTTTTCCATTGAGTCAGTCAAGCAATTTTATCAAGGAACTACCAGAGGTAAAGGGAGGGATGATTTTTTTTTTAATCGCAGAACATCTACACTAGTGCAGGATCTCTGGATAGTGAAAAAAAGAATAAAAAAATCACAAGCACATGCTTCATTTAAATGAAGCTTGTGTGGCTATGGCTCCGAGAAGCATTTCAAAGTAGTAGCATGCAAAATTCATCTCATCTCATTATCTCTAGCCGCTTTATCCTGTTCTACAAGGTCGTAGGCAAGCTGGAGCCTATCCCAGCTGACTACGGGCTAAAGGCGGGGTACACCCTGGACAAGTCGCCAGGTCATCACAGGGCTGACACATAGACACAGACAACCATTCACACTCACATTCACACCTACGGTCAATTTAGAGTCACCAGTTAACCTAACCTGCATGTCTTTGGACTGTGGGGGAAACCGGAGCACCCAGAGGAAACCCACGCGGACACAGGGAGAACATGCAAACTCCGCACAGAAAGGCCCTCGCCGGCCACGGGGCTCGAACCCGGACCTTCTTGCTGTGAGGCGACAGCGCTAACCACTACACCACCGTGCCACCGCATGCAAAATTCATTTTCATATTTGTAGTATTAATTTGTAAAATTTAAAATATTCATTTGCAAAAATTTGTTTATCTCACCACCCCATTTGTTAATGAAACAACTCCACAAGGGGTTTCGACCCTACTTTTGGAACCCCCTTCTTAGACCCCTTTCTGACCAACAGGGAACGGGTTCCCTTCTGATTTGTGCACCAAATTTTGAACTGTTCAGAGCATTTTGATGAAAAGTAAATTGTTTTTGAACCTGAAAAGTTGTGACTTTTCAGGAACCAAACTACTGTATAGCTGTTTTTTTTTTTTTTTTTTTTTTGGGGGGGGGTTCCAGCATGAACTATAATGACATCAGTGGGCATGTCATTAGTTTGGAGAGGAAGCAGAGTGCAGCAATGGAGAACGCGTTGGAAAAGGATACATTTTCTGGAAAAAATGGAACAAAAACAAATATCTGCAATAACACAACAAAAGTTTGCAGGTAAATGATGCAATCAACCATCTTGCTACTACTGTTTACTCCTGTTGTGAATTGTGCAATGCTCTCCTTTCATGATGCGTACTTGATTACAATGCTTATGCTCAAAACTGGTGAAAACATGGGCCGGTTTGCTAGCTGGCAGCAAGGTTCAAAGAATCCTGAATGAAACTGGTTCAAGAACCCATTCCCTGTTGGTCGAAAAGGGGTATTATGCATATTTACAACCCCGATTCCAAAAAAGTTGGGACAAAGTACAAATTGTAATTAAAAACGGAATGCAATGATGTGGAAGTTTAAAAATTCCATATTTTATTCAGAATAGAACATAGATGACATATCAAATGTTTAAACTGAGAAAATGTATCGTTTAAAGAGAAAAATTAGGTGATTTTAAATTTCATGACAACAACACATCTCAAAAAAGTTGGGACAAGGCCATGTTTACCACTGTGAGACATCCCCTTTTCTCTTTACAACAGTCTGCAAACGTCTGGGGACTGAGGAGACAAGTTGCTCAAGTTTAGGGATAGGAATGTTAACCCATTCTTGTCTAATGTAGGATTCTAGTTGCTCAACTGTCTTAGGTCTTTTTTGTCATATCTTCTGTTTTATGATGCGCCAAATGTTTTCTCTGGGTGAAAGATCTGGACTGCAGGCTGGCCAGTTCAGTACCCGGACCCTTCTTCTACGCAGCCATGATGCTGTAATTGATGCAGGATGTGGTTTGGCATTGTCATGTTGGAAAATGCAAGGTCTGACCTGAAAGAGACGTCGTCTGGATGGGAGCATATGTTGCTCTAGAACCTGGATATACCTTTCAGCATTGATGGTGTCTTTCCAGATGTGTAAGCTGCCCATGCCACATGCACTAATGCAACCCCATACCATCAGAGATGCAGGCTTCTGAACTGAGCGCTGATAACAACTTGGGTCGTCCTTCTCCTCTTTAGTCCGAATGACACGGCGTCCCTGATTTCCATAAAGAACTTCAAATTTTGATTCGTCTGACCACAGAACAGTTTTCCACTTTGCCACAGTCCATTTTAAATGAGCCTTGGCCCAGAGAAGATGTATGCGCTTCTGGATCATGTTAAGATACGGCTTCTTCTTTGAACTATCGAGTTTTAGCTGGCAACGGCGGATGGCACGGTGAATTGTGTTCACAGATAATGTTCTCTGGAAATATTCCTGAGCCCATTTTGTGATTTCCAGTACAGAAGCATGCCTGTATGTGATGCAGTGCCGTCTAAGGGCCCAAAGATCACGGGCACCCGGTATGGTTTTCCGGCCTTGACCCTTACGCACAGAGATTCTTCCAGATTCTCTGAATCTTTTGATGATATTATGCACTGTAGATGATGATATGTTCAAACTCTTTGCAATTTTACACTGTCGAACTCCTTTCTGATATTGCTCCACTATTTGTCGGCGCAGAATTAGGGGGATTGGTGATCCTCTTCCCATCTTTACTTCTGAGAGCCGCTGCCACTCCAAGATGCTCTTTTTATACCCAGTCATGTTAATGACCTATTGCCAATTGACCTAATGAGTTGCAATTTGGTCCTCCAGCTGTTCCTTTTTTGTACCTTTAACTTTTCCAGCCTCTTATTGCCCCTGTCCCAACTTTTTTGAGATGTGTTGCTGTCATGAAATTTCAAATGAGCCAATATTTGGCATGAAATTTCAAAATGTCTCACTTTCGACATTTGATATGTTGTCTATGTTCTATTGTGAATACAATATCAGTTTTTGAGATTTGTAAATTATTGCATTCCGTTTTTATTTAAAATTTGTACTTTGTCCCATCTTTTTTGGAATCGGGGTTGTAGATGGTGCAAGCCCATGTGTGTGCGCTTGCTTACAATATATACAGTAGACACCACTAGCGTAAGTACAATTTCTGCTATTATGGTTTCTACACAATTTGGCCAAAGACGAAGCACCAGAAGGACTTTATTAGTCTCTTTGGTACAATCCTCATATTCTGTGGTGGGCTCTGGACCCAATTACTGTCTGAGAGAAGCGACAACCATCAAATGCTCCATTATGTTTGGCTGATAGAGTGAGTCAGTAGCGTTCATGTTGCAAAGGCTAGATGGATTTTTCAAGTCCTTGTCTCAGTCCTACTCATGCACATTATGTGTGTTTATATGTGTGTGTGTGTGTGTGTGTGTGTGTGTGTGTGTGTGTGTGCATGTGTACATGACATACTGTATGTATGTGTTCTTCAGACAGCTCCATGCTCTCTGAGGGTCATCAGAGGACATGGTTTGTGGTTTAGACGTCACAGTTCTCATGAGATTTCCATCCATCTACTTTGTAATGTATTTGTAAAGTCCTTTTGACCTATGCACTATATTTCTCATTACAAGTGTGTGATGTGAATGAGAAGCTCAGAAATGACACACTATACAAATCCATCCAGGCACAGGCAAGTGCTTTTTTATATATCTCTGGTATTTGTAAAGTGATCTGGCCTTTAAGCCAAGCGCATTTAGCCATTCAAAACATGTGACATCCTTACTTGGCCAGAAATTGAAGACCTCCTTAACGCTCAATATAAATGACAAGCATTGCGTGTTGTTACACTTTTAAAAAAGTAGCCAGTGTGCCAACATCAATTATGAAATCAATGAAGTGCAATCAATTTGCATTACCTCCTCCCTGCAGCATGAGCTCACACGCTCTAGTGCATGAAAAAAAAGGCCCCTAGGGCTAATTGCTCATGACACTTCAGTTAAACTATCTGTCCTAGAGGTTAAAAAAAAAAAGAAACACTAGCACAAACAGGGTATGACCCGTCAAACACATCAACAAGCAGACCATGGCATGGTTGCATCATCTTGAAAACTACTAGTCATGTTTACAGCTGAGTAAGTTTGGTAATTACAAAATTGTTTGCGTCATATAGAACAATCTCAAAGCACTCGAAATCTGAAATGTCTACAGAAATGATATACACAGCATGATATTTTGGAGCATGGCTGTGAGGATTCCCTTCAGTTCATCTCTAATATACTATATTTTCGATCACAGGACTATTAGTGAGATGAAGAGCTCATTATTGCATACTTCATACTGTGCTCAGCTCCTGGTCCAAGCACTGATCCTCTCCTGCTTGGACTACTGCAACTATCTCCTTGCTGGCCTTCCAGCTTCTACCATCAGACCTCTGTAGCTCATTCAGAACATTGCAGTTCGCCTGGTCTACTGTACAACCTCCCTTGTTCTTCCCATGTCACCCCTTTGCTTGCTGACCTGCACTGGCTACCTATCACAGCTCGCATCAAATTTAAGGCATTGGTGCTAGCTTACCAGGCTCTCAAGGGGTTAGGGCCAGCATACATTCAGAATCTGATTCGCCCCTACACACCAGCCAGATCCCTACGCTCCACTACTACTGGTTGTCTGGCCCCTCCTCCTCTCCACTCCTGCCCAGCCCACTCAAGACTACTGTCTGTCCTGGTTCCCTGTTGGTGGAATGACCTTCCCACTGAGGTCAGAACTGCCGACTCCCTGACCACTTTCAAGTACAAACTGAAGACTCAGCTCTTCAGGCTGCACCTCTCACCTTCTTCCCTGCCCACTCTGTAACTGCATTTCGGTCTAGACCAACCCAGGCTGCGTACTATCTAGCCTAGGGGAGCCCATAGGTTGCAGTGCAAAGCACTGCAACTATTGTTCTTCTACGTATTTCTTCTTCTTCTTCTTCTTCTTCTTAATCTTATTCCTACGCAAATTTCGATTTCGATTAACTCAATAACCGTACGTCGCACACAGACAAACAATATATCAAAACGTGCGGCTCGATCGGACTCGCTATGCTATTAATTTTATCTACAGATTACGATTTTTTCGCGACGTAGTCGCGAAAAATTCGTCCAAAAAAACCCCATTCATTTCTATGGAATTAATTGAAAAAAAAGCACTTTTTCAAACATCCACTGCTCTGGCATGCTTTCACCTAGAGACGTGATTCAAACTCTAAAACGTAGGAAAACTTCTCCTCTGTGGATCTGGCATTCAACTTTTCTGCTGGGTTCTACACTTTCGGATCAGTCCCAGCTCAAACGCCATGTGGGTTCCGGGAGAAAATCCGGCTTTTGAATGGGTGTCTATTGCGTTACACACCAGTGAGGGTCGTTAAGCTTAGAGTGCAGACAGTTTGAAAAAAAAGCTCAAACTTTCTCGCTTAAACTGTGTTTTCAGCCACAAATTTCACTCTACAGACATGATTTTCTCAAAAGTAGTAGGAAAACTTGTCCTGATTCACACAATGTGTCTACCTAAACGATAGGATTTACGGTTTTTGAATGACAAGCCTCAAAGTGAGGAGAGCACAGGTGAGCGGCCTCATTGACTCCCATTATAAACGTTGCTGAAAAGTCACTCGTTTTTAACTCCCTGTAGCGTCCTCATTTTTAACAATACAGACAAAAAAATTACATCAGTCTATTCAGGAGACCCTTCTAGCGCTCAATGTGAAAGAATTTTGTGAATAGCTGCTTCCGTTGTCGAGTTATTTGTTATTGTTTGAGGTCTGGTCCGTAGTAAAACACAGCACAATATTCAAGACCTTGTGTGTCTTAGCTCATTGACACACATTATAAACGTGAGTGAAAAGTCACTCGTTTTTAAATCGCTCTAGTGTCGTTATTTTAAAGAGTACAAACAAAAAAATACATCATTTTATTCAGGAGACCCTTCTAGCGCTCACTGTGAAAGAATTTTGTGAATAGCTGCTTCCGTTGTCGAGTTATTTGTCATTGTTCGAGGTCTGGTCTGTAGTAAAACACAGCACAATATTCAAGACCTTGTGTGTCTTAGCTCATTGACACACATTATAAACGTGAGTGAAAAGTCACTCGTTTTTAAATCGCTCTAGTGTCGTTATTTTAAAGAGTACAAACAAAAAAATACATCATTTTATTCAGGAGACCCTTCTAGCGCTCAGTGTGAAAGAATTTTGTGAATAGCTGCTTCCGTTGTCGAGTTATTTGTCATTGTTCGAGGCCTGGTCCTTCATAAAAAAAACAGTAGAAAACTCCAGCCCTTGTGTGTCTTAGCCTCACCTTAGCCGCCCACTTTATTAGGAACACTTCTGTTCGTACATACAAACTACAAACACTCTTCTTAGAGTTTAGAGTTTATTTTATTTTTAAAAGGGACAGTGCACAAATTAAACATTATCCTTGTGGTAAGGACAGATGTCTGTCCCAGGTTATAGCAGTACATGCTAATTTCCGCCTGTAGTCACTTTGGTTATACTCTTGAATAGCTCTTCTTCATGATGGCTGCTGTCTCGAGCACACACACAATCATTGCATTGAAACATCATTGCGGGTCACACATTCACGGCCAGCGAACATGCGTGACCGAATTGCTTCGCGCACTGCATCCTCTCACAATTTCCCCCGGGGAATTGTCCGGTCTAGTTTATATTTACTGTTTTGCTAAACAGATACTTTGACAATCATTTGTTGGTCAGAAGCCAGTGATTAAAGTGAACTCATTAACTCCTTAATATTTAACAGTTATTCCATGAAATCGAGTCGTACATGAGCAGATAGCTGACGAGGCGTGTAGTGCCAAATCGGCTATAAGCCATGTACGATGAGATTGAGTGGAATAACTGTTTTATTCTATCCACATTCACTAGATTTTGAGAAACAGAGCATTTTTATTTTTTGCAACTTCGATAAATAAAAAACTTTATACAAAATGTCCAACAAAATCATTTCCACTTAGAATGTAAACAAACCGGCAAAATGACAGGAGCAATTTGTGAAACATGCGAAATAATTCTTGAAAAATAAAAAAGATATGTTCTTACCATCAAACACTTTCATTCCATATTTTGTTACTTTTTTGTATTTTGGGGGGTTTTGTTTTCGAGTAGAGTTTTTATTTCATCCTCGGTTGGTTCAGCAACATGCTACGCCATCTTCTTTTAAATACTAGATAACAAAGTGATATATCTGACTTGATGCGCTCCGCCATCATGTTGTATATGAGCTGATAGCCTCGTAGTAGAGTAGCCAATCAGAGTGCACAATTGCTCACATCCAGTGAATGTGGATAAAATAAAAACATATCTTAAGTATATCTTAAGCAGCTAGCTTGTATGGCAAACTCACAGCTTGAGTCAGCCAGATACATATTATTCAGCAAACAGTTGTTTAATTGTGATGAAGTATGTTGAGTTGAAAGGATGTCCAAAACGTGATGCCTGCCAAGATTCATTTACAGTTAAATTATTGCCAAGTAAGAAAACTACTTTTGAAGAATGCCGCTAATCTTGTAACCGCCTTCCATTCTAGTGTTAATCCATCTTGGATGTCTTCCTGCCTCATCACCAGTGTTCCCAGGATAGGCTCCAGGTTCACTGTGACCCTGAGCAGGATAAAGTAGTTACTGAAGATGAATAAATAATGAGCATGTAACCCTCATTAAAAAAAAAAAAAATCATAAATACATTTGAAAAATGTGCCTGTAGTTGAGACCTGGCACAGTAGCCTGCGAGTGGTATTAAATAATTCTATATCTCTCTATGAAGAAAGTCATTAAAAGTTTTAGATCCAAGTTTAATTCACAGTTCATTTTCAACTCTTAATAGTTCCTCCATCAGGTCCAAGGGAATTTCCCGTATTTCCCTCTAAATGGCCTCATGCAGAATTCTGAAACGAAATCAATCAAATTGCAGTCTCTTAATTAGGTGAGCACAAAGCATGGAGTGCTCAATTCTGCTCTAATTACCTGGACTGGTTACTGTTCAACCTGCAGCAGTGTGGTCCCCAGCATGTGAATGATTCCCAATGTAATCATATTCTTTGCAGTTAGAAGTTTTCAAATTCTGAGTCAGAATGTGTTGCTACCTAAATCTGGCATTTTCAAGATGCTACAACACAAACTTCTATTTCATATGTATAACTTGACATGATTCTACAGGTGAAAAAGTAAGAATGCTGTATTCAACTGGCAGCATGGTGATGTAGTAGTTAGCACTGTTGCCTCACAGCAAGAAGGTTCTGGGTCCGAGCCCAGCGGCCGATGAGGGCCTTTTTGTGTGGAGTGTGCATGTTCTCCCCGTGTCTGTGTGGGTTTCCTCTGGGTGCTCTGGTTTCCCCAACAGTCAAAAGACATACGGTTAGCTTAATTGGTGGCTCTAAATTGACCGTAGGTGTGAATGTGAGTGTGAATGGTTGTTTGTCTCTGGCCAAGTTTACATTAGACCGTATCTGTCTCGTTTTCTTCGTGGATGCACTGTCCCTTTACATTAAACCGCCTGGAAACACCGGGAAACGGGAATCCGCCAGGGTCCATGTATTCAATCAAGATCGTGTCTGGTCCGGTGCTGTGTAAACATTGAGATACGCGGATACGCTGTGCTGAGCTCTAGCTGGCGTCGTCATTGGACAACGTCACTGTGACATCCACCTTCCTGATTCGCTGGCGTTGGTCATGTGACGCGACTGCTGAAAAATGGCGCGGACTTCCGCCTTGTATCACCTTTCATTAAAGAGTATAAAAGTATGAAAATACTGCAAATACTGATGCAAATACTGCCCATTGTGTAGTTATGATTGTCTTTAGGCTTGCCATCCTTCCACTTGCAAGTGGTAAGTGATATGCGCTGGGATCACACACACAGCGGCTCAGTCCCGAATCATTGCTTGTGCACTTCACTCGCGCGCTCTGTGAGCTGCGCAGGGCCGGAGTGCGCACCCTCCAGAGGGCACTCGCTGTTCAGGGCAGAGTGATTTGGAGCGCAGGATGCCTGCGGAGCCGAGCGTATCCGTGTATTGGTGTTGCTGTGTGCATGCAAATCGTGTCTTGGTTTTGCTGTGTGCACACTAATCGTTTTAAAAACGTTAATCTGATGATCCGCTGATACGGTCTAATGTAAACTTGGCCTCTGTGTCAGCCCTGCAATGACCTGGCGACTTTTCCAGGGTGTACCCTGCCTCTCGCCCATAGTCAGTTGGGATAGGCTCCAGCTTGCCTGTGCCCCTGTAGAACAGGATAAGCAGCTACAGATAATGGATGGATGATTTCTGCCACCACAACATAACTGCAGTGACATAACTATTGGCCTTTTTCAGCTCACTTCAGCTCGCTTCAGCTCACTTCAGCCCGACACGGCTCGCGTTTCGACTACCTCAGAACAGCACGACTCAGCTCGCTTCAGCCCTTTTCAACCCCCAAAACTCGCACGGTTTTGGAGTGGGGCTGAAGCGAGCCAAACCGAGCCGAGGGGGGCTAGGGGCGTGAGGAGACACTCCCCTGTGCACTGATTGGTGAGGAGGAGTGTCCTCACACGCCCACACACGCCCCGCGAGCACGCTGGGATCTGTAAACACCGTAAACCCGGAAGAAGAAGAATTACGAATTACGAGAATTTCTGAAGCCTTATGCGCCTCGCCTCATCTATATGCTCTTGCCAGTATCTGTTGGCATTGTCAGTGACAACAAGCCACAGCACCAAGACCAGCAACACTAACGACTCCATGTCCTCCATGTTTATTGTTTACTATCCGGGTCGTGAGACTACCGCTTAAAAGGTCACTGATGTCACTGTTTTCGCCGCCTAACAACATCACGTGACATCCACCCAGTTTCGCTAACTCCACCCAATGTGTCCACCCACTTCCAGCCAGCACGGTTCAGCGTGGTTGTAGTCGAAATGCAACTCCAACAGCCCCACTCAGCTCGACTCAGCCCAACTCAGCCCAACTCAGCCGCGTTGGTAGTGGAAAAGTGGCATATGTCATTCACTCCAAATTGGGCTCTACACAGGTCACTGGAGAAATGGCCAGAGCTCTTGCTCCAGAGGTCAAGTAATGCAGTAAAAAATGGAAGCCAGTTGCTCTGCCAAAAAAACCAAACTCCTGTCTCAATTGGGATCACCATCTTGTTTGCAGTGAGGCAGTTTGCATGCCCGAGTGACCCCTCAAGCTATGTCAGCTGGAGTCTTGTGTCTAATACTCTTGGTAGGGCCACCCATGCCAAACAGCTCAAAAGGTAGGGACCAGACAAAGAGTGATCCCACCCAATGGCCCTCCAGGTTGGGGGGTTGGGCTGAGGGCTGATAAGCTTCTTCCATAAAAAAGATCCATTACAAAACCCAGAAGCAGAGTGACTTCATTATTTCAAGGGGAAGCTGTGTCCATACCTCATAGGACTGACTTGATGATGTGTAGGAGCCAAAGACAACAGGACTCCCCCAGACCGACTAGGTCACTAATGAGTTGGTCTGCACCAAAAATCAAAGTGTCTACTTAAAAAAAATAAAAAGAAGTTTTGAACCTTGGTCCACAGGACTAGGTATCACTAATCGGAAGAGCCAGAAGTTAATACAGACATGAGAGCACCCTGGGACATAAAGCAGCCAGCCACTCCACCGTCAACAAACCTGAGTCAATCAGTGTGCTGCCTTTAAGAGGAATGGTTTGCTGTTAAAACCAGGTAGCTGGAGCATGGATGAAGGATCCAATAGCCCAAAATAAGACCAGAAAACAAACCTGTCTCGATTCTTGATGTTGGAGTAACAGTGATCTATTGATTTTTTTGGTCCCTGGCTGGGAAGCTGATGATATTGTGCTGCACTGATCTGCTTTCTGAGCTGGTTAAAGTCCCAGAGCATAGGAAAATTAAAGGTATTTTCTCTTGCCTGCTGATTACACAGCATATCATCAGAATAGTGTCTTTGGCCTGTGGTTGTATCAATAGTTAAGAAAACAGAAGGAAAGATCACAATCAAAATATCAAAATTTAATCAGTAAATATACCAGCAATGGCAACCAGACCTGCAAAAATACTTTTGCCAGTGCATCCTGAGGTACTAATAAATAAACATACCCTCAGACTTTGCTTAGATAATTGATTCCTGCACATGATCTAGTCAAAACACTGACAGGCATGATATGTAAGCATCATCCAGGGGTCAGTCATGTATCTGAGAAACACAAAAGTGCACAGGGGCGGCACGGTGGTGTAGTAGTTAGCGCTGTCGCCTCACAGCAAGAAGGTCCTGGGTTTGAGCCCCGGGGCCGGCGAGGGCCTTTCTGTGCAGAGTTTGCATGTTCTCCCCGTGTCCGCGTGGGTTTCCTCCGGGTGCTCCGGTTTCCCCCACAGTCCAAAGACATGCAGGTTAGGTTAACTGGTGACTCTAAATTGACCGTAGGTGTGAGTGTGAATGGTTGTCTGTGTCTATGTGTCAGCCCTGTGATGACCTGGCGACTTGTCCAGGGTGTACCCCGCCTTTCGCCCATAGTCAGCTGGGATAGGCTCCAACTTGCCTGCGACCCTGTAGAAGGATAAAGCGGCTAGAGATAATGAGATGAGACAAAAGTGCACACACAAGTCTCAGGTCACATTGAGAGCTAATGTGACAATCAGTGGCAAACTGTTTCTATTAGAGCTGGGACTTGAGCTCAGCCAAAGCTTAGCCAGACACACCAAAAAAGCAACAGGGCAAGGGATTAGCAGCAGGCTGCCAGGTAGCACCGTTGTGTGTAGTTGTTGATGTTGATTTTAAAAGTAACTTACATAGGGAAATGAATACTTAAGTATGAGTGAAAAATACTGTAGCGAGCATGCATGGAAGAAGAGTCTGGAGACAGAAATCTTAGTTTCTCTGTTGTTAGCTTTTGCTACTTGCTCTCGATAGCACTGGTTTGACCACTATATTAGCATTCGCTAACACTACTGATTAACACTACACACACTGATGGTGCTGACTCGTGGTTAAGCTTGCATTGTCCTTCGAGAAGGCCGAGGGCAATACATTTTTGGTCTCTCCCACTATAAATCAAAGTCTGATTGGTTAATTCATCTGTCACTTCCTACATAAACATACTGTACATTGCCATGGCCTTCTGTCCTGGCACTGAAGTCCTAACCAATGAGTGAGCAGCTCTAAACTCTTCTCAGCCTGGAGACAACAAACAAAAAAAATCTCATTGGATAACTCGATTTTGATGTTTTCAGGACAGTAACCCTTTCATTTCTGAAGCAAATTTGATTGAAAATTAGGCCAAATTAGAATAAGAAGACCATAATTATAATGAAATTAAGAAAGAAATTAAAGAATGAAAGAAATTAAATATAACATTTGAAATGCTGATACACTATATTGCCAAAAGTATTTGCTCACCTGCCTTGACTCACATATGAGCTTAAGTGACATCCCATTCCTAATCCATAGGCTTCAATATGACGTCAGTCTACCCTTTGCAGCTAGAACAGCTTCAACTCTTCTGGGAAGGCTGTCCACAAGGTTTAAGAGTGTGTTTATGGGAATTTTTGACCATTCTTCCAGAAGCGCATTTGTGAGGTCACACACTGACGTTGGACAAGAAGGCCTGGCTCTCAGTCTCCGCTCTAATTCATCCCAAAGGTGTTCTATCAGGTTGAGGTCAGGACTCTGTGCAGGCCAGTCAAGTTCATCCACACCAGACTCTGTCACCCATGTCTTTATGGACCTTGCTTTGTGCACTGGTGCACAGTCATATTGGAAGAGGAAGGGGCCAGATCCAAACTGTAAAAACAGTCTGCATGCCGAGGTGCTTGATTTTATACACCTGTGGCCATGGAAGTGATTGGAACACCTGATTATTGATGGATAATTTGGATGGGTGAGCAAATACTTTTGGCAATATAGTGTATATTTGGGCCTTCTCTGAAGGCCAAGAAGGTCCTGACAGTTCCCCCCTGGTGACAATAGGTTTGAGCTTGGGCTAGCAGCATGCCTTCAGATGTGAGGTGGTCCTCTACATTTAGTGTTGGAGAATCCCCTCTTCTGCACAGTTGATTGTTGAGTTTTTTTTTTTTTTAACCCAGTGGCTTAACCAAACCCCCAGTCCATGTCTCCCTTATGGTTGCCTGCATGGTTCTCTCAAGTATGACTGGGATGTCTTTTGGTATTTCCAGAGTTTTCATTTGCTTGAGTTCATAGTAAGTCTGGAAGTCATTCATGACTGTTGTGGCAAGTTCAACAAAACTTTGAACTAATGTCACAAGAATTACCAACCAGAATGTCAAGGACATAGTAGCTCATCTGGCCTGCCATCAAAACAACCATGACTACCAAAACATCAAACGGAACTGAAATGTGACAATGTGAGAGAGGACCAACCTCCACGACAAACTGTTTACAACAGAAAAAACAAAGGACTAAATTTCACTCCCCAAGGGAAGATCTACCCAAAACATCGAACAAAACTGAATTTGCATGATAAATGAGAGAGGAGATACAATTCTAGTCAGAAGAAAATTTGTCAAGTTGACCTAATTACTAATTTGTTAGCAAAAAACAATTGACAATACAATGACCAAGTTTTGTGCAGAAGGTCGAGTTCTTTCAAATAAAACAATCAGAACTGAAATCCATTGAGAACTGAGAGAGGGAGGAGACATGATTTAATTGAGAATAAACAAATGTGTAAACAAAGTGTTTACAACAAGAAAATCAACAAACAAATGACCGTGTTTTCTTCCCCGAGGGAAGATCTACCCAAAATATTGATCAGAACTGAAATCGGGTGAGAACTCCGAGAGGAGATACAATTCTAATGAGAAGTCCCAAAATTCATGAAGTTGACCTAATTAGCAGTTCGTTAGCAAAAAATTGACAATACAATGACCTGGGGCCTCATGTACAAAGACCTGCGTGGATTTCCCACTAAATATGTGCGCACGTCAAAATCGGGAAATTTGCGTACGACCAAAAAAATCCGGATGTATCAATCAGTGCGTACGAAGGTTTCCACGCACTCTCCTGTTGTACATCCCAATCAACGTGGAATTCGGCGCACATGCACGAGTCCCGTTCCCCGCCCCGTCTCCTCCCTCAATTATTCCACACTGAATATGTTAATTAGTATAAATAGACCTGCAGTAAGGCCCGCGTTAGGTAAAAGACATGGCAACTTTTACTAACGCGTTAATGTTAATTAAATGTTAGAAATCTCGCGTTAATCAAATTAACATTTATTATTAACATTTAACATTAACATTTATTCGCGTTAATCCCTGCCTTTAGCACAGTGTAATAGAATTCACATACATCACTTAATTGTTCTGTCACCTCCAATTAAAGTGATGTTCAAAGTGTATGCTATGAGACATGCAACGGTCACTGATTGTATGCCACTGAATGTGAATGTAGCCTATACCAAGATAACAGTATGATTCGCATCGTCCGCAGTGCCTGTGCCACAATGAGTGTCTATTTGAGTTACATGGGTTTTGAAAACAAAAAAACACCTTTAGTGCTCTAATGTGTACATTTTTTTGGGGACACCCTGTATTTGAGGAAATGTCTTCCTCTCTTAGTAGGCCCAATATTCCTAGCCACATGTAACCAGAAATAAAACGTGCACATATTTTCCACAATAGGATTTTAATGACAAATGTATTCTAGCAGGGTGCCAGGGAACAACAGGAGGCCCCCAGTCCATCCCACCTGAGCAGGAAGAGGACCCCCAGCCGAGCGGATCCAGCGTCACTGTCACCTGCCCCCCTTCTCCACCGCCTGCCCCCCTTCTCCACCGCCTGCCCCTGTCACCAGGTCCACAGGCCGGGTGCTGACGCGCGTGGTCCTTGAGTCGCAGGGGGAAACTGTAAAGGGGATAGAGGCGATTAACGACAACCTCGAGGGAATCCGTGAGGAATTGAAGGAACTGAATAACACATTTAAAGAATATCTTAAAAAATGGTGTCCCGTCTGTCCTTAACTTTTCACATTGTGGCTATTAAGCGCTGCTGGGTTTGTATGCCATGTCGCTGTGGCACCTCGTTGTGAGGCCCAGGGTCTGGGTCCTCCGGCAGGTCTCGCTCCATTATTGGCACGCCGTGCCGCTGCGCCACATTGTGTAACACGCCACACACCGCGGTTGTGTCTGATTTGTACGCACTTGGAAATCGTTTCATATATTGATCTTGGTAATTATGTGATAAGGCTACCCCACGCAACATCAACTAATAATATTTCAGTCTGACACCTCGCGGCAAATGCGCGAGGAAGATCTATTAAGCTAGCTGCAATGGTCCTGCATGTGCATTCTTTAATTTAATTAATTAACCAATAGTCAATGGGAATAATATCGAAATGATATTGCTGGGGTTTCTCATTTCCCGTAATTACAATATGGAAGGGATGGTTGATGGATCTGTTGGCATTTACCCAACAGTCTCGCATTATATGTCTCGACAATGTCGTATGACTGACATACATTTCAATTCACGCATCCTGATGTTCTGATGCATTTTTGGATGCCTCTTATCGCCATGTCATGACTCTTGACCGAGTAGGCCTAAATGTAGTTGCGTTGCTCTGCCTCTAAGTGTCGCCAAGTACCAAGATGCACCAGAAATGCGCGTACGCCAGCCATGAGGTTTGCATAGAGTACCGCACTTTTCCACGCCAAGTCAATCTTTGTACATACGAATGTTTGCGCAGAAAGTGACGTACGTAGCTTTTTTGTGCGTACGCAAGCTTTGTACATGAGGCCCCAGGTGTTGTACAGAAGGACTAGTTCTTTCAAATAAAACAATCAGAACTGAAATCCATTGAGAACTGAGGGAGGAGATATGATTTAACTGAAAATAAACAAAGTGTTTACAACAGGAAAAAAAAAAAGACCAAGTTTTGTTCCTCAAGGGAAGATCTACCCAAAACATTGATCAGAACTGGAATTGGATGAGAAATGAGAGAGGAGATACAATTCTAGAGAGAGACATGGAAAATTTGTTAATTTGGCCTAATTATTAACTCTTTAGCAAACAAACTGACAAAACAGCAACCAAGTTGTGTGTGGAGTGAGGAGTTATTTCAAACAAAACAATCGGAATCGAAATCAGTAGAGAATTGACGGAGGAGATATGATTTAACTGAATTGTGGATGACGGATGGATGACGGACGCCACGCCATGGCAACAGCTCATCGGCCTTATAGTCTTATGAGCTAATGAAAAAGAAACTCATAGCAAGTCAGGTCCACAACAGAATATTGATGAATATGTAGTCTCACAACTTCTCCACTCTTTAGACGTCTAAAAGATTTCCCATTTTCCCCGTATTTGGGTAACAACATGATCATTGTATAATGAAAGGCACTAAAGAGGTGCACAGAGATTAGAATGGTCCAATAATGTTAACGATGTAGAGATGCTCCAAGGTTTCTAATCTACAAAAAATGATGAAGTAAATAGCAGCTTATACGGTAGTTCTGGTGTTCACAATACAACTGAACTGATAAGAGAGCTCCGTTCTTTTTCTGAACATTACAGCACTGCTGAGATCACAGAGCACTTGTTCTCCAAACCACAACTTCATTAAAGGTGTTCCTGGTTGTTTACAATTGACAGTAGTGCTGAACTTTGCAATTATTTCCTAATTGTATGCCTGAGGTTGCAGTAAAAACTCAGTAGTCGCTAATATCTCGAATCTCTTTATTCTGTTCTGCTTTGTAGTAGTATGTCAAAGCTGTATGGGTGAAAAGCACTGGTGCAATTCTTACCCAACCCCATGTAAGAATAATATGCTAGGGCATGGAGTATGTCTAACAAAGATAAATAATTATTGTAAAATTAAAACCACTAGGTATAGAGCCAATTAACTCCCTAAAGTGTTCTTCACAAGTACAAGTGATTCAGTTTTTAATTCAGTCTTTAACAAACACACAAGGTTACATGAGCACAAGAAACCACTGGGGAAGATGCCAATAATCAGAACAGAAAATAAATGCTGGAACCTTGGCCTCTGTCTAATAACATCTGACATAAATCCAAGACATAAATCATGCACTACATCAACACTTCTGGGCGAAAACAACATAATTAAGGTGACCCCAATGTGAACTGTTCAATATTATTGGATCTTCTAAAGTGCACCAGAAATGAGGATTACACAAACCAATAAAAAGTATTTGGAAAAAATGCATTCTTCCCAAGCCAAACATTTTCTGTACCTGGAAAGGGCAAAACAAAACTATGACACCCAGATCTGTTCAGGATTTGCTCCGTAGTGCATTTGTGATCAATGATATTTAACGTTCTTGTTGTTGTTTTCCATGATGGAGCCATAGATTGCTCATGGGGATGTATGATTTTGAGGATTTCTCTTTCGCAGTTTGGCAGAAGTAATACTCATCTCATTATCTCTAGCCGCTTTATCCTGTTCTACAGGGTCGCAGGCAAGCTGGAGCCTATCCCAGCTGACTACGGGCGAAAGGCGGGGTACACCCTGGACAAGTCGCCAGGTCATCACAGGGCTGACACATAGACACAGACAACCATTCACACCTACAGTCAATTTAGAGTCACCAGTTAACCTAACCTGCATGTCTTTGGACTGTGGGGGAAACCGGAGCGCCCGGAGGAAACCCACACGGACACGGGGAGAACATGCAAACTCCGCACAGAAAGGCCCTCGCCGGCCACGGGGCTCGAACCCGGACCTGCTTGCTGTGAGGCGACAGCGCCAACCACTACACCGCCATGCTGCCCCCGCCTCGACTTCATCTCAGTTATTATTCACCGATATCCACTTTGCCTTCGGTGAATAATTGTTCATTGTAATGTGTCAATAACAGAAAAGATAGTTACTCTATATCACTTTTGTTATGTACAGTATAGTGTGCATGGGTGTATTTTGAATATACCAAACATATGTGTTTCACAAGTAGGACTACTTCCACAACTACTTATTTCCCCCAGATACTTTTTTGCATTTCACTTCAGTTCTGTTTTTGCTGTCTATTTTTCATCCACAGCTGAATGATAAGCACTTTGAGTCACATTATCCACGATTCAGTGTTACAAAGCCAGGGTCCCAGCTCGGAAAAAAAAGAAAGAGAACCAAGTCCCCTTTGAGAGTCCACTTGTATTGTGAACACCAAAAGAAGTAGCAAGGTCATTGGCAGTTGTTTTCTTTGGTGTCTTTGGTGTTCACAATACAAGTGGACTTAAAAGGACGCTCAGTTCTGTCTCTGAACATTTCAGCACTCAGACCACTTGTTCACAGCACAACTTCTTTAGAACTTAGACCCCTGCAACACTGAATTATAGATAGCTGATTATAATTCAAAATGCTTACTTTTTCACGATGGTATGTGGTTAAAAGATAAAGCAAAAGCAGAATCCAGTCTCAAAACCAACTCATGTTTCATGGCACAGGCTTCTTCAGTCCTTTAAGGCGCTACTCTTTTTCACTCACATTCAGTTTTGTTCTTTGATTTAAGCCTACAGAAACTGAGAAGAAACAGAGCGATGTTTATTATATTCTATACTCTATATCCCGATTTCTCAGACACTTTGGCAGTCACTTTCAATTAAAAACTTACAACTAAGGCAAAATCTACTTCAGGCATATATATATATATATATATATATATATATATATATATATATATATATATATATATATATATATATATATATTGAACATTTCAGCTTGAAAAGACTTGAGTCCCCCAGGAACTCTACCAGAAACCTCTGATAGTTAATGTACAACACTATACCAGAAATCCACCTAAAGCTGCTCCCATCTTGCCAACATATGGGATTTGTGCAAGTTTCTTTTGAATTGCTGTGCTTTGCAAAATAATGGGAGCTCTGCTTGCCTGGAAGATGGAAAAGAAAGAGAAAACAAGAACAAGTGGAAAAAGAGGAAACAGAACTCTCATAAGGAGTGGAGATTATCTAATAATGAATTCATTAAGGGGGACAAATATATGCTAAGCCATGCATTAGCCCAACATCAATTTTGTTGGATAGCAAGCAACTATCTAGGATTTTGCACTCAATTATTTGGAGCATGTAATTGAAACTATTTAGCAAGGGTTTTTTTTTTTCTGTAGAATCCATTATTTTGCTCAAATTGTCTTGATAGTTTGGTCTTTTGAAGCATTTACAAGCTAACCAAAGTTCTGTTGAAGACTATATGATGTAAGGATGGTTTGTCTGCAGTTTTTGGGAAGCTTGATCCAGCCCGACATCCAACGAGTGGAATATAACATTAACATTTTCAGAGAGTGATCATGGGCGGCACGGTGGTGTAGTGGTTAGCGCTGTCGCCTCACAGCAAGAAGGTCTGGGTTCGAGCCCCATGGCCGGCGAGGACCTTTCTGTGCAGAGTTTGCATGTTCTCCCCGTGTCCGCATGGGTTTCCTCCGGGTGCTCCGGTTTCCCCCACAGTCCAAAGACATGCAGGTTAGGTTAACTGGTGACTCTAAATTGACCATAGGTGTGAATGTGAATGGTTGTCTGTGTCTAGGTGATGACCTGGCGACTTGTCCAGGGTGTACCCCGCCTTTCGCCCGTAGTCAGCTGGGATAGGCTCCAACTTGCCTGCGACCCTGTAGGACAGGGTAAAGTGGCTAGAGATAATGAGATGAGAGAGTTATCATCTCATACTGAAGCATAAGCACAGTCTGGACAATTGACCAATATGCTTTAATTGTTTGATAAATGGTTCATTTAGTTCAGGGGTGTCAAATATAAGGCCCATGACCCGGGACCAGCCTGATAAATATTCTCTTCTGGCTCACCAAGTGAATTTAGTATCCATGCTATAAATGTAATTATTATACATACAGGACACTTTTTCGATGGAATAAAAACATGTGTTCTATTCCCTTCTAGCAGGTTTCATTCATTTGGTTTGATAGCATGCAATATTGTTAGCATATCGCTTATCCTACGTGTATTACATCACTCTACCCAACGGAGAATGAGCGTTGAATATGGTGACACCTTTCTGTTTTAGCCAGCATTAACTTTTTCAGCAGTTTGTGCTACAGGAGCTCTTGGACCATATGGGCTTGCCTTTGTGCCACATGCAAATCGATGAGCCTTCAACACCCATGACCCTGTCGCCGGTTCACCGGTTGTCCTTCCTTGGACCACTTTTGCTAGGTACTAACAATTGCATACTGGGAACACCCCACAAGATGTGCCATTTTGGAGATGCTCAGACCCAGTCATCTAGCCATCACAATTTGGTCCTTGTCAAAGTTGTTCAGATCCTTACGCTTGCCCATTTTTCCTGCTTCCAGCACATCAACTTCAAGAACTGACTGCTCTCTTGATAGCTAATATACCCCACCCTTTGACAGGTGCCACAGGAATGAGATAATCAATCTATCTATGGAAAGAAAATGTGTGCAGTTAAACAGAGCACAAGAGCATCAAATGTGGTGGTATTTGCACATACGACCATGCCAAGTTTTTCTTTGTTGTCAATTCCTTTTTCTCATGCTCTATTTTCCACTATTCACAGCAAAAGGGAGTGAATTGAAAGTTATTTATTTCACTTGACAAATTTGCCCACATCTTTTTTCTGGCAGTGAAGGATCACAAGCTGCCCTTCAAGGAGTTTATAGTGCATGTTCCTCAAAAGCATCAGGTACTTTAAACAACTGCCATGACTCAAAGTAGTTCAAAAAAAGTCAGTCTGCTGACTGCTGATCAGGCACTTGGAAATTCTGGATGATTTCCGCGATGCAATTCAGTGACCTGAGAGGGAGTACATGCGCAACACATCTCAGCTTTCCTCGAACAAGCTGGTGAATTTCGCTGGCAGTCCTGTGAAATGTCCTCCTTCCTTATCTGACCAATATATCACAAAAATCCATCTGTGGAAAATCTTATGCAGCTAACATAAAAAAGACTTTGCACCACAGTGCTATTGAATTCTCAAATCTGACTGGTCAGAAAGAGTTGACCTAATTACTCATTTGTTAGCAAAAAAAAAAAAATTGACAATACAATGACCAAGTTTTGTGCAGAAGGACTAGTTCTTTAAAATAAAACAAATCAGAATTGAAATCCATTGAGAACTGAGGGAGGAGACGCGATTTAACTGAAAATAAACAAAGGTGTAAACAGTGTTTACAATAAGAAAATCAACCAAAAAAATGACCAAGTTTTGCTCCCCGAGGGAAGATCTACCCAAAACATTGATCAGAACTGAAATCGGGTGAGAACTCCGAGAGGAGATACGATTCTAATGAGAAGTCCCAAAATTCGTGAAGTCGACCTAATTAGCAGTTTGTTAGCAAAAAATTGACAATACAATGACCAAGTGTTATCAGTGTTATCTGTTACGCGGAAAAAGGCTCCACTCACTCATGATTATCACCTTGGAAACACGCGTCTCGCTCGGGTTGATGAAAAGAAGGATCTCGGAGTTGTGATATCTAGCACTCTAACGTGGAACTCACATGTGAACTCAATCGTCAGTAAAGCCAACAGAATGCTGGGACTTTTGAAAAGATCGTGCACACAAATTATAGATACTAGCGTAAGAAGATCTCTCTACCTCGCCTTTGTTAAGTCTCAACTGTGCTTTGCTTCTGAAGTATGGTCTCCGTCCACAGTCGTGTTAAGATCTTTGATTGAAAGAGTCCAGCGTCGTGCTACACGTTGGATCCTCAAGCAGCGGATTGGAGATATGGCCTACAAAGACAGACTCACAGCTCTAAATTTGCTATCCCTGTCTTATGACAGAGAGCTGAGGGACTTAGTTTTTTTGTATAAATGTATATTTGGCCCTACCAACTTAGATATAAGCCAGTTTGTCACCTTTGTATCTCATGGCCGTACCAGATCACTCAATCCGTCATTAGTTTTAAAGCCCGCCTACTGCAGAACAACCACTTACCAGGCCTCCTTCTTTAATAGATCTGTTAAACCATGGAATTTTGTCTGTAAAACGTTTTCTCCCGACAAGTTCTGTAGTATTGATGTATTTAAATCTTCCCTACGCTCGTTTTATAATGAACTTCTGAAATCTACTTACAGTATTGACTTTAGCTGCACCTGGACTATGATCTGTACCTGTTCCTGTCATTCTTAATTGTAATTTTTTATTTTTATTTATTTATCTACTTATTTTAACCTAATCGGGGATGCGCCTCGCATGGGTCGCCCGTTCGCGTTTTCCCCTTTGGACTTTTTTTTTTGTTTAATTTTGTCTTGAGTTCGGGGTTGGTTTTTTTTTTCCAATATTGTCATTTTCTTGCTTTTATGTATGCTTATTATTTAGTCCAATAAAGCTGGATAAGAAAAAAAAAGAAAGAAGGACTAGTTCTTTCAAATAAAACAATCAGAACTGAAATCCATTGAGAACTGAGGGAGGAGATATGATTTAACTGAAAAAGCAAAAGTTTTAAACAAAGTGTTTACAACAGGAAAAAAAAAAGACCAATTTTGTTCCTCATGGGAAGATCTACCCAAAACAAACATCGATCAGAACTAGAATCGGATGAGAAATGAGAGAGGAGATACAATTCTAGTGAGAGACCTGGAAAATGTGTTAATTTGGCCTAATAATTAACTCTTTAGCAAACAAATTGACAAAACAGCAACCAAGTTGTGTGTGGAGTGAGGAGTTATTTCAAACAAAACAATCGGAATCGAAATCAGTAGAGAATTGACGGAGGGGATATGATTTAACTGAATTGTGGATGACGGATGGATGACGGACGCCACGCCATGGCAACAGCTCATCGGTTCAGTCATATGAGCTAATGAAAAAGAAACTCATAGCAAGTCGGGTCCACAACAGAATATTGATGAATATGTAGTCTCACAACTTCTCCACTCTTTAGACGTCTAAAAGATTTCCCATTTTCCCCGTATTTGGGTAACATCATCATCACTGTACAGTATAATGAAAGGCACTAAAGAGGTGCACAGAGATTAGAATGGTCCAATAATGTTAACGATGTAGAGATGCTCCAAGGTTTCTAATCTACAAAAAATGATGAAGTAAATAGCAGCTTATACCGTCGTTCTGGTGTTCACAATACAACTGAACTGATAAGAGAGCTCCGTTCTTTTTCTGAACATTACAGCACTGCTGAGATCACAGAGCACTTGTTCTCCAAACCACAACTTCATTAAAGGTGTTCCTGGTTGTTTACAATTGACAGTAGTGCTACTGATCATAATAATTGGTCAGATGGCGTTGATTAATTTTCCATCATTGCAGCTCTGACAGTAGTTTTGGCTAGAATTCAAATCACAGTTTTATATTAATAAGCTCATCGTATCTATGCTAACAGGTCATTCACAGTGACTGCATGATGGTGGATGCGCCACATAATCTACGTTTTAGAAATAAACAGATTAAAAATGTGCTGTTATTTAACAAATGCAAACCTGTGAAAAATTCTATAAAGAGATGTTTAGTAAACCTTTATGGAAGGAGTCAGAGGTAAAGCTCTTCCTGTTATCAACTTCAAAAGAGGCTGGTGAGGGACCAACTGTTTATATCCATCCATTATCCATAACCGCTTATCCTGTACAGGGTCGCAGATAAGCTGGAGCCTATCCCAGCTGACTATGGGCGAGAGGCAGGGTACACCATGGACAAGTCGCCAGGTCATCACAGGGCTGATACATGGAGACAAACAACTATTCACACTCACATCTACGGTCAATTTAGAGCCACCAATTAGCTTAACCTGCATGTCTTTGGACTGCAGGGGAAACCGGAGCACTTGAAGGAAACCCACACAGACACGGGGAGAACATGCAAACTCCACACACAGAGGCCCCCATCAGCCACTGGGCTCAAACCCAGAACCTTCTTGCTGTGAGGTGACAATGCTAACCACTACACCACTGTGATGCCTGGCCAAAGCTATGTGTGACAAATTAGACAAACTCCAGAAGAAGAGTGGACTAGAACAGAGAGGAATCTCGACACTGGTGCAAACCTTATCTGACAGGATTATTATGGAAGAAATTGCACAAGGCTAATTTTTAAGTCAAGACAATATTATTATTATCATTCATCTTCAGTAATTGTTTCATCCTGGTGAGGGTCAAGGTGGATCTGGAGCCAATCCTGGGAACACTGATACCCCTTTTCCACCAAATCAGTTCCAGGGCTGGTTCGGGGCCAGTGCTGGTGCTGGTTCACAACTCGTTCAACTTGCGAGCCAGCTGAGAACCAGTTTGCTTTTCCATAACTCGCGGTGCTAAGGGAAGACATGTCATTACGTCGCTGTATACGTCATTACGTCGCTGTATACGTCATTACATCGCTGTATACGTCATTACGTCGCTACGTTTGCATAAACCTTGGCACGAATATCGAAGCAAAAACAACACGGAAGAAGCAGCAGCAGCAGGAACAACAATAATAATAATGGATGACTTCGCGTTTGTACAGCTGCTGCTTCTCGTCGCTTAAAAATGGCGATCTTTCGCGGTCTTGTTATTGTTGTTGGTCTTAACAACTCCACCCCCCCCGCTGACGTAAGCAGTTCTTTCCTCTGGCCCAGCAGAGAGTTGGTGCTAGCCTGGAACCGTTTTTTCTGGCCCCAGAGCCAGTTCTTTGTCAGTGGAAACAGAAAACCCGGTTCCAAACTAAGCACTGGCCCCGAACCAGCCCTGGAACTGCTTTGGTGGAAAAGGGGCATGAGAGTGAGGTGGGAGAATTCACCCAAGGTAGGACCTCAATCTATGGCAGAGCAGCATTCAAACACTGAGTCACAATTAGGCACAATTTAACATCATTGTAGAAATAGCATTTTGGGCTGCACATGCAGCGGGGTGCCGTGGTTACCACTGTCGCCTTACAGTAAGAAGGTTCCAGGTTCGAACCCCATGGCCAATGGGGGCCTTTCCGTGTAGAGTTTGCATGTTCTCTCTGTCTCTGTGTGGGTGTCCTCCACAGTTCAAAGACATGCAGATTAGGTAAAATACCCAGCCACTGGGGTCAGACAAGCCAGTGCATATGGAATGCTGGTCCCAAGCCCAGATAGATTGGGGAGGGTTGCGTCAGGAAGGACATCCGGTGTAAAACCTATGCCAAATCAAATATGTGGAACAGATCCACTGTGGCATCCCCTAACAGGAGCAGCCAGAAGAAGCAGAAGTAGTATTTTGGATACTATTAGTGTATTCAAAGAATTGGATTACTTGGACCATCTGTTGTTCTTTCCTCACACATAACAACTTGCTATAATTAAATGATACAGAAAGCTGAAACTGCTGTTTCATATACAGTACCAGTCAAAAGTTTGGACACCCCTACTCATTCATAGGTTTTTCTGTATTTTGACTGTTTTCTACATTGTAGAACAATACTGAAGACATCAAAACTATGAAATAACATATGGAACATATACAGAATTATGAGGTAAACAAAAAAAAATGTGAAAAAACAAAATATATTTCATATTTTAGATTCTTCAAAGTAGGAAGCATTTACCTTGATGACGCTTTGCACTCTATTGTCATTATCTTAACCAGCTTCATGAGGTAGTCACCTGGAATGCTTTTCAATTAACAAGTGTGCCTCGTCAAAGTTAATCAGTGCAATTTCTTGCCTTATTAATGCATTTGAGATCAAACAGTAAATAATAAAATGTAGGAAATAACCCTATTCCTATTTCACAACTCTGGGCAGCACAGTGGTGTAGTGGTTCACACTGTCGCCTCACAGCAAGAAGGTTCTGGGTTTGATCCCAGTGGCCGATGACGGCCTTTCTGGATGGAGTTTGCATGTTCTCCCCGTGTCTGCGTGGGTTTCCTCTGGGTGCTCCGGTTTCCCCTGCAGTCCAAAGACATGCAGGTTAGGCTAATTGGTGGCTCTAAATTGACCGTGAGTGTGAATGTGAGTGTGAATGATTGTTTGTCTTTATGGCTCTGTTTACATTATTTCGAATCAGCGGATCATCAGATTAACGTTTTTAAAACGATTTGCGTACACACACAAAATTTCTGTGCCCGCAACAAAACCGTTCCCCGTGCACACAGCAACGCCAATACACGGATACGCTAATCACATGACTAATTAGATGGCACGTCACATGATCCCAGTGCATATCGGGCATGCGCAAGTCACTCACCACTTGCAAGTGGAAGCATGTTGTTGTAAAAAATGAAGTATGCCAGTCTGTTATCGGCGGTACTGGTACTACAATGATGCCTTTTTTACACCGTGTATAGCCTTCGTGTTTATGCTAGAAGGATCTAACAGTGTTAGGTACACTCTTCACCTCGCAGAACGGCCGTTTTTTGCGATTACAAGACTATTTAGTGCTACGGTAACCAACACACTTCCTGTATTGCTCATTCACTTAATGACTTCCTCAACACACTTCCTGTATTGATCATTCACATGACCAACGTGGCATGACCAACGCCAGCGAATCAGGAAGGTGGATGTCACAGTGACGTTGTCCAATGACGACGTCAGCTAGAGCTCAGCACTGCGTATCCTCGTTCCTCAATGTTTACACAGCACCGGATCAGATACGTACTGGGTTGAATACGTGGGCCCTGGCGGATTCAAACTGTTCCGCCTGTGGAGTCGTTTTCCGGTGTTTTAATGTGCACGGACAGTGCATCTGCAACGAAAACGATACGGATACGGTCTAATGTAAACACCACCTATGTGTCAGCCCTGCGATGATCTGGCGACTTGTCCAGGGTGTACCCCGCCTTTCGCCCATAGTCAGCTGGGATAGGCTCCAGTTTGCCCACGACCCTGCACAGGATAAGCGGTTATGGATAGTGGATGAATTCCACAACTGTAGTAATCCATATTATGTCAAGAACTGCTCAACTAAGTAAAGAGAAATGACATCCATCATTACTTTAAAACATGAAGTGTCTTAATTAATAAAAATAAAGAAAACTCATTGAATTAGAAGGTGTGTCCAAATGTTTCACTGGTACTGTAGGTGTCACAGAGTAACCATGAACACCTTAACAGTGCACTATAGTGATATAAAAAAGTTAACCTGCATCCACAGGCTCCGATTAGGATGAAAGCAGAGTATGTCAGGGCTTTTCTTAGGTATTTTAATGTACCATTGGAGAGAAGGTTATCAAATAAAATCACTAAGATGCAGGGGTGGAAAATACTTCAGAAATTGTACTTTGTTGCTTTAGTTACATATGTATTATTTTGGGGGGTTTATAGTATACTTAGTGTTATTAAAATGTAACACTTGTACTCTTAGTACAAGTACAACAGCTTAGGCTTCTACCCCCACGACCCAGATCCGGATAAGCGGTAGAAGATGGATGGATGGCACTTGTACTCAAATGCAAGCCAAGAAAAAATGTTTTACTTCTCACATGTTTTATGTAGACCTTCAAAACACTCAGCTCAACTAGAAGATCTCTTCTAGTCAATGACTAGATGCTGTATATCATGTGAGTGCTGGATTGTGCCTCAAGCAGCGCTTCCAGGTAGGACTTCCAGACCCTGCTGGTTCCATATTTCACCTGTTTTGTACTGTCTTCAATTATGCCCCTTACCGTATTTAAGTTGTCATGTTAGGTTTCCTTTGTCTAGCAACTTGTTCATATCTGTTGAGTTTTGTCCATGCCATGATGTTTATTTTGACCCTCTTGTTCATGCTCATAGTTTGTTGGTGTTTGTTTTTACTTGTTTTCATGCCTCTTTATTAAAATAATTCTACATTTGCATCCAACTCCGTCTCAGTTACGTGACAGACCAATATAAATGGATGCAGTAGAATTTTTCCAGGTCCAGGAAGCCCTTCTAGAGAAGAACCATCTGGTGTGGAAGGAAAGTTATGTGAAGGATACTGAGGATTGACTCAACGCTATGTGTTGTATCTGGGCATATGACAAGAAGTGGACTCACAAGCTAGTGAAAGCCACCAACAAAAGAGGAACGCTTTTGTCGGGAGAGCTCCCGAATTGGCAGGATCTGTCTCCCACCCTCCTTGTTGTACTGAGCACTGAGCACAGCCTCACCATGGGTATTATTCTGTCTCTCTTCTCCACCCCTAACATCACTATGCCACAGTTACATGCCACTATACATCAACAGGGTTGGCTCTCATGCATCTTATTTACATTTCAGTTTAAAGCATCCATTTAGCAGATTCTCTTGTCCAGAGCGACATATAACAAGTGCAGAAGTTAATCTTCTTCTTCCTATAGCAAGCAAGGGCACCAAAGATGACATTTTAACACTCCATCATTGGTGTGTCTCGGGCATTTAAACTTGGCAGAGTCTATCCCTCTCCAAGCTTGATCAATGGATACTTTGGGGTAACCAGTTAACCAAACTGCATGCCTTTGGATTGTGGGGGGAACTGGAGCACCCAGAAGAAACCCTGAGGAACATGCAAATTCCACACAGAAAGGCCCCTCGTCAGCCGTGAGCTTCAAACCCGGCTGTGAGGCACCAGTGCTAACCACTGCACCACCCACAAGATTATCAGTGAAGAACAAAATGTATCAAGAATCATGCCAAGCTGTCCCAGCCATAACCTTCTCATGCTACACAATGGGCCTCATAACAGAAGCCACATATGAACAAATTTCCTTTTATTTTTGTTTGTGATTCATTCTTATTTTCTTAGTACCTATTGGTTTCTGGGATTCACCAATGTTTTCTTGTTTTTGCTCTTCTCTTAGGTAAGAGCAGATTTTTACAAGTGGTCGAAAGCACTTTTACCAAAATAAGGAAAAAAAATTTAATCTTCACAATCCATAAATTGTTTGTCAAACAAAACATAAAAGATTTAAAATTGAGGAACATAATGAATATCTGAATATCATACACTACTGTTCAAAAGTTTGGGGTCACCCAGACAATTTTGTGTTTTCCATGAAAAGTCACACTTTTATTTACCACCATAAGTTGTAAAATGAATAGAAAATATAGTCAAGACATTTTTCTGGCCATTTTGAGCATTTAATCGACCCCACAAATGTGATGCTCCAGAAACTCAATCTGCTCAAAGGAAGGTCAGTTTTATAGCTTCTCTAAAGAGCTCAACTGTTTTCAGCTGTGCTAACATGATTGTACAAGGGTTTTCTAATCATCCATTAGCCTTCTGAGGCAATGAGCAAACACATTGTACCATTAGAACACTGGAGTGAGAGTTGCTGGAAATGGGCCTCTATACACCTATGGAGATATTGCACCAAAAACCAGACATTTGCAGCTAGAATAGTCATTTACCACATTAGCAATGTATAGAGTGGATTTCTGATTAGTTTAAAGTGATCTTCATTGAAAAGAACAGGGCTTTTCTTTCAAAAATAAGGACATTTCAAAGTGACCCCAAACTTTTGAACGGTAGTGTATAATCACTGTAAATAGTGATATTGGGCTTGAAATAAACTTGAACTTCACATGGTGGTGAGAAACAAATAAGGGAATTTCACATACAATGGTACTTCAAAAAGTTCTCAGCCACACCCAGAAACAAGGGGCGTAACTGTACAGTGGATATAAAAAGTCTACATACC
This sequence comes from Neoarius graeffei, assembly GCF_027579695.1. NCBI lineage: Eukaryota > Metazoa > Chordata > Actinopteri > Siluriformes > Ariidae > Neoarius > Neoarius graeffei. The sequence continues at coordinate 15,209,956 of NC_083594.1, forward strand.
CCGTTAAAGTGATAGGTTTTTCTGATGTAAAAAAAAGAGACCACAGTAAATAATTTCAAACATTTTCCCATCTTTAATGTGCCCTATAACCTGTGCAATTCAACTGAAAAACAAACAAATCTGTTAGGGGGGAAAACATAACAAATGTACAATAAGCTGGTTGAATAAGTATGCACACCCTTAAACTAATACTTTGTTGAAGCACCTTTTGAAGTCATTAAAGCATTCAGCCTTTTTGGTCGGAGTCCATCAGCCTGCCACATCTAGACTTGACAATATTTGCCCACTCTTCCTTGCAAAAGCGCTCCAAATCTGTCAGATTGCAAGGGCATCTCTTGTGCACAGCCCTCTTCAGCATACATGTCAACCTTTGGTCAATCAAACCTGTATAACCAACCTCCAAAATCCATATTTCCCTTATAAAATCCGTATAAGATGCAAATTAAAATAATTTACCTAAAATTTGAATGATAATTAACAATGATATATCCCAGTTACTTTTTATTCAATATTAATAACAATAAACCTTCAGAATGAATACAAAGCTCCAATGTTTGACAAAAACACAGTGTTATCAGCGTAGTTACGAAGGAAATACTTCGTTGTTTGGAGACAGGTTTCACCGAGTGGCTATTATGAGTGAGACTTCATATTAGCCACAAAGTCAGGAAAATCTGTTCGTAAAATTACGTTATAATGACCAAATACAATGAAAAGTATTTTTCCAGTCTCACCTGTGAAAGGTAATCCCATGTGATCTCGTTTGGACGGTAAACCTGTTGGTACAGTTAAACGCAGCACATGAATGAGGCATCTTTATTCTCGGGCGAGGATGACGTATGATTCTACGCAGAAGCCGGCATCTATGACTTCACGGTTGGCGGGATTCTCGCAGTGCGGTGTGCGCATGATCAAAAGTGGAACGAAGTCTCGCTACCACAAGATAACGCGCGATTTCATGACTCTTTACTGGCTGTCTGTGGTGTACAGTACGTTTGTAAATGTTATGCGTTCTTTTATCATCGTGGGAATTGATTATAGCTCTAAATAAATATTGAAGTTTTTTTTAAAGAATCCGTATAACTTTATTTATACGCCCGTATACGATGTTTATTGAATCAAATCCGTATAAAATACGGACATTCCGTATAGGTTGACATGTATGCTTCAGGTCACCCCATAGATTTTCTATTGGATTTAGGTCTGGGCTCTGGCTGGGCCCAAAACTTTTTTGGGGTCATTGTCATGCTGAAAGATGAAATTCCTTTTCATCTTCAGCTTTCTAGCAGACACCTGAAGGTTTTGGGCCAAAATTGACTGGCATTTAGAACTGTTCATAATTCCCTCCACCTTGACTAAAGCCCCTGTTCCAGCCGAAGAAAAACAACTCCAAAACGTGATGCTGCCACCACCATGCTTCACCGTGGGTATGGTGTTCTTTTGGTGATGTGCAGTGTTGTTTTTGTGCCAAACATACCTTTTGGAATTGTGGCCAAAAAGTTTAACATTGGTTTCATCAGACCATAACACATTTTCCCACATGCTTTTGGGGGAGTTGATGTATTTTTTTTGCAAAATTTAGCCGGGCCTGGATGTTTTTCTTTGACCCTACCTCATAGTCCAGACATATGGAGAATACGGGAGATTGTTGTTACATGTAGTACATAACCAGTACTTGCCAGAAATTCCTGCAGCTCCTTCAGTGTTGCCGTAGGCCAGGGCTTTACATTAGCACCCGCCCACCCGCCAAATGCGTGTAAAATTCGGCTTTGGCGGGTAATAACTTTAGTCTCACTAGCCACTTTGGCGGGTGGTTTATTCTGTGATATGACATATTTTAATTGTAGTTTTCTCTGAAGGCATCTGATATAATAAACGCATTGCAATGTAATATTACGCGCCTACAACTCCCATGAGCACCTGCATAAACATTCTGACAAAATGTTAGAATTATTTAGAACGTTTGTTAACGTCTCAGATAAAATCAGTGATACGGTAACCTGCGGTTAATGAATGAAGCAACAAAGTTGCTGACGACTGACAAGCGCACTATGTGGCGGCATATAGCTGGAGTTTCAAACCCTGCTGCTCAGGGAAAAAGGGGCAGAGATGAGCAGGGCCGGAGCAGCATTTTAAAATCATCAAGGTCCGTGATGCGCAAAGCGCGCGCCGAAAAATGTTCGGCATATTTAAATGAAGGGGTGAATTACACGCCACACAAGAGATCTCGTCTCATCTCATTATCTGTAGCCGCTTTATCCTGTTCTACAGGGTCGCAGGCAAGCTGGAGCCTATCCCAGCTGACTACGGGCAAAAGGCGGGGTACACCCTGGACAAGTCGCCAGGTCATCACAGGGCTGACACATAGACACAGACAACCATTCACACTCACGGTCAATTTAGAGTCACCAGTTAACCTAACCTGCATGTCTTTGGACTGTGGGGGAAACCGGAGCACCCGGAGGAAACCAACGCGGACACGGGGAGAACATGCAAACTCCACACAGAAAGGCCCTCGCCGGCCACGGGGCTCGAACCCGGACCTTCTTACTGTGAGGCGACAGCGCTAACCACTACACCACCGTGCCGCCCCCACACAAGCGATCTGTTCCTGAAATTACTTTTAATGGTGTTTGAACTGAATATCATCAGTTTTGAAAAAACAAATCATGTATGTGGCAAGAGTAACAATAATTTAAGCTTGTTTAATGGTTTGATCTGACCCAAGCAATGAGGACGAAAGATACCCTAACCATGTAGCCTATGGAACTAAGATACATGAACAATCTGGCATCCGTTACACCTACATACACACACAGAAAAAAAAAATTCTGGGAAAAAAAAAATCAATATACACCACCATGTTTTAGGCAAAGTTATCCAAGCCAAACGTAAGTTGAAACTTTCCACTCTATTGCTTTGGCTTATCGAATAATTTATTTTTAAAATCACAAACAAGGTAGGCTACAACTGCGCTGCTTCCAAAATGTAAATTGAACAGCTTGATGAAAGTGCGCTGATGGTTACCATGGAAACCCCGTGTTTGCTGCACTGCGTTCCTCCGCCGAGTCGTGCGCTCATTCGCTTTTGTGTTCTTGGTCTCAGAGCCACGCGCATCAAACACACACAGAAGACAGAATCAACATTTAACATAATTAACAATGCACTTTTTACGGAGACGTTTTAATGTTCTTCTCTTTTTTTATCCAGCTGAATATTTAGCGTACAAATGTATTTTCAGCTCTTAAAAATGACCGAGGTCCGGACCGCGGGGGCCTCAGAGCTGGCTGTGGCCATGGAGATGAACAAGATACTAATAGGAAGATAAGACAGTTCAATGACAAATGGAAGTTCAGGTGAGATTGGCTAGTTCATAGCAAAACCGAAAATACCCTGTACTGCAAAGACTGTAGAAAGTCTGGCAAAGACAAGCATCAGTAATTTTAAACTCGAAACTATAAAGGACCATGAAAAGTCAAATGCACACATCAGTACTATAACATCAAAACAGGCGAAGACGGTTGATTCACTACAGGACAGCATTGCTTTCAGTCCCTGGCTGTCATGAAGTCGGCTGAGCTGGAGAGGATGGAGCTGCTGTTTAGAAACGTTCACGCGATTGGAAAGAAGTTGATCCCGCCCCAGCTATCAACTTATGGTCTGCTGGAAGCCTCAGGTCACGAAGACCATTTTTCATGGACCATTCAGACTCATCTGATGATGAATGTAATGAGGACATTTAATGTCTCTCTCTACATATGTTCACACACACACACACACACACACTATTAATAGATAATACATAATATACATAATAATACTTGATAATACACATAATACTTGCATATCAGAACATCAAATGTTTTTCAATGACAAATGTTTTGAATTGGACTTTTAATATTAGAATCAGTTCAGTTGTACTGAATGTTATTTTTCATATTTTACGATATTTCATATTGTAAGGGGCTTGAATTTGAGTTCAGTAAACAGAATACTATGTTTAAATTTTTGTCTAAACTGGTTGCATGTTTTCATATAGAGAGCTACCTTAACAGTACTGAGTATTGAGTGCTACTGTAGAGATACATTATACGCTGCCATTCATAATTAAATCTAGATCTTCCGAACTTTAACGTATCATGGTGAAGAAAAAACTGCGATTTCCTGGCAACAAAATTGTAGCTAGTGAAAAGGCTGAATGGCTAGTGACTCGGGAAAACCACTAGCCACAGTGGCCGGTGAGCAAAAAAGTTAATGTAAAGCCCTGCCGTAGGCCTCTTGGCAGCCTCCCTGACCAGTTTTTGTCTTGTCTTTTCATCAATTTTGGAGGAACATCCAGTTCTCGCTAATGTCACTGTTGTCCCATATTTTCTCCGCTTCTTGATGACTGTCTTCACTGTGCTCCATGGTATATCTAATGCTGTGGAAATTTTTTTGTACCCTTCTCCTGACTGATACCTTTCAACAATGAGATCCCTTTGATGCTTTATAAGCTCTCTGTGAACCCTGGCTTTTGCTGGAGGATGCAACCGAGTAACTGTCTGAACTTTATTTGGGGTTAATCAGAGTCATTTTAATTGATGGCAGGTGTGAACCCAAAAGACTGAATGCTGTAATTAAATTAAAAGGTGCTTCAACAAAGTATTAGTTTAAAGGTGTGCACACTTATGCAACCAGCTTATTGTACTCCCCCCCCAACAAATTTTTTTTTGTTGTTGTTTTTTTTCTCAATTGAACTGTATATGTTATAGGTCAGGGGCGGCACGGTGGTGTGGTGGTTAGCGCTGTTGCCTCACAGCAAGAAGGTCCGGGTTCGATCCCCATGGCCGACGAGGGCCTTTCTGTGTGGAGTTTGCATGTTCTCCTCGTGTCTGCGTGGGTTTCCTCTGGGTGCTCCGGTTTCCCCCACAGTCCAAAGACATGCAGGTTAGGTTAACTGGTGACTCTAAATTGACCGTAGATGTGAGTGTGAATGGTTGTCTATGTCTATGTGTCAGCCCTGTAATGACCTGGCGACTTGTCCAGGGTGTACCCCGCCTTTCGCCCATGGCCGGCTGGGATGGGCTCCAGCTTGCCTGAGACCCTGTAGAACAGGATAAAGCAGCTAGAGATAATGAGATGAGATGTTATAGGTCACATTAAAGGTGGAAAAAGTTTTGAAATTATTTATCGTGGTCTCAGGTTTTTCTGATGTAAAAAAAATATCATTTTAATGGGGTGTGTACACTTTTTATATCCACTGTATACTATAAAGCCTTCCATCTCTGTCCACAAAAACTCAAATGAAAGAAGCAATCAAACCAAAAAGGACATGAAAGCGTCGAGGTGGCGTGCTGTTGCTCCAGGACAATGCACCCGTCCACACAGCACAGGTGGCAGGGGCAGAAGCAGCCAAATGTGGCTTTGAACTGTTGCCCCATGCACCTTATTCACCCAACCTGGCACCATCTGACTTCTCTCCATTTCCCAAACTGAAATCCCACTTGTGTGGTCTCCATTTTCAGAGTAATGATGAAGTTATTCATGCTGTTCAGGAGGATCTGGAGGCTCAAAAAGTGACCAGCTTCCACATATTGAAGCTTGAACATCAGTTGACCAAGTGCATTGAAGTTAAAGGAGAATATGTTGAAAAATAATGCAAGAGCATTATGTGATCCTGTGATGTTTTCTGGGCGAGGCCAAGAAGTTTTTGAAGTACCATCATATGCCAGTTGAAGTATCACAATTTAGTTCGACTTTCCTTTGAGCATTTCATTGATCCTTTCAAGGTTTTCATTGATATTGTTTCACACAGAAATCAATTAACTTAAAGTTGAGGAAATTTCTTGTAATGGTGAGAGAATCTGTTCAGGATTCGGCAGAACTGCATCAGTGTCAACTTGAGTCCGAGAGGAAGTGTCTGACTGGATACCAGGCTGTGCCACCTCTCCAATTATTTCTTGAATTCTTCGGTCTACTTCCGAAACCACCAACACCTCCTGTCCTCCTCCAGTTGTCATCATGGAGAACTTGGCTTGGGGAATGCATTTTTTTTTTTGCTTCCATTTTTCATTTCAAACCATTTTCTTTTAATTTCAGTTCCAGTGTGGCCCTCTGCTGACACGGCACAAATCATGTTTACTGGATTTTTGTTTTACTCTAACACCAATACTCACGCTCTGGAAAATCACGTTTACTTTTAAGTTATTTAACAGTACCTCAATTTCTCTACTGGTGAAGTTGTTCTTCTTCCAACAGCCTATTTTTGGTGGCATCTCTCCAATTCGGCATATGCCAGAGTATTTGCACATGTTACAGGTCAGAATTGTAGGTCAGGTGCAATTTTTCAACCTAGGTTAGAATTTTTAGCCCAGTTCATAATTTGCGACTTGTATTAGGAAGACTTACGATATCTAGGGTTAGGTTTAGGGTTAAGACTTGGGAAGAATTTGTATTTTAAACTACTTAATGATGTAATAAGACTGGACTCATTAATACATTCAAAATATATATCACTCCTACCATCGCAGTTGTTGCTGGTCTAGTGGTTAAGGTGTTGGGTTAAGTGTCAGAAGGTTCTGAGTTTGAATCCTGGTTCATTCATTCATTTAGTCCCTTGACTGTGTGCAGTCACTGGGGGACATGAGAGATGCTGCCACAGAAATCATTCTCCACTTTGGCTGGTTATTTGCATCTGAGAGGCGACTATGCAAGTCACAAGCCTTAATGTCTTTGCTCCAGTTCTTACATGGCCTGCCATGTTGCCTTCCTCCTTCAACAGTACCCTGGAGGATTGTTTTTAACACAGTGTTGTGCCTGGTGACATGTCCAAACCACTGGAGTTTCTGCCTTTTTACTATTGCCAGCAATGGTTCCTGGGTTAAGAAACCATTAAGGTCTTTTTCACTTCTCAAGTGCTACTGGTACCATGTAGCCTAGTACTACCTATCTCATGGTCGGGTCGTCGGCGACTAAACCGGCTCCCCCATCAGACTTGTCTGATGAGGAGGGTTGCTCGTAACCCAGCAGGATTAAAAACAAAACCTGTCAAAGGGCAGATGATCCCATAGAGGACAACGGCCAACTAGCACAAGCTTAGAGAGGAGATGGGCACCACCAAGCTTTTTTTTTAAGTATGAAAAAAATATGTAAAAAATTCCAATTAGGTAGATAAGAATAGGCAGACAAGAGGAAATACTAGGTCGATGTGGACAGAAAGGAAGTGGACGGAAGAAAGCGAGACAAAATAAGTGATGGAAAATCCCTTTTAAGAATCTTAGATAATCCAAAATTTACCTGGGTTGGAAATTATGAACTAGGTTAAAAAATTTAATCCAGGTCAAAAAAAAATCACCTAGGTTGAATTTTTTTTTTACCTGTAACACACGACACTACGCCTATCCTTATATAGTGTTTAGGGAGTGTTACCTATGCAAATAACAAACAAACAATCAATCGCCACACATCTCAAGTTCATGATTAAATGGGATTCATCATCCAGCATAACTGTGAGTTGGCCTAGTGGTTAGCATGTCTGCCTCTTGATTGGGAGATTGTGAGTTCTACTTGTGGTTGGGTCCAGTGGCAGCTGCTGGTTTTTAAAACAGGGGAAGCCCATTTTATGCATTCATCGTAAAACCTGTAGGCCGGATATCAAAGCATAGAAAGGTGTGCCCCATTAGCATAGTGAACTAGACAACCCTACCTAGTGGCAGAAAGTATTTTTGCTTGTACATTTCATGTTATAGTCTGGCTTGCCAGGCTAGTGCCTCATATCCTTAATCAAAAATATCAAACATCCAAAAATCACTGGCTATTCAACGAAGAGCCTTGAACATCATACCCTGATATGCAACACAGAGTCTTTAACACAACACCCAGCTGTGCAACACATCCTTGAACATCTTCTGCAACACAGTCTGGAAATTCATAACCAGGTAGGCTATGCAACACACAGAACCTTGAATATCATACCCAGGTATAACCTATAGCACAGAGCCCACCATTCTCTTAACATTACTGAACAATATACACACTTCAGATTCATGAACATGAACACTATACACAAATTCTGCCCTCCGCTCCTTTTCCAGAAAATGGTCTGTGACCCTGTCATACCAGCTGGTTGTGCTTTCCAGAGACTTCACCAATTTCTGTTAGCAGCTAGCACTGCAGATCCCAATAAGGCTCAAGCTAGCCTACAACCAGATTGAACTACAAATGAAATAAACGAGTGAATTCACGAATGATCAAACTGATAGAATGGATGAAAGTTAACGGAGCACAACGAGTAATATTTACATTTATTTACAGAGTAATGTACAGAGACATCAATGAGAAGAAACGTTTATATGAAAAGAAATTCGGACAGCACTTTGGCACACGACTGCACTTTCTCGACATCCGCTAGGGACTGACTGATCATACTTCCGTGTTCCTCGCCGAAGTACCGCCCTCCTCATGTCTTTCAAACACTATCTCCAATAATCCTTTATCAGCCCGGCTTCTTGTCCCTCCCACTGTCTCGTTTAGTCCCAGAGAAGCCCGGCTTCCCTGGAAGTGACGATTTTGTTGATTTTAACCAATAACAACTAGCCGAAATTGGCTGTTCAGAGCCGTCTCGTAGACTGCAACGGATACCCGGCTGCCAGTCAGTGTTGTCAGATACTGCTGATGTTTTCCATCCCAAAATATGTTCAAAACCTGCCAAAATGCACTTAAAACCGCCCAATCTGGCAACACTGCTGCCAGTCCATAGAGCCCATTGAAATAAGAAAGGTTACAGCCTGGCAGCAAAGGTGATTCCCGTAGCGAACTGCAAGTTCGTCAGACATCACTCAAGTAAGTTACAGGATAGTTATGAACATAAATACAATCTTGGGCATATATTATGTTATGCAAGTTATTGTTTTAATGAGAATTCAACGTCGTAGACGCCGCAGTTTGGGGAGAGAATTTTAGGGGAAGCTCGGCTTCCCTTGTTGTCTCTGAGAAATCGCCCCTGGTTGGGTCATACCAAAGACCATTGTAAAAATGGTACCTACTGCCGTCTAGCAAGGCACGCTGCAATACAGATGTGAGTGGGGAGTCAAACTCTCACAATTACCAGAAGACTAGTCCTCCACTGTAACCCCAGCTATATAGGCAACAGGCTGGGGACTATGGAGACTGGTGCTGCCCAATGCACCTGATTGCATGGCACTGGAAGGACTTTAGACTGAGATCATTCAGCACACCAGGGTAAGAGCAGATTGGTGGTTAATGTTTGGTGCATATGGAGTCGAATTCTCTTACGAGAAAAACATAAAAGAATGTTGCTGCATGAGGCCCAATGGCATTAATCCTATACCTGTGCATCTGAAGATGGATAAGCCATCAGATATAAAAAATTTACAAAAATGTTAGACTTGAGCACATTTAAAAGCCACTTGAGTCTATTCTTTGGCTGTAAACTCCCACTTGTAACAGAGTAAGATTTTGAGATGTTATTAAGATTTTCACTTCAGTATAACTTCCAACCTTTATGAGACGAAGACAGATGGGAATTCCTGCTCTTTTAGTGACAGATCATTTGACTCAGCTTACCAACAGGAGTTAAATGGTTTGGCTTGCATACACAACTAAAAGTCAAACACATGGCTCAACATTCACGTAAAAGATCAGTTCAGAATTTGAAGCCAGGTTTCCATGGAAGCATTGAAGCAGATGACAGTATTAACATTTGAGGCTCTCTTCTTTAGTTGTGCGGTGGAGTTACAAGGATAATCTCACACACTATTACTTACTTTTATCAGATCACAGATATCTCACTACTAAGATTATCTGGGACCTTTTACGGAAATAATCAGCAACAAATGTTTATTGGATAGTCTAACAGCTGTCAGAGAGACAGAAAACAGGCTTACATTTGGGTCTATCTATGCCGATTGGGAGATTAGATCAGATTAGATAAGAGATGCATTTCAGATGGTGAGGAAATGCTCCATCAAAGGGGGAAATTGCAGCAATCAACAAGTGTCACCTCACCTGGTTACATCCTGCCTGAAAACAACATGAGAAAAAAAATAGCCTCAACGAGGCTGTAGCTCATACGGGCCACTGTTGTTGCGTGCGAGTTTGAAATCCGATCAGTCCTGTAGGAGGAGTAGCGATTTTTGTAAAATTGCATATGACCCCCCTGTAGCCTCATTCATGGCAGGTGGCCCCACCTGGTGAACAACTCATTGGAATATGTCTTTAGAGTCTTCTGGGTGAGTTTCAGTGAAAACGTCCACGCAGTTTACAAACAGTAATGTTTTTTTGTGACGAGTCACCCAAAATTTCAGACGACCATCAAATCGTAAATATGAGAGGTGGCGCCACCGTCTTGATAATTTTTATACATCTCAACCTGGGGAACATTCCACATGAGTTTGATCAAAATCTGATCACTCCTGTAGGAGGAGTAGCAATTTTCGTGAAATTGCATATAACCCCCCGTGTAGCCTCATCCATGGCAGGTGGTGCCACCTGGTGAACAACTCTTGCTTGTGTGTGTCTCATCTCATCTCATTATCTCTAGCCGCTTTATCCTGTTCTACAGGGTCACAGGCAAGCTGGAGCCTATCCCAGCTGACTACGGGCGAAAGGCGGGGTACACCCTGGACAAGTCACCAGGTCATCACAGAGCTGACACATACATAGACACAGACAACCATTCACATTCACACCTACGGTCAATTTAGAGTCACCAGTTAACCTAACCTGCATGTCTTTGGACTGTGGGGGAAACCGGAGCACACCCACACGGACACGGGGAGAACATGCAAACTCCGCACAGAAAGGCCCTCGCCGGCCACAGGGCTCGAACCCGGACCTTCTTGCTGTGAGGCGACAGTGCTAACCACTACACCACTGTGCCGCCCCGTGTGTGTGTGTGTGTATTTTATATATATATATATATATATATATATCTTTAGAGTCTTCTAGATGAGTTTCAGTGAAAATGTCCCAGCAGTTTACGAAGAGTAGCGTTTAATGTGATGAGCTAGGTGTAATTTTGGGTAGAGACGCTAGGGACGTGTCCCTAGCAATATTCAGCCGCTACTGTGTAATCACAATCAATAAAACCGATGTCCTAACCTGAGCAATGATTATATGGCACACAAAGGGTTAAATGTATGACACTGCTCATAGCCCCCCCTCTAACGTAGATATCATTCTCTGATTAGCTACCTGTTTCTCGCTAACTTACATGGTTGGCTGTCCCAGCTGTCACTCCATCTGCTGTAAAAGCAGCACACTTCCCACAGCAGCCGTGACTACCCGCCCATCAACCCCCCGTATCTCACACGTACACACCTGACCTACCCCACGCACCCCTCACTCTCCGTCAGCCTACAAATTGAGCTGGACTTCGATGTCCATGCATGCTTGCCCTACGACTCACATGCTGACTTGAGTATCATGGATGACGGCCCCCCTCCCAAGAAATGAGACATTCGTTCATTCTTCTTCAAAGTCAAGAATGTAAGTGCAGGGTTTCCGTCGAGCTTTAAAAACTCAACAAAATCCTTTTGATGTATGGAAACCTTTCATCAAAGTATTGCTGCGGCTCCTTAGGCAGGTTTAGCAATGTGACAGGACACATCAGAGCTAGGCTACTGCATAGCTGCAGAGAAAAGGAATGCTGGAGCAATGTAACTTGGTGTTAGATAATATCGTCGATGAATGAATGTTAAATTTATAGACCTAATGGTTTTACAGAATGTAAGTAGTCAGATGTAGGCTACTGCGTGGCCATGCAAATGTGCGACTTGCATTTCAGAATCAACAGCGTGACAGCCGCTGAGTCTGCTGCTGAGTCTGCTGCGTTCACTGTTTTACAGAGACCTCTTTCTACTACTACTAGGCTAGGCTAGATACAACAAATCCATGGTCCTTTACTGCCACCTACAGACGAATATTGGTAACTGCAGCATGAACATAAAAGGAGTCACAAGCACATCTGCAGTGAAAATCATAACACAGAAACAGGCAACAAAAAGACATAATATGGAAAATGGAGGGGCAACAAAAAGACAAAAAATGAGGGGTATACTACAAATGCAATACTAATGTAATCATAATCATGCTATAATAGGCAATCACTAAATTATATATCCAAATATCATTTTAACTAAATTTGAGCTTAATTACAGAATAGAAAATGCCACCAGTAGCACCTATTTATGAGTGTCTCAATAAGGCAGTCAGTGAATTTTGAGACACCCCCTCCCCCCCAATGTCAAACAATACAGATATTGAATTAAAAAAAACAATATTTAATGGGCGGCACGGTGGTGTAGTGGTTAGCGCTGTCGCCTCACAGCAAGAAGGTCCGGGTTCGAGCCCCGTGGCCGGCGAGGGCCTTTCTGTGCGGAGTTTGCATGTCTCCCCGCGTCCGTGTGGGTTTCCTCCGGGTGCTCCGGTTTCCCCCAAAGACATGCAGGTTAGGTTAACTGGTGACTCTAAATTGACCGTAGGTGTGAATGTGAGTGTGAATGGTTGTCTGTGTCTATGTGTCAGCCCTGTGATGACCTGGCGACTTGTCCAGGGTGTACCCCGCCTTTCGCCCGTAGTCAGCTGGGATAGGCTCCAGCTTGCCTGTGACCCTGTAGAACAGGATAAAGCGGCTAGAGATAATGAGATGAGATGAGATGAGACAATATTTAATGCTAAAAATGCTTAAAGTTTTTAATTCTTATTTTCATGTATTTCTGTGAAAGAGACAGAACGACTGCTTAAACACAAATTAGGAATTGTGTGGTGTAAAAGTAATAAATCATCAGATTCTAGAAGATCATGTGATATTATGCATCCATGTTTTTGTGGGGAATAAATTATAATCTATGTAATAATTTTGTCCTTTTTGGCTAGCCCTTTTTGCTGAGGCTACAACCTTACCATGAAACTCTACAGTCATTCTATCCCTAATCTGTTCATATGTCATGCATCGCCATTTTTTGTAAGGTGACAGACAGCAGAGAGGCTGGAGGAGATGAAAGACAGTGCAGAGAAGGTAGAGGAAGAGAGGCAGGAAGAGAAAGAGGAGCAGAGGCTGAAGGAGAGGATGGAGGAGGTAGAGGAGGGGAATCCACAGCTGGAGGAGATAGAGGAGAAGATGGAGAAGTGGAAAGAGAGGTTGGAAATTCACAGGTGAGGTTAATGATGGATATGTCAGTCATGAGATTCAGCCCCACTGTGGCAAATGTTTGTTAGTGTGATGTTGATCTGAATAACAATGCTTCAACCATGTGGCTTTAAAATCAGAGCTTCATGTCAAGGCTGGTTTTCTAAGAGGCCTCGTCATGTATTACTGGTAGTGTGTATGTGTTTACAGTAGTTGCAATAGAGTTGATAAATTTACAATGTGGTAGCCTGGCTGTCGTGACTACAATTGTGTGCAGCATCACAGGCAATATGGGTGACCCCAGGCTAATATTATGGTTTATTCCTAAGGAAACTGATGAACTTGGAGAGGGCAGCAGCAGCAGGGACAGTGGCAGGGAGAGTGCCAGTAACCAGGAGGACATTTTGGACAAACCCAACCAACCTGACCCAAAAATCATTCCAGGTCAGCAGCTATCAAACAGGGTCCTCCATTTCCAAGAGAATTGGTACAAGCAGTATCCATGTCCTCAGGGGTTAAATTGGGCCGGGGCTGTCCGGGGCTGAGCCCCGGCACATAAGCTCGGAGCGGATGGCATATGATCACGCACACATCAAAAGCAACAAACCCTTTTCACGATTTTCAGTTCTGAATAATTAAATATCGTTTTATTAATCAATAAACCCATGACTTTTATGAGATAGATCATAGTTTTCCTGATAACAAGACGACCTGTCAAAGCTATTTAGAACAGAACTTGCGATCAGAGATTCTGGTTTGTGGAACACTGCGTGGGTTGCCAATTCCGCTTTTTATAAGCGACTTTGGGGTTTCTTTTTTTGTGAGCTCGCTTTAAAAAAAAATCAGAAGTCGTGGTTTGCGGGTTTTTGGGCTTGTGTTTCAGCGTTGTGACTTGTTTATAATTTTCTCCGTACACCGTCTCCCCTTTTACCTGCATACAATCCTAATCCATCAGAGGTGCTTGAACGAACTGTCTGTGCATTTGGCGAGTTCAATTTCCATAGTCCCCAGTTATCGACAGAAATTAGCCAGGGGGAAGGGGGAGATGTCAGTTAAAGTTAGCTACTGAGATTGACCAAAAGTTGAGCCTAAACATACATAAGATGAGCATATTATAGCAGCAAAATAGAAGCACAATCATTTGAATGCAGCAAAACTTTTGCTGCATTCAAATGATTGTGCTTCTATTTTCCTGCTATAATATGCTCATCTTATGTATGTTCTAGACAATACAAAAAGCACCACATGCCAAATAAATAATTGAATACATAATAATAACAATAATAATAAATGCTTCCAATGTTATAGTGTTGTTTGTATTTGGTTGCATTCACTGCATGAATATATTTGATTGACAATTTGACTGACAGTGTTTTGGCATATTTAACATTTATCCTCCAAAATAAATCAACTGTTTTGGTTTAAGATTGTGCAAGCCTTCAAATTTTCTCACTGAACATTTCTCCTTCACATTTTTCACCTGTAGGCATGTGACAAGATTTAACATGATATTGCTCAACCTACCTCTGTAAAGTCAGCTAACAACTTATTAAAATGCACCAGAATTCAGCAAATAACATGTATGATAATAAAAAACTTCTGGGGGAGGACCCCCAGACCCCCCACTAATCATTTCCTTCAAACCAATGTACAACAACCTGTACAATCTGTTACATTGGCCAACCAATCTACATTCAAACTGCCATAATGTGTAGGGGGGCACTACAAGACACACATAGGCCTACGACACACAGATAAGGTGTATATCTCTGTGCAATATGATATGGTTATCAAATTAGAGGGTTATTTTCCAAAAAGTATATTGGGGCAGGGCGGCGGGGGCAGGGGCGGGTACGAGGCAGAGCCCCCCCACATAACCAATCCCAATTTAATCCCTGCATGTCCTGCACTATAGCTCATCCATTATGTGTGTTCTTTGTTTTCATTGTGTAAAAACATACAACATACAGAAATGTGCACTGTCCAAAAAGGCCGACCCTGCCTTTTCTTCAAAGGGATTCAATAATTGGAAGAATGCACTTGTCAGTTTTCAGAGGCATCAAAATAGCAAATCCCACCATCATGCTATGATAGTTAGTGCTCAAGAGAGAAGCCCAATATCTTCGCAACTCTCAAGTGCATGGGCACAAAGACAAGAGGATGCTAGGCACTGCTTGGAAAATATTGTGGGACCAATACAGTACCTTGCTAGGCAGGACATAGCACTGAGAGGCCATGATACACAAGATGGCAATCTGTTTCAACTTTTGAAACTCAAAGCTAAGGATGACTCACGTCTCAGTGATTGGCTAGCTCGCTGTCATGACTATACCTCTCCTAAAGTGTAGAATGAGACTTTGCAAATGTTAGGAAACTCTATAGTTAGGGGCACCGCACAGTCCATCCAGTTGCTACCAGTTTTGCAGTACTCACTCATTATTGACGGCACACAAGATGTCTCCGGAACAGAACAAGAGTCTATTTACTTAAGATATGTAGACCATGACCTGGTACCACAGGAGGTTTTTATTGGTTTGTATGAGGTCCCTGGCACCACTGGAGTTGAGATTGCAAAAATGGCTGAGGATGTTCTCTTGAGGCTCAATATTCCCATTTCTGGGTTAAGAGCCCAGACATATGATGGTGCTGCAAATATGTCAGGAAAGTATTCTGGAGCACAAGCAGAACTTAAGAGACAGCAACCATTAGCATTGTTTGTGCATTGTGGGGCACATTGTCTGAACCTGATCACACAGTCTGCATGCAGAGCCAGTCCTCTAATAAATGATTCCTTGCAGTGGATGCATGAGCTAGGAACATTAAGCAAACAGTCTGGAAAGTTCAAAAACATATTTTCTGCAGCAGGAAGTTCAGAGGTACCTGTACAGTCACTCAGACCACTTTGTCCGACCAGGTGGACAGTGAGAGGAAAAGCTATCAGAGCAGTGCTCTCTCAGTATGAACGTGTTTTATCTAGCTTGGAGGAGATGGCATCTAGTGGGTCTAACACAGGCATGAGAGCAAATGGCTTGCGAGAGAGGTTTGAGAAAGGGAAAACTGTGCTTGGCCTTTGTCTGGCATTAGAGGTGATAGAGGAGCTGGAGTGTCTCAGCACATCTCTGCAAAAGAGGACTGAGACTGTGGCAGGGGTGAGAAGTGCCATAGAGTGTGTCAGATCTGCTATACATGGCAAAAGGAGTGAGGACAGCTTTCATGAGGTTTTTCAGAAAGCAGTGACAATGGTTGACAGTCTTGGGATTGAGCCCATCCAGATTCCTCACCAAAGAAAACCACCAAAAAGATACTCTAGTGAAGTGAGCCAGCACACTCCCAAGTCAGCTGAGGAGCATTATAGAACAGAGTTCTATAAAATGTTAGATACTGTACATGTTCAGTTTGAAGAGAGGTTTAATCAACCAGATCTAGATGTCTTGCAGAAACCGGAGGAAACTCTCCTTACTGGAGAAGTGAACAACATTGTTGACCAGTACCCAGAGCTTAACAGGGATGCATTAAAGGTACAATTAGCCATGTTCAGGTCCAAATACACTTACAAGTCCAGTGCTGAAGTAGCTGACATAATGAGAGGTTTGAGGGTTGAAGTGAGAGGTTTGCTTGATCAAGTTGAGTCCCTTGTCAGGCTGCTTTTAGTCATCCCAATTTCATCATCTGAAGCTGAAAGAAGTTTCAGTGCTCTTAGGAGACTGAAAACATGGCTAAGAACCACCATGACGCAAGTAAGGCTGAACAATCTTGCTGTGTGCCATGTCCATCAGGGAAAACTGGACAATACTGACCTGACAGAAATCTGCCAGCAGTTTGTCTCCGTTTCAGACAGGCATAGGCATGTGTTTGGTTCTTTAAACTAATTTGCTTGTGTTTATGTTTGAGTATCAGTAACCAACACATCTACATTTCATTTATAGTTGTAGTTATGTGTTTCAATGTTCTTGATGTATATTAATTGACAGTATGTTGCACTTTTGCACTTCTGCAGCCCTTAACATCCTGCATCCTTAACATCCTGAGTTGCTGAACATTTGAAGTTGCCTCCTTGACTTTCATTACATGATGTTACATTACATTTAGCTGACACTTTTATCCAAAGTGACTTACTGTTACTATTTTGGTACAGGGTATTGGTTACAGTCCCTGGAGCAATGTTGGGTTAGGTGATGCCCTTGCTCAAGGGCACTTCAGCCATGGGTGGAGATGTAGGGAGAGGTAAGGGTGGGATTTGGACCTGCAGCCCTGGGATCCAAAGACCAACTCCCTAACCATTAGGCCACAGCTGCCCTCATTAACCTATAAGATCTGCATGACATGAAATTATGATTGCTAATGGAAAAAAAAAAACACCTTTCGGAACCTCTGCCTTGGATCACTTTTGTGTCCCCACCAATGTCAAAATCAAAGTTACTCCCTTGGTGACGAGTCACCCAAAAATTTCAGATGCCCATAAAATCATAAATATGACAGGTGGCACCACCGTCTTGACAACTTTCATGCACCCACCTGGGGAACATTGTATGTGAGTTTGATCAAAATCTGATCAATCCTGTAGGAGGAGTAGCGATTTTTGTAAATTGTGGATTGGACAACAATGATGGACGGACGACGTGTGATCACATAAACTACAGCCAGATGAGCTAAAAAAAATCAGAATCTAACACTGTAGCCAAATATGAATACGTTATTCGTATGAAACAGGGAACCCTGAGGACAAGCTCAGCCCCAAGCTCAGGATGGAACCTGGAGTCCTGAAGCTGTGAAGCAGCAATGCTCCCTGCAGCACCACCAATTTTATTTATTAATGTTTCTGTTCATTAGTCAAGATATACTGTAACTTAGAGATGAAATAATGGCATAAAATTAGAAGAATTATTTGTGCAGTTGTGCAGTAATTCTGTGTATATTATTTGCAATGCAAATATCTCAACAGACACATCTAATACTAATCATCATGTTCGGATGGAATAAGCAGCCATCTGCTCAGAAATAAAGTGGAACTATTTGCTCAAACCATCGAAAACCATGTTACCGGTTATAATGCATTGCCTGCTTGTATTAGCAGATGCTGCAAAAACAAACAGCAGGCTATTAAATCATTCATTTACACAAAGAAAAAAAAAAATCATGCAAAGGCATGGTAGCTCGCTTGAATATTAAACTCATGCTGTGTAAGGAATGAATTAAGGATATCAATCCATTCTATGGCTGCATTGTATCACCTGCAAATCTCAATCAAATGAAGGAATCATCATTAGTCTGATCATTACGCCATTCGTTTCATTCATCCAGGCTACGTTTTTCCAAGTCTAATGTCCTGCGGTAAACAGAATCAGACTTGAAAATAAATTATAATCTCCACACTCATTTCAAACCATTACAGTGTGCCAAAGTGAAAATGAGACGAGGCGTTGTTACAGAACAGGGCTCTGGATGGCTTTGCATTCCTTTCATTCTGTAGTTTTAACCTAAACTGTGGTCTTCTGGCACTTAAAATGCAACAGATGTCTGTATTCCGTTCCTGTTGCTTTAGTAAAGATTAGAGGAAAGTAGAGTATAACAGATTCAAGAGTCGGATCATATCAAGTCTCGATCAATAAGATGTAAAACTTTCATCAGCATCAAAAACAGATGAGCCAGATAAGTACAGTGGGATAAACCCAGGGATCAGGCATGGAACAGCTCAAGAGATAGTACAGATGGGGTCAAAAGTTTACATACATGGACATAAATACCATCATGAACGTGAATATCGTGGTAGTATTGGGCTTTCAGTGATTTCTTTGAACCAAGCAGCAACCTCCACTTCTGAAAAGTGAAGCCAGCGCAGAAGTACCAAAATCTGCAGTTCCTCGAATGGCCACTAGAGACTAGCTCCAAAAGTGAGTCAATTCTTGGGTTTCAGTCGCGTGACTTTTTTTAGCAGTTTCACTTTCAGTAAAACAGCTGGTGGTCTAGCAAACCAAAACGGCTGCTGTAGTGCAAACGACTAGCGATAACTTATCAGAGTCTGCTCATAATCTAGAAGTCACTGCTCGATTTAGATATATTCAGAAGGTTGCTGTGTGCAATGGAATCGACCCGTACAGTCTGGGAAAGAAGGATTTGTCATACGATCTCAAAAACTACCCTTCAGTCGAGTCCTCCGACATCTCGAACTATCTGGTGTTGCAGACATCCTTCTACACCGCAAAACAGATGAAAGTGTGGAAGAGTACGGAGGCTTACAACTGTTTTGTATGTGGCTGGGTAAAGGACCTCAGGCTCAAGTCGCTGTCGGATGAATCCTGTATTGTTTTTGCCTGCGTAAGTATGTTTTCATTCGCGCCTTTACAATGAAGCGCTGCAAGTTGAAGTGTAAACAAACAACAGTTGGCTTGATTCTCACTTGTGTTGGCTCTTATAGCTCTTCAGGTAAATCATTCACAAAGATCATCAGAAACCCCTTTAAAGACCTGGATCTTAGGCCCTGTCCACACGGCAATGGATTCAGGTGAATCTGATAAAATTGTTTATCGTTTTGGCCTGGCATCCACACGGCACTGGCGTTTTGGGTGCCCCAAAACGAAATCTTTTGAGAACGGGTTCCAGAGTGTAAAAATCTGGCAATGGCGCCGTTGCGAAGTCGTCTGGATGAGTAGAATGGATTTGTTTACGATGACGTCACAACCACATGTGCTTCATGCCGGGTAGAAGCGTAACGAACTCGATGCGAGTTGTCAACAAATCCTATAACTTGTTTCATGAAACGCGCTTACAAAATATTTTCACTGTGAATATTTATTGTGTAATGGTGCAAAGTGAAAGAGAGAGAGAGAGTGAGAGAATAGCCCTTAGGGCAGAGTCAATCCCGCCAGCAAAAATAGGGAAAAAAAGGAGCGATCTCACCTCTTCAGATGTTGGTTTAAATCCTACAATACATTCCTCAAAAAGGGCGTAGAAGAACAAATTAATCCATCAACGTGTAGCATTCAATTTATTCCGGACCATTAAAGACGCCACCTTCCACGTAGAATCATATGTCATCCTCGCCGCCATATTGGATGGGGCAAAGTGGAGAATAAAGATGCCTCATTCATGTGCTGCCTTTAACTGTACCAACAGGTTTGCCGTCCAAACGAGATCACATGGGATTACCTTTCACAGGTGAGACTGGAAAAATATTTTTCATTGTATTTGGTCATTATAACGTAATTTTACAAACAGATTTTTCTGACTTTGTGGCTAATATGAAGTCTCGCGCATAATAGTTTATGTGCATGCGTCCTTACTTCTTCTATTGTTCTGGTGTCTCCGATGGGACCGTCTTACAGCGCACCTAGAGGTGTGGCATGTGTATTGCATCGTTTTCAGCAAGCGTTGCGTTGCCATATGTACCTGATATTTTACTGATCCGTTGCCCATGTGGACGCGATTTTTTTTTTTTAATCTCGTTGCCGTTGTCGTGTGGATGTAGCCTTAGTTAAACAAGACGGAGAAGTGATCACGGCGCATTGTAACTGTACGGCTGGGGAAGAATTTTGTCGCAACCTTCATGCATATGGACTTTGTGAGGAGTAAACAAAGAAACAGCTGGGGACTTTAGCACTTTGTGACTAAAAAAAGTACCGTAAAATAACGACACACAGCAAGAAAAGTACTTGGAAAACACTAAGGACATAGCTGAGAGGGAAATACAAACCTTTCACCAAGTGATCATGGCAAACTCAAGCATGTGTCGACTCGGCTCCCTTTGATTTCAGTCAGAGGTTCAAAAGCCACCTTTCTTGATGTCTTTTTGTGAAATCCTGTGTTCGTTCACCCTTTTTTATTAGTTCACGGGGAACCCTGAAGAAACTTTTATCAGTTTCACGGTTTGATCAATTCGAACAACCTAAAACAACACAAGCGTAAGACATTTTTCATGTGAGCAATGCACCTTTTCCGTACAAACGCTTTGTCAACTGAGCTTTGGTAGACCACCAGCTAAAGTTTTGAATAACTAATGAGACGGATGTGACGTCATGTGAAACCCAAGAATTCCCATACCCCCCCCCCCCCCCCTGTTAAAATGTCCAACTTTCCAGCGAAAACAAATATGTTTTAGCTTAGTACAAAAAACAGTTTCAGTCTCTATAGCTAGTTTCCCCCTTCATGACAACTATATGGGGGGGGTGAATTTTTATATCATTCAACAGTTTAAATTACATTGAGTCAAACGTTTATGCATAATTAAGAGCAGGGCCGTTATGTGTGATAACTGGGTTTGTGTCATATTGTTAGCCTTTAGCTGGTATTACCTCAGAATTTGAGCCAAATTCACCGCAGGTCATGGATTCATCGGAATAATTTATGGAGCCTTGCCTATTTTCATTTCAGCGCTTATCCATGCAAACACAACTTTTACATACGACTACACCTGTAAGTTACTTTAATTTGCTTTATTCAATTGTACTTTGTACCTTTCAATATTTTTGATGTAGTCGCTGTCGATGAAGTTTATCCGGGTCTCCCCTTCAGTAAATTAGGCTTAGATGGACAATTTGACAGCTTGAGCGATTAAAAAAAAAAAAATTTTGGAGTTTGACATAGAAATAATATCCATTCAGCATGAAGATTCACATAGCAACAGTCAATCGTTCACCAAGAGACACATCTCTTAACTACAATCGCGGGTTTGGTCAACTGTTTATCAAATACACTGTGCTATCATAGATTGACCATCTAACAGTAGCTACTATCAACCTCAGCCACTCTTAGCTAGCTATATTGCTAGCAAGCTAGCTATTAAACAAGCTAACTTTAGTTATCTAAGCTATCAGGGAAAAAAGACATCAGGGAAAATATTATCACTAATGTTGTTTATATTAACAATTATTAAGATTGTTATTAACAAGAATTAAAATCGAAAAGATGAAACTCCTTGATCAAATAGGTTATCAGACGGTTATATGCCCAGTTCGACCAAACTTCGTAGCATCTTTAGTGCTTTTAGGAACAGCATTTTCTTTCATAATTTGTCATTCTTAATCACTTACGGTGACAAAGCGATTGGCCACCATTTTGTCAAGTCACTTGAGGTGATCATCGAGAAATAGTCAGAATTTCTTGACCAATTAGCATGTGCGATTTTCTATAATTACCTTCATACTAATACTATTTATAATAACTTATTTGTGACCTCAAGGAATGGTTGAAACTGCTGCAGGCTGTAGTTTGCCCACCAGATCCAGATGTTTGCTGCTAAACTACTTATGACGACTCAGTGGTCACAGCTACAGCTTCGGCTGGTGGTGTTTTTTTTTCTCCCCCCATAATCATGTCATACTGAAAATTGATTATCATGCCTTGAGGTCAGTTTGTATACAGTGAGAGATTGCTTGGGTCTGTATGTGTTGTGAATGCAAAACAAAAAAAGTAAAGCAAGGTGAAGTGTATCTGTCTCTGTCCTTGAATCTTTAAAAATTGTTCGTGTTGGAAAATTGCTATAATTAAAGAAATGATGCAATACCTTTTATCCAGTTATAGTTACATCTAATGTTGTGAAACACAGAAGACAAGTCCCTGTTATCACGTTATAGGCGCTCTATTTTCTCTTAGCAGCTCCACATTTTAGAGGTGTTCCATCAACGGTCCTTACATCGCTTGCTCAACATCAAGTGGTGGGATCACATCACGAACACTGAGGTCCTCAGATGTGCAAAATCAACCACTGTAGAGACGATCATCCGAGGCAATAGGCTCCGTTGGTTGGGCCATGTCTGCAGAATGGACGACCCTCAGATGCCAAAGCAACTTCCCTTCGGTGAGTTAGCGCAGGGTTCAAGGCCAAGGGGTCGATCGAAGAAATGCTGGAAAGACTGCGTAAAAGATGACTTGAAGACTTTCGGCTTCGACAAAGACTGGCATGATATTGCCCTTGACAGAAAGTCCTGGCGCTCCAACATCTGTCGGGGGGAAAAGCACTCTCAGAACGCAACCTCGAAGATTGCTGGCAGGCCAGACAGGTGAGACAGCTTAGGGGGGGACCCCAATCGTCAAACCTGACATTGGAACAAAAGGAAGGAATTTTCTCCTAGTTAAACTAAGACAAAAATGCAGCGTATCATGTTCATCACTGAGAAATGTTAAATATTAAACCTGTCCTTATGAAAAGCTAATATTCTGTATTAAACAAGAACATTAACAAACAAGAATAAAAGTATGCTGAGTAGTTGCTGAGGCTGTCGAGCAGCGAGTCAAACACTTCGATGCAGAACAAGTACCAAATCAGTACCAAGCACTTCATCTCATTTGTAAAGGAGGGCTTCAAGTCAAGATTACAGAGTTCCTTTGCTAGATCAAATATCCTTTCTTTAGCGAATGACTGGCAAGTGAAGACCGACCTTGATGGCGAAGGCAGCTTTCCAGAAGACATAGCGATCACCTTGCTATGGCCTGATATTGTCATATGGTTTACAAGAGAGAAAGAGGTCATCATTGGCGAGTTGACAGTCCCCTGGGAAGATAATATAGATGATGCTCATGAGAGAAAGCTAACAAAATATGCAGAGCTCAGGGCAGAATGTAGGAACAGAGGCTGGAAAACTTTGCGCTACCCCTTTGAAGTTGGCTGCCGTGGCTTCGTCACATTCTCTTTCCAGAAGTGGCTGTGAGATCTAGGATTTAGCAGGAGGGAGATTAAATCAGTCAGCAGGGCAGTGTTGGAAGAACAGAGTCAGGATCATCATGGATGTGGTCCAAGTATATCCAGAGGAGCAGATAGTCTGAATGTGTAATCCATCTTTAATTTCCTCAGTGGGAATTCCCTGGGTTTCCCTCAGAAGCAGGCTATTTTTGTGGTTTGAAGGAGGACCAGCATCAAATTTCATAGAGGCAAATAATCTTTTAGCTCATCAGCAGGAAGCGCTGCCCTTCTTTTTTGCACTGCTGGCCACCCACCTCAAGGGAGTCTTGATCGTAAGAGGACCGAAACTCCCCACGACAGGTGGCAGATCAATTGATGATCCCACTGGTGATATCACAGGGCAATTCCATCATAGTGTCTGTGTATACTCAACCAGTATAACTGCAGCTGGAACTACTGTCAAAGCAACAGTTATAGGAAATGAATCAACACCTTCTGACCAATCAGAATCAAGTATTCATCAGCACTGGTATAAACATGTATAATACATAACATTTCCATCTATCCATCACCGCTTATCCTGTGCAGGGTCGCAGGCAAGCTGGAGCCTATCCCAGCTGACTATGGGTGAGAGGCGGGGTACACCCTGGACAAGTCGCCAGATCATCGCAGGGCTGACACAGAGATAAACAACCATTCACACTCACATTCACACCTACAGTCAATTTAGATCAAATCAAATCAAAGTCCTTCCCACGCCCAGTACCTGGTATTCCTAGGCAGTCTCCCACTCAAGTACTAACCAGGCCCAACTCTGATATGGCGCATAGGGCGGCGCCGATCTCCGTTTCCGTAGCCCTCGGCCTCTCGCCTATTACATAGCTAGGGTTACAGTGGGGGGCTAGTCCTCTGGTAACCATGAGAGTTTGACTCCCCACTCACATCTGTATTGCAGCGTGCCTTGCCAGATGGCAGTAGGTACCATTTTTAAGATGGTCTTTGGTATGACCCGACCGTGAGTAGAACTCCCAATCTCCCGATTGAGAGGCGGACACGCTAACCACTAGGCCACTCCCTGGTCGGTCAATTTAGAGCCACCAATTAACCTAACCGTATGTCTTTTGACTGTTGGGGAAACCAGAGCACCCAGAGGAAACCCACACAGACATGCGGAGAACATGCAAACTCCACACAGAAAGGCCCTGTCAGCCACTGGGCTCAAACCCAGAACCTTTTTGCTGTGAGGCAACAGTGCTAACCACTACACTACACCACCGTGCCACCACATAAAAGCTCATCCTAAGTAGTTTTATATACATTAAAAAAAAAAAAATTTCTTCTGGTTTCACTGTCAAGAATTCAGTCTTGAATTTCATCCCACTAAATCCTGGCTGATTTTTGGTGCTCCGTTCTATTTTTAAAAAGAAAACAGGATATGTTGGTGAGCCACCTTGCTGAAATGGCTGGAATAAACACAGCTGTAATGCTGAGGAATAGTGATTAATTCATGGCTGTGGTTGATGCCGGCCGGCATGATGAGTCCATTGCTAACTGAAGAGCGAGCTCATGAATGCTAATGTGGGCATTCGAGGAACAAGACCTCCATCGGTGGAATCATTCACTGTCACTGCAGCCTCAATAAACACTGGTGATAAGGGAATTGGGCTAATGATCATTTTTGTATTGATTAATTAGCAGGCACTTTTATCCAAATCATCTCCAGTCCAACCCACGAAGCCTGACCGAGCTGCTAATATTCTCCATAATATCCATATATTCTTTTAAAAATAATCATTTCAAGTTGGCTTATTATTATTAATGTAAAGCTTGATGGTCTTGTGTTCTAATGTTTGAGTGACCTCTGTGTACGTTTACCTAGTTTGCGACAAGTGTGTGTGGCAACAAGATATAGAGCCATGCTATTTTTGAGGCCTACCTGATGAATAATCTGATACCAAGTCTCATGGGAAAGAGGACAGTGATTTAGATATGCACTGGTCTGACACTTTTTCCATCACAGCCCTTAATTATCAATTATCTTGTATTGCAGATTCAATTCACAACAACTATACCATGTGCAATGCATTGCATAAGTATTTGCACCCCCCCCACACACACACACATTTTGTACTGTTAGAACCTGGAACTGAAATGTTGACTCGGATTAGAGTTCATGAGGATTCCATTTACACTATCATTTTTGAAAGTACAATCTTTTTACTATGACACAACAAAAAAGAAAAAAAAGTGGTTGCAGAAGTATTCACCCTCCTGCATCAGTATTTGTTTGACGTAACTTTCTGCAGTTGCAGTTACAGCCTCTATCAGCTTTGCACATCTGGATCCTTTAGGACTATTGTTTTTCAAATGTCTTCATTTCACTGGATAAAAGTACATATCAGATGTTACAATTTAAAACATAAAAAGAAGGTAATAGGGGCGGCACGGTGGTGTAGTGGTTAGCGCTGTCGCCTCACAGCAAGAAGGTCTGGGTTTGAGCCCCGTGGCCGGCGAGGGCCTTTCTGTGTGGAGTTTGCATGTTCTCCCCGTGTCCGCGTGGGTTTCCTCCGGGTGCTCCAGTTTCCCCCACAGTCCAAAGACATGCAGGTTAGGTTAACTGGTGACTCTAAATTGACCGTAGGTGTGAATGTGAGTGTGAATGGTTGTCTATGTGTCAGCCCTGTGATGACCTGGCGACTTGTCCAGGGTGTACCCCGCCTTTCACCCGTAGTCAGCTGGGATAGGCTCCAGCTTGCCTGCGACCCTGTAGAACAGGATAAAGCGGCTACAAATAATGAGATGAGATGAGAAAGAAGGTAATATACAACAATTACAATATTTACAATTATGGAAAAATACTACAAAATCTAAAAAAAAAATGTATTGCTAAACTATATTTAAATATTAACCGATTAAAAAAAACCCTATCTTTAAAAGGTTCAGTGTTTATCTTGCATCTTTATACAGGTTCTATTTTTAAGGCGCTCAGGTGGTTCTTTATAAGTAGCTATATATAGGAAGCTATGTAAAGGATGATCTCTATTTTTTATTTTATAAATTAAAAAATTAATAAAATTTTATGAGGGCGGCACGGTGGTGTAGTGGTTAGCGCTGTCGCCTCACAGCAAGAAGGTCCGGGTTCGAGCCCCGTGGCCGGCAAGGGCCTTTCTGTGCGGAGTTTGCATGTTCTCCCCGTGTCCGCGTGGGTTTCCTCCGGGTGCTCCGGTTTCCCCCACAGTCCAAAGACATGCAGGTTAGGTTAACTGGTGACTCTAAATTGACCGTAGGTGTGAATGTGAGTGTGAATGGTTGTCTGTGTCTATGTGTCAGCCCTGTGATGACCTGGCGACTTGTCCAGGGTGTACCCCGCCTTTCGCCCGTAGTCAGCTGGGATAGGCTCCAGCTTGCCTGCGACCCTGTAGAACAGGATAAAGCGGCTAGAGATAATGAGATGAGAAGCAATTTTATGAATTAATTTTTGGTGAACTCCAACTAATTATGTGACTTCTGAAGGAAACTTGAAATAACTTCCAGCAAAGGGGGTGGATACTTATATGCAACAACAGTTTTTTTTTAATCTATTGATAATTTTGCAAATGATACTGTATTTACACACACACACTTCGATATTATAGCTATATTTTGTATATTCATTACATAAAATCCTGATTAAGTCCATTTCAGTTCCAGGTCGTCACACTACACAATGCGGAAAAGTTCAATGGGGTGAATACTTATGCAACGTACTGTAAGTTGACACTGCACAGTGGATTGAGAGTGAATATCAAAGAGTAGTGATGGAAGAAATACTGAAATAGTCGTCAAGTGCATACGGGTGGTCAAACAGACTGGTAGACCTTTCCAGTGATTAAAAAACCTAATGGCTTTGCCTCGGCATAATTACTTCTTCTTCGAAGGAAATACTGTTGTTTAATTCAGAAACGAATTGTTTCTTCACAGCTAATCCTCCATCCCAGGAAACTTAATAGTGCATGTCTTGAGAATATTGAATTCAAATACTGCTCGTCAAGGGGACTTTGCGCTATCTCCTTGTTCGGTTGTGGAAAGAGTCGGTCTATATTCATGCTCCAATTAAAATCAGACTTGAGCCAATTTTCTGCTTCTCAACGGAAAATGATGTCTGTAGCCCAGTTCAGGCCACGGCCGACATGACAATTAGGTTCTATTATGAAGGACGTCCCAGTGACGCCAAGTCAAATGAGTCCTTCAGCACATCTGTTCGAACAGAAAGTTAATTTCACCCCGAGTTGGGTAATTTGTCATAGCTTTCCATAATATTGATGATGAAAATGTTAGGGAGTGCTACGCACCAAAAGATGTCATTAAAATACAGAATGCAGATTGATGGCACCCGAAAGACTGCTCAAGCTTTCTGATATTAAAATGTAATGTCGATTTCTTAGATAAGACCATATTGCTTTTGCAACTTTGGAGATATAATACTAAGTTTTTCATCAGATTTGAGAACATAAGAAGAAAAGAAAAAAAATGTCTGATTCACTCTCATTGCCAAGCATCAAGTCTTGACTCTCAGTCTATATTTATGTACCAATTAAAATCATATTCTGGCGATTTTATGATTTCCAAGGAAAGGTGGTGTCTATAGGCCAAGGCTAAAATGACAATTAAGTCCTAATATGTGGGACTCCCTTGCGATTCCAAGTCAAACGAGTCCTTCAGCCCATCTGCCACAAGAGGAAGTTAATTTCACCCCAAGTTGGATTATTTGTCCTCGCTTTACTTTTCTCTTCGCTGTCAGAATGGCAGAATATTTCCATTTCAAAAAGTTACCATGCGCATCAGAGTGTCATGCTCGAACGGATGTAATTAAAATACAGACAGCACTTGGAGATCAACCTTCTCAATGTTAAACACAGAGTTCATTTTTTTGGACTAGACTGAGTCACCACTTGGCCGAGCTATTACACAACTCCAAGACACATTCAAGTCCGCGAGACAGATTTTTCTTCACTGTAATGGCCATGAAATAGGAAAGGGAAAATATTCAAGTCAATCAACTGTCAATCCTGACAAAACATTAATAAGAATAAGAATGAGGGCAAAGTAACTAATACAACCAGTATGAATATTATAATTGTGTGTTGGTCATAACCCTGATTTATTTAAGCGTTCACCTTTTACCATGGTGTAAATGGTCTGCTGATTTAGAGAAAATGAAAAACGTTGCGAACAATTTTGTCATGGCAGCTGGACATTTTAAGGTTAGGCTATTAAACTGAAAAACTTCAAACACTTTGAATGAATGAGAGTTGTGGTGCATATGATACAGCACTGATGTTTAAAAAAAAAAAAAGAGAAAGAAATTGTAAAAGTGTCAAGTGCAGACAGTCTGGCTGACCAAACAGCCTGGTTGACCTTTTCAGTGATTAAACAGTCTAATGGGTTTGCTTCCAAATAATTATTTCATTTCAAGAGGAAGTAGGGGTGATTTTTTTTTTAAATAAAGAAACTGATTACACTGGTTAATTTAATCACCTATGTTCTCCTGAAAAGTAGATACATGGCATGGTGGAACTTGCTGTCATTCACCAGTGACCACATTCGCAATTTGTCCAGAAGCCTGGGAAAACCTTTAACATGGTCAAGATGTGGACTGATTTGACTCCACTACTATAGACCCCTTGCACATGATGTTATGCATCACATGATAATTCCTCCTGGGGGACAACCGGACACCATCTTTCTTGTAAGCAAGGCTTAATCAGTCTTAAATATGGTTTATTTTTGTACCGTTTTTGGTTGCTCCAGAAAATAATAATAATATTAAAAGGTATTACTGTCTCCCTGGAACTTTGTCTTGACCTTCAGGTTGTGGGTTAGGAACTTGACTTGGTCATTTCTTTAAAAAGGAATGATCCAGGAGTAGGATATTTTTTTCACAGAAGCAGGAAGAACCCACCCATTCCATCTATCCACAACCGCTTATCCTGTGCAGGGTCGGAGGTAAGCTGGAGCCTATCCCAGCTGACTATGGGTGAGAGGCGGGGTACCCCCTGGACAAGTCGCCAGATCATCACAGGGCTGACACATACCGTAGAGACACACCAACAGTCAATTTAGAGCCACCAATTAGCCTAACCTGCATGTCTTTGGACTATGGAGGGGAAACCGGACCACACAGAGGAAACCCATGCAGACATGGGGAAAACATGCAAACTCTACACAGAAAGGCCCCCGTCGGCCACTGGGCTCAAACCCAGAACCGTCTTGCTGTGAGGCAACAGTACTACCCAGTACACCACCGTGCCACCAAGAAAGAAACCAGTACGCCTTTTTTATCTGTAACTGTCAGTGAATCCTTTTGTTTCACTCCAGTTTCAAGCCCACAAGAATGACATGATGTGAGAACAGCTCTCTCCAAGGCCTGCCATACACTTGCAGTGTGCAGCCACGATCTTACCATTTTCTTCACTGACAATCCATGGAGTTAAATGTTTTTAGGTCATTCTTTGCAAGTGGTTAACCTGGAGTAGAATATGTTGTATTCAGTCACGTGACTTTTGGTTGCGAGTTTACTTCTGGTGAATGAAGTGATGGTCAGGCAAACTGATTTGGCCATCGGCATGCAAAGAGCTCATGAAACCATCTCCGTCTATTTTCGAATTTTAGAGGTCAATACATGGTCAAGATACCTTCAGAGAGTTGCTCTTTGCAACGGGATAGATTCTTACATGTTGGTAAAGAAGGATTTTTCCTATGAGCTGGAAAATTAGAAAATTATCCATCCATTGAGTTCCCCGACACCTCAAACTACCTGGTGCTGCAGACATCTTTCTACATGGACAAACAGATGAAAACCTGGAAGAGCATGGAGGCCTACAACTTTTTAATATGTGACTGGGTTACAGACCTGGGGATCAAGACACTACAAGATAAATCCTGTATCGTTTACACCTGGGTAAGTAGGAATTTCCGGGCTTTTTGTACGTGTCTTTGCAGTGGTTGCTAGGACACTACAAGTTTTAGTATTGGGTGTAAACAAACCACAGCCACTCGATTCTCAATCCTCCCTGCTTTTCCCTTCTAGAAAGGATAAGGGTGTTTTTTTTTTAATTAAACATAAAATGCAGTGAGAAGGTACAGTCCAACATCCATGTTGGTAACACTAGGCCGCAAATCTACATCGCTACTCCAATTGTTTCAAGGAATTTTGGATGGATCATCACCACTAATAAACTCTAATTTCTGTGTATATATCCTTTGCTTCTTTCTGACTTAGATTATCCAAGTAATCTGGTAGTAAAGTTTTTTTAGCTATAGTTGTCCTCAAACTACAGACATCTGACATCTTCAATACTGCTCGTCTTCAGGATGTAAACAAAGTTCACTTGTCCCCCAGGACAAGGGTAGCAATGGTTGCGAACGTAAATGTGACTTCAGTGCAAGGGGTCTATATGTGGTCCATCCCCAAACTGTTGCCACAAAGTTGGAATCACAAAATTGTATAGAATGTCTTTGTATACTCTAACATTACAGTGACCTAGCATTACAATGACTGGAACTAAGAGACACTGTTACCAAGATTGCAGTGGAAAAATATTGAGTGTCCTGCACAGAACCCTGACTTCAACCCCACTGAACACCTTAGGGACAAACTGGAATGCCAACTGCACCCCAGACCTTCTCACCCATCATCAGTGCCTGACCTCACTAATGCTCTTGTGGCTGAATGAGCTCAAATCCCCATAGCCACGCCCCAAAATCTAGCGGAAAGCCCCTCTTAAAAGAGTGGAGGATATTATAACAGCAAAAGGAGACTAAATCTGGAATGGGCTGTTCACTAAGCACATACTGGGTGTGGTGGTCACCCCTGGCCAAATTACATATTTTATTGATATTTGAAGTGAAAGGTAAACACAATTTTCTGAAAATGTCAGTGCACAATTACTTTATATTTGATAAGCTTATAAACATAGAAAAAAGTAGTAATTATGGAATGTGCAAAACTTTGGATACCCTTCCAGTCTCAAAAACAAATGAACTCATTCGTTAGGTATTAATTGCCTCATTAGGCAGGTCATGAATTGTCATTAGGGATAACAATTCCAGTGTGTAATAAAATGACACTTCAAACCTTCAAACCGTAACGGTCGACAACCATATGCTCCTCTAAGCAGCTGACCGAGGATCTGAAATTCCCACTCTCCAAAACATCAATTAAGAAATAGCAGTTAAGAGGAACTGTAGAAGTCAAGGCAAGAACAAGAAAACTTTCACGTAGAACTGCCTGTATTCTGACAAGAAAGGTAAAGCAAAATCCCCAAATGACAGCAAGGATCTGCAAAAAGCTTTAGTTGACTCAGAATTCCGCTATTACTGGTCACCTGGCCTCTTTTCCTCTCTGCTCCTGCCCAGCCCACTCAAGACTGCTGTCTGTCCTGATTCCCTGTTGGTGGAATGACCTTCCCATTGAGGTCAGAACTGCCGACTCCCTGACCACCATCAAGCACAGACTGAAGACTCACTTCTTCAGGCCGCACTCCTCCCCTGCCCACTGTGTAACTGTATTTCGGTCTAGACCAACCCAGGTTGTGTACGGTCTAGCCTGGGGTTAGCTGTTTTGAGTTCTCCATTTAGTTGTACTTTATGTGGTTGGTTTGTTTCCTTGGCTGTTTGAGTATTGATACTTCAACAGAATAGTATACTAGGTATTGCTGTCACTTGTTCAGTTGCCACTAGAACTTTCTTGTCTAGAAGTTCAGCACTTTGTGTACCTGACTTTTGCACTCGTTGTACATCACTCTGGATAAAAGCGTCTACTAAATGCCATGTAAGGTAATGTAATGTAATTGGAGCCGCAC
Source organism: Neoarius graeffei (assembly GCF_027579695.1). Classification (NCBI taxonomy): domain Eukaryota; kingdom Metazoa; phylum Chordata; class Actinopteri; order Siluriformes; family Ariidae; genus Neoarius; species Neoarius graeffei. The sequence goes on from NC_083594.1 coordinate 15,242,543, forward strand.
CATTTTACCCTGCAGTCTTGCTTGCATGAGCATGATCTGCATGGAAGAGTCATCAGAAGGAAACCTTACCCAAGACCTCACCACAAAAGTCAACATCTGATGTATGCACAACATCATCTAGATAAGCCAGAGGCATTTTGCAAACAAGTGCTCTGGACTGATAAAGTGAAAATTGAACTCTTTGGCCACAGGGTATGTTTGGAGGAAAGAAGGGAGGAGCATTTGATGTCTGGCAGCCAGCAGTACAAGAAATGCTACACGTGGAGATAGAAGAATGGATTCTAGGAAAGATCAGCAAATTCTGGAAGCAAATGCAACACAAACACACAGTCAGTCAAGAAACTGAAGCTAAAAAGAGGCTGGCTTTTACAACAGGACAGTGAACCAAGGCATTCCTTCAAAATCCACCAGGAACATGTAAAGCACCTGGAAATTTTGCAAACTAACACAAGCTGCTTTTCAACCATTGTTATTCCATACATTGGCTTTCTCTGAACATGCACAGTTAGGACTGACCGATTTGTTGCAACTTTCTGCTACAGATCCGAAAATCCTCAAACACTTCTTATTTCAAACCTTACATTTGATAGGATGCATCACATCATCTTCTCCCTTGTCCAGCACTGATGCCAGGTCAGGGTTCATGTACATTGATGGTCCATGATCCACGTCATACAGTATTAATCGGAGCATAGTTTTATGCCAGATGCTCTTCCTGCCGCAACCCTCCCATTTCTGGGCTTGGGAAACAACCATTCACACCTATGGACAATTTAGAGTTGCCACTTAACCTAACTGCATGTCTTTGGACTGTGGAGGAAACCCACGCAGACCCCATGGGGAGAACATGCAAACTCCACACAGAAAGGTCCCCGTCAGCCACTGGGCTCGAACCCAGAACCTTCTTGCTGTGAGGTGACAACACTGTGCCACCCCAATTTACATCCAAATCTTCCAGCTAGTTCTAGATCGAAATAATGGTTTTATAAAGTCCCTTCATAAAAATCAGACAGTACATTTTTTCAAAAGTAAAGTTTAGTACACGTGACTCGAATCACACTTCTAGAAGACAGACGTTTACTAATGCACCATTCTTTACCATAAAGTATGTCTGTGAAGGTTCTCAGTCATTCAGGTCATCATAAACCATCGGTACTAAAGAAGTCAACTGGACTTGCTTGAAATTCTTTTGAGGGCTGAAATCATTTTGAAATCAAGTAACTGCAGCATTGCTTAGGTTCGCAGACCCTGCCTGAACCTTTCCTTTTACTTTTCATCCTTTTTTTTCCCAATTAAGGATCCTTTAGAAATGACAAGGGCTTTCCAATCATTCAAACATGTCACTCAAGGACAAATGTTAGACATCAACTTCCCATATATTTGAGATACAGTCAGTCAGAACTCATTTGCCCTGAACAAATGTGAAGCTGTTTTTAAATGCAGAATTTAGTGCACTGCAACTATTTTAACAAACATTACATTACATTAATGGCATTTAGCAACATACAACATAACCAGAGCAGCCTGGGGAGCAGTTGGGGGTTAGGTGCCAGGTGCCTTGTTCAAGGGCACTTCAGCCATTCCTGCTGGTCTAGGGAATCAAACCAGCACCCTTTTGGTCCCAAAGCTGCTTCTCTAACAATTAGGCCACTTTCAAACACCCCTTCATCACTTGCTTTAAACGGAGATGCCAAAATCACTGCTAAACATCAGTGCCACATGATTACCTTTTTAATTAAAGCCACTAGTCATCTTAATCACTCCTGTTACATTGTTACTGTAGTTAACGTGTACCATTATCAAAACTATCATATGGAATCAGCCCTGTGATGACCTGGCGACTTGTCCAGGGTGTACCCCGCCTTTTGCCCGTAGTCAGCTGGGATAGGCTCCAGCTTACCTGTGACCCTGTAGAAGGATAAAGCAGCTAGAGATAATGAGATGAGATGAGATGAGATCGTATGGAATCCAACTGGCTGCATTTTCAGCATTCTTATTTACTAGCACTTACTCCAAATGACATGTTTAGTTGTTCCCTTGTTACCTCGCCTGCGATGGAGTAAGCGGGGCGAGGTATTGTAATCAGTGCGGTTTGTTTGTGTGTCTGCCTGTTAACGATCTAGCGTCTAGATGGTTGCACCGATTGACTTTAAATTTTCAGTGTAGGTGGGCAATGGTCCGTAGATTACCTGATTAAATTTTGGGGGCAATCGGGTCAAGGTGAAGGTCATGATCACCGGAAATATCAACCTTTCGGTCAAAATATAATTTTCCATTATACACTGAAAAAAGTAACCTATAGAATTTACCCAATAAATCTGAGGTAACAATTTGCATTGACTTGTTTGGGGTAGATTTAATTCCATATATTGAGTATAAAATAACTGAAATAAAAAGCTATGAAATACTTAAATAAATTGGGTAAAATTTACCTCATTTATGCATCTATTCAACAGCTACTTTCTCATTGAAATTGGGTAAAATTATCTCTTGTTTGCTAGTAGGTAATACCTGATAATTACTAATCAAAGGTAATTAATATCACTTAGTAACCATTACTTATTCGGAGAAGGTAAGATGTACCCCCCCCCCCAAAAAAGACTTTCAGATGGTTCATCATCTCAATGTTTTTAATCCATAAAATCATAAAAAAAAAAAACAAAAAACACCGTATAAAGTGCAGTACAACAGCTTCACACAACATTTCAAGTAATAAACCTGTTTTATAACTCACTAACTAACAGCTTCAAATGTTGTTTCTGGACTGACCAAATCTGCAGTCCAGCTGCATTTATACAACAAATAACTGAACCGCCTTGTTTATATGCAGCAATGATGCACCAAATGATCAAAAAACACAAAATAAAGTGCAGTACAACAGCTTCACACAGCATTTCAAGTAATGAACCCGTTTTATAACTCACTAAACTAACAGCCGGAGAGAGGAAGATGGCAGTCCGAGAGTTCCCTGTCCCGCTCACTCAAACGTGCGGTCTGACGCATGCACAATTTGGAGCACAGGACTCACGGCTTTGGGGTATATTTTACCGTATTTTTCCATTTAGTGGTTGTTACTGTTAACGAATAGGTAGCATATGTATAATTTACCCATTACTTTATAATTCCTTGGCTGACTGCAATAATCGAGTAAATTTTATCTGGTTTGCATAGATTATTTTTACCACTCTCCAAAATCACTTCTTACAGTGTAGCTCAAAAACGGTTGCCGATAGACAGATGAGCAGTGCCACACTCTAATGTGTCACACTCAGTGGCACTCTAATGAGCAGACAGGAACTCCCATATGGCCTTTCATTTGGCACCATGATCTTTGACCTTGAGTGACCCTGAAAAGGTCAAACTTAAGGTCATGGGTTTTCAAAGGGCTATAACTTTAAAATGATTCATGATAGCCAGATGTTTACCGTTATCAACATATAAGAAGTCCCATATGGGCTTTGAGTTGCCACCATGTCCTTTGACCTCGAATGACTTTGAAATGTCAAACTCAAGGTCGTGGATTTTCATAGAACTATAACCTGACCGCTGCAGATTGAGAAATATTACCATTATCAACACACAGGTATAAAATAAGTGCTGCCGGGCCAGGTTTGAATTTCCTGCCAACACTTGGTTCTATCTAAAACTATCTTGCACTTCCTTTAAGTCTTTGAGCAGCCTTACGCTTGGCCTGTATTTGGCCTCACTTCAGATACAAGCATCTTCTCAGGGAATAAATGTAACATTAAGCTGCAACAAAACACCTTTGAAGAACAACTGTAATTGCTGACAGCTGGACTATAATTCTAAGTATCTCTTGATATTTCCTGATCAATAACAGTTTCACCTCCAAGATGAAGACGTGATTAACTGATAATGCAACCCAATACTTATATTCGAGACAGAGTATGTACAATGTCATGCGAAAGTATACTTCTCTTCTTGACTCATGTTCACACAGTTGTCACACTTATTATTCAGCTATTCAAACAAAATTTAGTGTAACCTTAGTAAACACAAACTACAGCTTTTAAATTACCTTTAGCAGAACCATATACAGGCGGCATGGTGGTGTAGTCGTTAGCGCTGTCGCCTCACAGCAAGAAGGTCCTGGGTTCGAGCCCCGGGACCGGCGAGGGCCTTTCTGTGTGGAGTTTGCATGTTCTCCCCGTGTCTGCGTGGGTTTCCTCCGGGTGCTCCGGTTTCCCCCACAGTCCAAAGACATGCAGGTTAGGTTAACTGGTGACTCTAAATTGACCGTGAATGGTTGTCTGTGTCTATGTGTCAGCCCTATGATGACCTGGCGACTTGTCCAGGGTGTACCCCGCCTTTCGCCCGTAGTCAGCTGGGATAGGCTCCAGCTTGCCTGCGACCCTGTAGAAGGATAAAGCGGCTAGAGATAATGAGATGAGATGAGAACCATATACAGTGCAAACACTTCTGATAACTGGAGATCAGTCTTTAACATCATTGTGGAAGAATTCAGGTCCACTTTTCTTTCCAGAATTGCTTTAATTCAGGGATGCTAGGAGCATTTCCAAACATGAACTCTCCATTTAAGGTCCTGCTACAGCATCTTAATGGGGTTTGAGTCAGGACACTGCCGAGGGATAATGCAACTGCACTGGAGCTCCAGATTACAGATTGATGACCAGACATTCTCCTTAAGCATTTTCTGGTATAGATCATATTTCATTGTTCTATCAATTCTGGCAAGTCGCCCAAGCCCTGGAGCAGCAAAGCCTCCCTGTGCCAGAACGCTACCACCACCATGTTTCAATGCTGGTATGATGTTCATATTGTAGAATGCTGTGTTAGCTTTACATCAGATCTAATGGGACCCTTTCACCTTGCAATTCTGCCATAGATACTATTTTTGCCCAATCCATTTCTAATGGTTGAATCATGAATGCTGACATTATCTCAGGTGAGCAAGGTCTGAAGGTCATTCGATGTTCATGTGGGTTCTTTTGTGACTTCATGGATGAACCATTGATGGGAGGCCAGCCACTTCTGGGATGATACACCACAGTTTCACATTGGACATAAAGGCTCTCACTGTGATTCGCTGCAGTCCCAGAGCCTTAGAAATGGCACTGTAACCTTTTCCACAATGTGTTTCAAGTCTCTTTCAGTTAATTGCTCGATTGAGTAAACTAAACAGGCAATTACTTTTTTTTCACAGATACGTTGGATAACCTTTTTCCTTCAATCAATAGAATGATCAAAGGAAAATGATTTTGGCGTCGCGGTGTTAGAGTGGTTAGCATTATCACCTCAGAGCAAGAAGGTTCTGGGTTCGAGTCCAGTGGCTGATGGGGGCCTTTCTGTGTGGAGTTTGCATGTTCTCCCCATGTTTGTGTGGGTTTCCTCCAGGTGCTCCGATTTCCCCCAGCGTTCAAAGACATGCAGTTAGGTTAACATGGGGCAGCCATGGGCTGAGGTTGGATTGAAGTGCCCTTGAGCAAGGCACCTAACCCCCAACTGCTCCCTGGGTGCTGCAGCATAGCTGCCTACTGCTCTGGCTACGTGTGTGGGCATGTGTGTGTTCACTGCTTTAGATGGGTTAAATTTCACTGTGTGCATAAGTCTGTGTTTGAGTGTACGTGTGACTGACAAAGGCTTCTTCTTCTTGGAATGATATTTTATATTCATTCACTGTGTCTTGGTCTTGTGTTAAATTCAAACATACAAACAAGAAATCTGGAAGGTACAAATACTTTTTCACAGGAGTATCACATCACTGAATTTGCCAATAAAATAGCAGTGTCACATTTCAAAAAGTGAAACGTAAAGAGTTTGTCAAGAATAAAGTATTGATGAAAGCGCTGCTGAATTCTTGATTCTGATTAGCCAGAAGGTTTTGATTAATTTCTAAAACAGCGGCTCTGAAAGTACCGTAGTTCCAGCTGTAAGGCAAATATCGCACGTAGCATTTTTGGGAGGTGTCTCCAGCGTCAGCATTTTTTAATAGGCAAGAGTTGAAGCTGGAACTTCCAACAAAGCAAAGTCTTCATGACTGTCAATCTTATTAACTTCAAGCAAGAGACGAAAAAAAAAAAGCAGGCTGGTGAGGGAAAGACTATGTCGATAGCTTCTACGGTGGTGCTTGAAAGTTTGTGAACCCTTTAGAATTTTCTATATTTCTGCATGAATATGACCTAAAACAGCATCAGATTTTCACACAAGTCCTAAAAGTAGATAAAGAGAACCCAGTTAAACAAATGAGACAAAAATATTATACTTGGTCATTTATTTACTGAGGAAAATAATCTAATGTTACATATCTGTGAGTGGCAAAAGTATGTGAACCTCTAGGATTAGCAGTTAATTTGAAGGTGAAATTAGAGTCAGGTGTTTTCAATCAATGGGATGACAATCAGGTGCGAGTGGGCACACTGTTTTATTTAAAGAACAGGGATTTATCAAAGTCTGATCTTCACAACACACGTTTGTGGAAGTGTATTATAGCACAAACAAAGGAGATTTCTGAGGACCTCAGAAAAAGCGTTGTTGATGCTTATCAGGCTGGAAAAGGTTACAAAACCATCTCTAAAGAGTTTGGACTCCACCAATCCACAGTCAGACAGATTGTACAAATGGAGGAAATTCAAGACCATTGTGACCCTCCCCAGGAGTGGTCGATCAACAAAGATCACTCCAAGAGCAAGGCGTGCAATAGTCGGTGAGGTCACAAAGGACCCCAAGGTAACTTCTCATCAACTGAATGCCTCTCTCACATTGGCTAATGTTCCTGAGTCCACCATCAGGAGAACATTGAACAACAATGGTGTGCATGGCAGGGTTGCAAGGAGAAAGCCACTGCTCTCCAAAAAGAACATTGCTGCTCATCTGCAGTTTGCTAAAGATCACGTGGACAAGCCAGAAGGCTATTGGAAAAATGTTTTGTGGACAGATGAGACCAAAATAGAACTTTTTGGTTTAAATGAGAAGTGTTATGTTTGGAGAAAGGAAAACACTACATTCCAGCATAAGAACCTTATCCCATTTGTGAAACATGGTGGTGGTAGTATCATGGTTTGGGCCTGTTTTGCTGCATCTGGGCCAGGACGGCTTGCCATCATTGATGGAACAATGAATTCTGAATTATACCAGCGAACGTAAAGGAAAATGTCAGGACATCTGTCCATGAACTGAATCTCAAGAGAAGGTGGGTCATGCAGCAAGACAACGACCCTAAGCACACAAGTCGTTCTACCAAAGAATGGTTAAAGAAGAATAAAGTTAATGTTTTGGAATGGCCAAGTCAAAGTCCTGACCTTAATCCAATCGAAATGTTGTGGAAGGACCTGAAGCGAGCAGTTCATTTGAGGAAACCCACCAACATCCCAGATTTGAAGCGGTTCTGTACGGAGGAACGGGCTAAAATTCCTCCAAGCCGGTGTGCAGGACTGATCAACAGTTACCAGAAACGTTTTTGCTACACAAGGGGGTCACACCAGATACTGAAAGCAAAGGTTCACATACTTTTGCCACTCACAGATATGTAATATTGGATCATTTTCCTCAATAAATAAATGACCAAGTATAATATTTTTGTCTCATTTGTTTAACTGGGTTCTCTTTATCTACTTTTAGGACTTGTGTGAAAACCTGATGTTTTAGGTCATATTTATGCAGAAATCTAGAAAATTCTAAGGGGTTCACAAACTTTCAAGCACCACTGTATAACGCAAGTGATTCACAGATGTTCCACAACATTATACGCAACTATAAATGGGTAAAAAATTCGGTCTGTTAAACGATTAAAAAGATGATTAACCTAATTAGTTATGTGCTTTGTGATTAATCTAAATCACATAGAACAATATTTACCATGAGAAGCTTTGAAAATGTTTCCATATTTATCATACATTTGCTCTATGATACGACAGTCATCATAAACTGGATTTTGGATACAACTGCATTTCTTGATGGAGGCTTCTATTGTCCGATGACACATTCTGTTAATCCTCACTTAACCCCCTGCCCTCTCCCACCGAAATTGGCCTGCAGTCCATTACAATCCATTTAGCTATCGAGCTGGTTAATCTGTCACAGGTAAACTTACTCATTTTGGGTCTGAAAGCCTGTTGGAGCATGGCTTGAAGAGACTGGTTGCTCACAATGTGTTTTTCCCCCCATAATTAATTAATCGAAATTGACATGATGCGTCATTAAAAAAAAATAGTTAGCGTTGGTAAAGTGCTGTCATAGAAGAAGAATGCAGTGCTTTAGGATGTACTGTTATTGAAAAATAATCTTCAGTGTGGCAAGTCACTCTGCTTCGTGTTGGGCCACATCACACCAGCCCATCGTTGTTTATTTTCCTACAACGGTACAATCGTAAATGTTTTATTCCTTACATAGCTTACTGCAATACTGCTACCATCCATCCTTGCGTGTTATTTCGTTGTTAATGTTCTGATTTACTGGATTATTCCCAGAAAATGTTAATTACAGTACAAAAAAGGCACTCTCTCATATAATCTAAACTTGATGACAATCACCATTTCTCTTAAACCTTTTATTTAAAAGGAGGCAAAATACGTACATGATCAAATATCTTGATATTTAGAATTAGATTCTAATTCTTCACTCTGAAACAAGATATTCACGTTCATAAATATTAAGGTAAGAACATGGTTGTGCTGTGTGTAAATGGTGTAGCAGGTCATGTTTACATTAAACAGAAATGAACACTGACAGTAAATTTAAAGAGGCTGCATGGAGACTGAATACTATGCATGCATGTATGTATGTATGTATGTATACACATGTATGAGTGCAGCATTCAGCAGCATTGTTTCGTTACATTCATGTATTTTGCCCTTAACCTCCTAGGGCTTAGCGGTCACATGCGTGGACAGCACTTTTTAGAAATTCGGAACAAGAATCCACATATGTGGACATACTTTTTCTCTAAAAGTACATCTTATCAAAAGATGATGCTTAGTTTTTATTCTAATCAGGTTCTAATAAGCCCAAATAGCAAAGAGAAATAAAAAAAATGCATGTAAAAAAACAGCTTGGGCCTTAGGAGGTTAAACCATGCATCTACTGCCATCTTGTGGAATTTCTTCACGCACGTGTGATGAACGTTTTGCGGCAGATATTTAATTCCATGACATGCATTTTTGTTTGTAATAAACAAATTTGATTCCACTGCATTATACAGTCATAAAGCTCAAAGAGCATGAAATCACAAACAGAAAAGTCGCTCTATTTCGCTAAAATCACTCGCGCTGAAACTACTTTGAGGAAACATTTAACAGTCAGGCATTCCAAAGTATGTTTGTGTTTCACCACTTGAATAATTCCCATTGCATAATCATGCAAATGCAGGGACGTAGATGGATTTGCATGCTCGGGTTTTTTTTCACGCTCATAAATATTAACAAGGTGCCAATGAGAAAGCATGAAGATGTCCGTCCTCTCACTGACTGCTGGGAGATTTCGGAGTGGATGCGTTCACGTTTGGCTACCAATTTTGCTTATCAGACGATACCGCTAATGTAAGCGAGAGGCAGATGGAGGTCCACTCGGATACCGAATACTGATTTCCCATGAACCTGCGGAGTGTTAATTAAACGCGTCTCATTAATGTTTAAAAATAGACACACAGCTCAGGAGATACAAGGACTGGAATATAGAGTTGATTGTCTTCCTTTGGGCTTTTATTATGAGCTGATTATATATGGTGTGTGAAGCATTTAGAACAGAATTAAATGAAGCAGAGATGAACAGATTAAATGAAAAGGTTGACACTCGGCTTTCCTAATAGAAATGGGAAAAGATTACCTAATACAAGCTGTATGTTTTCACACTTTAATGGAACGGAGTATATTCATTAAAATATTGACTCTGGGCGGCACGGTGGTGTAGTGGTTAGCGCTGTCGCCTCACAGTAAGAAGGTCCGGGTTCGAGCCCCGTGGCCGGCGAGGGCCTTTCTGTGCGGAGTTTGCATGTTCTCCCCGTGTCCGCGTGGGTTTCCTCCGGGTGCTCTGGTTTCCCCCACAGTCCAAAGACATGCAGGTTAGGTTAACTGGTGACTCTAAATTGAGCGTAGGTGTGAATGTGAGTGTGAATGGTTGTCTGTGTCTATGTGTCAGCCCTGTGATGACCTGGCGACTTGTCCAGGGTGTACCCCGCCTTTCGCCCATAGTCAGCTGGCATAGGCTCCAGCTTGCCTGCGACCCTGTAGAACAGGATAAAGCAGCTACAGATAATGAGATGAGATATTGACTCTGGGCCATATGACCCATATTTCCAAATCTGGAAAATTCAACCGAGACGCTGATGAGCAAAAGGCTGAAGTAATGCTTTGAGTTGATTTTGTAACACTGTTTATCACCATCTATGATTTTGCTTTCTTGTTTGTTTGGTTGCACTTCATACTAAATGGTTTATATTTTGTTATAGATTCATATTATATATATTCATAGTTTGTGTGTCCTAACTGGTTGTAATTTTTTTTTTTTTAAATATACAAAATAAAAATTATGACTCAAGTTAAATCACATATTACTATAACAAGCACTGCATGGGAGCAAAACAATCCTTCAGACATTAAAAAAAATATATCTACACACCAAAATTTAAGTGTGGTCTATGGGATGCTTTCTGAACTATGCATTTGCAGACACTTTACTCGGTAGAGGGGGTGGAGCCACCAGACAGCGCTATGCTTTAGGTTCCGCTTTACTTTAAACTTTATTTTTTTAAAAAAAGCCAGACATTTTGCATTTTAAAACCGTTCCTGTTGCTCCTGAGGTGGCTGTTCTGGCGCAGTTCAATGACGTGAATTTCCACATTGTAATACAGCGTTAACGTTTAGTGCTACATGGTAGTGTTTGTTTTGAGATGCTACTAATTACATCGAATGGTGTGGAAAATAAACATCTAGTGAGCAGCAGAAAACCCCTTGCTGATGAGAGAGGTTAAAGCAGAATGGCCAGACGGGTTTGGACTGAAGAAAAGGCTACGCTAACTCCGATAACTACTCTTTACAACCGTGGTGAACAGAAAAGCATCTCTGAATGCGTAATATGCCTTGATGAGCGCGTATGAGTGTGATCATAAGGGGTTCCGGTCCTGTCAGCCAAGAACCTGTTTCAACAGTGGGCATGGACTTGCTTCAACGTATCGTTTTAGTGTGAAACGTTAGCAGGGTTTGATCGGAGATGTTATCATGAGATAATGTACAGTGCCATCTGAGACACGGCTATGCTTCAATACCATCGCCTAGTTTGTTCTAAGCCCAATTGCAGCTTGGGTCGACATAATTCCTGTTGAACCGTTGGTCACGTCCTGTTATGTGTAGGAAAGCAGATTGACGTCGTAGCAGCCATCAACCTGGAAATGGAGAGAAGAATAGAAAAAGAAGTCGTGGGTCGTTTGGTTTATAGGAAGGTGGCGAGGCAAACCTAATATACTAAATATAAAACAAGAACAGCATATTCATTATAGTCAGACTGACACACACAAGACACTACATGGCCAAAAGTTTGTGAACGCCTCGTGTTTTTTGAACATCCGTTTCCAGATACAACCTACTTTGTTGTTATAATGGGGCGGCACGGTGGTTGAGTGGTTAGCACTGTCGCCTCACAGCAAGAAGGTTCTGGGTTCGAGCCAAGTGGCCGACGGGGGTCTTTCTGTGTGGAGTTTGTATGTTCTCCCTGTGGGTTTCCTCCGGGTGCTCTAGTCCCCCCCCCCACAGTCCAAAGACATGCAGGTTAGGCTAACTGGTGGCTCTAAATTGACCGCGAGTGTGAGCAGTTGTTTGTCTCTGTGTGTTAGCCCTGCAATGACCTGGCAACTTGTACAGGGTATACCCCGCCTCTCACCCATAGTCAGCTGGGATAGGCGGCTAAAGATAATGGATGGATGTTATAATATCCTCCACTCTTCTGGGAAGACGTTCCACTAGATTTTGGAACATGGCCGTTGGGATTTGTTCTCATTCACCTACAAGTGAGCTCAGGCACTGATGTTGGGTGAGGAGGCCTGGGGATGCAGTTGGCATTCCAGTTCATCCCAAAGGTGTTCAGTGGGGCTGAGGTCAGGGCTCTGTGCAGGACATTCGAGTTCTTGACAAACCTTGTCTTTATGATCCTTGTTTTGTGCACAGGGGCGTTTTCATGCTGGAATATATGTTTAGGCCTCTTCGTTCCAGTGAAGGGAAATTGTAATGTTACAGTTTACAAAGGCTTTCCACACGCTTGTGTGCTTCAAACTTTGCGACAACAGTTTGGGGAAGGAACACACATGGGTGTGATAGATGTTCATAAAAGTACAGCCATGTAGTGCATTTCTGACGAGTATCAAAAGATGCTTAAATCAATCGCAATTTCCAAAGTGTTCTTTATTTGAGAAGCACGAGAAAACTTGGCGTTCTTGGAGTCCGATTGGACAATTTAACAATCAATCATTCGTTGAAACATAAGCTGGGACTCACGTCAAAGCGCCCGATGGAGGCGGAAGTCTGGCTTGACTGCATGATCTCCGTGAGAGCCCACATGTGCTGAATACAGGAGGACACCGTGTCTGGATCAGGAAGACCCTGACACAACAAACATTCATCTATTTAATGACTCAGTGACCCAGAACAAAAAAAAAAACAAACCAATAACTAAAACAGAATAAAGTACTGTCTGAGTAACACTGTGCCTTTCAATCATTGTATTAACACCACATGGTGATAAATGGCAGCGGAGGGCAATGATGCCTTGAGAATTCATCATGTTTTCAAGAAGAGGATCAACCTTAATAGAAACTCATTACTGTGCTGATTGAAGAACAGCAAAAATCTTTACACTGTACATAAAGTCAAAGTTAAGCACGTCAGAAAATCTCCTTGGCGTGTCCAGTGATCTTCATGCTCAGAAATGTCATTATTTAGCATTAAATCACAGCTCGTCCTGGAAGGCAGAAATACATACATTCAAATCAAGAGGCTCTTCAGCAGTTGTGATGGTAGATAACCAAGAAGGAACGTCTCTCTCTGATTCCTGGGAAAAGAAAAAAAAAATTATTATTAATAAATAATAATAATAATAATGAGACCAAAGGATGTGAGGAGGAAATCTGAACCAGTTACAGTTGTGGTCAGAAGTTTCCATACACAGACATGAATGCCATCATGGACATGAATATCATGGCAGTATTGGGCTTTCGATGATTTCTTTGAACACTGTCCTTATTCTGGTTCAGAATGAATGTACATCTTTAATAGAACAAAAAAAAAAAAAATCTGGTGCATTAGTTTGAACTTATTTTGAGTTTTCTGAAATCAACACAGGGTCAAAAAGCATACATACAGCATATCTAATAGTTGGTTAAATGCCCCGTTGCAAGTTTGACCTTGACCAGATGCTTTTGTTAGTCATCAACAAGCTTCTGGCAGAATTCTGGTCAGATATTTGACCACTCTCTCTGTTTCTTGGCACAGACCTGACTTCTAAGCCCAGTCCACATATTTTCGACAGGGTTGAGGTCAGGACTGTTGGAACACCCAATTGTGTCCAAGTTTCAACAGTCTAGCTGATGGTTTGAGGTTATGCTGAAGAATTCCGAGGTTCTTCTTTATTCTATCCACCAGTTCCACTGGCAGCAAAAATGATGCTACCATCACCACGCTCAACAGCAAACTATCAAACTTTGTCTCATCTGACCATAAAACTTTCCTCCAGAAGGCATTTTTGGTTTTTTGTCCATGTGGCTAGCTGGAAAATTTAGTCAAGCTTGAAGGTGTCTATTTTGGAGCAGGGGCTTCTTTCTTGGACAGCACCCACTTAGTCCATGGCAATGTAAAACTCCCTTGACTGTAGGTGGTGTTCATGGCAGGCCTGTGCTGGGTTGTTCCTGACCACCCGAACCAATTTCCTCTCAGCTGAAGGTGACAGTTTGGGCCTTCTTCCAGCAAAGTGGCTTGGCAAAGTGGCTACACCTTCCAATAACTTGTCTAAAGCCCTTCTTGCACCATGTGGTGCATAGGGCGGCACCGATCTCTGTTTCTGTTCTCCATTATCAAACACTAAGAAACTCTGAAAGTCATATAAATATTGCAAAAGTTCTACTTTTCACTCAGACTTGTGTATATCAAAATTAAAGTCCCTCTCACGCCAGAATTTGGTCTTCCCAGGCAGTCTCCTGTCCCAGTACTAACCAGCTCTTTAAGGCGTACGTATGGGTGCGGCGCCGATTTCCGTTTCAATAGCCCTCGGCCTCTCGCCTATACAGCCAGGGTTACAGTGGGGGGCTAGTCCTCTGGTAACTGTGAGAGACTGACTCCCCACTCGCATCTGTATTGCAGCATGCCTTGCCAGATGGCAGTAGGTACAATTTTTATGATGGTCTCTGGTATGACCAGACCACAAGTAGAACTCCCGATCGAGAGGCGGACACTCTAACCACTAGGCCAACTCACAGTATTCCAATAACTTGCACTTCCAAACAATTGATTGAACTGCTCTTGGAATCTACAGTTGTTTAAAAATAGCTACAAGAGACATTCCTGAGTGTGTAAATTGATGATCCTCTTTCTCAGATCCGCACTGAGCTCCTTGGACTTCCCATTGTACTGTGTGTTGGTCAATTCAAAGAGTACTGTCAAGCAAACCCTTTTTATGTTGGCACAGAGAAGCTATCAGATGCAGTCAACCATGATCACTAATAGGAAGTTAAGAGGTGTTGGTCTTGGCAAATTAAAAGACATTTTGAAACTGTCAGCACCACTGAATTAATAATCTAAGTGGGTGCATGGATATTTTTGAGCTTGCATGAATAATTTTGACCCCATGTTGATTTTCAAAAACCCAGAACAAGAGTTATTTTTCGACCAAAGATGTATGGTGTACCATCATTCTGCAAGAGAAAAAGAACAGTTCAAAGAAAATCACTGAAAGCCCAGTACTGCCGTGACATTCATGTTCATGTCTGTAAATTTCTGACCGCAACTGTATACAGTAACTGCAATGCTATAGCAGGGTACAATAAATTAGCTTGATTATAAAATGGCCAGCTGCACAAACGAACACAGTGGGAGGCATTATTACAAGGGACCAGTCAGAAGTTTGGACACACCTTCGAATTCAATGGCTTGTCTTTATTTTTATTAACTAAAAGACACTTCATGTTTGAAAGTAATGATGGATGTTGTTTCTCTTTACTTAGTTGAGTGGTTGTTGAGATATGGATTACTACAGCTGTGGAATAAGGCTATTTACTGTATTTTTATTATTATTTACTATTTGATCTCAAACGCATTCAGGCGGCAAGAAATTGCACTAATTAACTTTTGACGAGGCACCTGTTAATTGAAAAGCGTTCCAGATGACGACCTCATGAAGCTGGTTAAGATAACGCCAATAGTGTGCAAAGCATCATCAAGGTAAACGCTGGCTACTTTGAAGAATCTAAAATGTGAAATATTCTATTTAACGCTTTGATTACCATATAATTTCATATACGTTCCAGATGTTATTTCATAGTTTTGATGTCTTCAGTATTGTTCTACAATGTAGAAAACAGTCAAAATGCAGAAAAACCTCTGAATGAATCAGGGTGTCCAAACTTTTGACTGGTACTATGATTCACAACTGATAACGAATGTAAAAAAAAAAAAAAGTGCATCTTGAATAGAGGTTCCTTGTTGTATAGGCTACTTACTTCATCTGCCAAGGAGTATATTTTGATATCCTCTATGTTGAAATTCAGCCAGACTGAAGAAGGCTGTCTCAGTATGAGCCGCACGGTAATAACATTATCTGGCTCCGCAAGCATCTGTCAGCCAGCACAAGAGAAGAAAAAGCTTTAGTAAATACAATGGGGCAGAATTAATGTGACAGCTTCGAGACTTTCAAGGGCAAGTTCAGGATTTTCAAACCTCCAGCATACTGCCAGCACGATGCAAAAAAAAAAAATATTCAACATTCCATCAGACAAGTACGTAAACTACAAGCAGCTGGAAACCGGAAATTAAATCACTGAAGGGAAACAAGAGAGAGAGTTCAATTTGAGGTGTTATTTGCTTTTGAATGTAATTCGTCTAAAGCAAAATGGAAGTGATATTTGCAGACCATGGAACTAGAAGCGTGAGGTTTCTTCAGCTCGCATGACAATATCTCCTCAGATCAGAGCACAGTTGCTTATTTATCTAGGTACGATTGTTCTTGTACTTTTTTTTTTTTGCTAAAAATCTCTGCAGCTGCATAAAAACAACGTGCAAACAATACAAAGAACATTAAAACCCCAGAAACTTTCAGATTATTATTAAAAGTCCTCAATCATATTCAGTAATTACAGTCAAGCTAAAAGTGTGCAGTTATGGGAACGCAACAAGTCAAGTCAAGTTTATCTGTATAGCGCTTTTAACAAAAACACTGTCGCAAAGCAGCTTTACAGAATTTAAATTACTTTAAACATGAGCTAATTTTATCCCTAATCTATCCCCAATGAGCAAGCCTGTGGCGACGGTGGCAAGGAAAAACTCCCTCAGATGACATGAGGAAGAAACCTCGAGAGGAACCAGACTCAAAAGGGAACCCAATAACACAGCATGACTACAACATTAACAGTTTTAACATGAAGTCAGCTTCGTTGAGGTTATAAACTCTTCATTGATGGAAACTTGAGTGCAAAACTGTTCATGACAACTGCAGTCCTAAAGTTAGCAAGTTAGACTGGTACCAAAATCCAGAATTGTGACACCCAAAGGCATTTTTGAGACAAAGTCGGCAAACAGTCTTATTTTGTCAGTTTGGGTGTGCCGAATTCAAATCTGCAATATGCCGAGCTCTATCTGACCTCTGTTGACCTCTAGAGGTCACTGAACTTTGGGCCTGTAAACATCTCAGCTGAACCCAGTTTCTCAGCTTTCTAAGGAATGAAATGTACTAAAATGATTAATGAAGTTAGCAAATGGCCTTGTTTGTTAAATGTTTGGGTGCTGAATTCATTTTTCATTTGTAAAACGACATATGACCTCTGATAACCTCAAGGTCATTAAACTTGGCCTATGGAGCACTTGCATGTGACGTCACAGCCGATCCAGATTGTGACAGACGCCATCTTGTCGGTCAAACGCCATTTTCCGCCTTCTACTTCTGCAAAACCCTACTATATACAGTTCTACTACAACGGCTGCGGCTACAAGCTCTCCCTACCTGTGCACGTTTTTTGTGTGTATTTTTGCGTGTTGTTTGTCTGTACCGGACTTCAATATCCACTACAACCGTATGGACTTACTGGACATTGGTTTCCAGCAGAAAATGACGGTTTGTAGCGATTTCAATTGCATGCACAACATTCCGGACGAGATAGCGAGACCAGCGGGGTCTCCGTGGATTATTATCAGAAGCAAAGTGAAGGAGGCGGCGTCGGGAGCGGAAGCAAAACCGAGGCTGCAGAGCCGGCCTGTTGACTAAGCTCAGAAAACAGCCGCTCAAACCTCCACTGCCAAGCCTCTACCTCTCCAACGCCAGATCCATGGTAAACAAGACGGATGATTTGGAATTACAGCTGGAATTACCTTATTCTATTCTATAATCGGCTGGTCAGTGCTATACTCAATACTTAAGTGACTTACCCGTCCAATGAGGATTATTTTCTTGTTTACAAGATGCCACATCTGAGTCGCTGACAAATCCTGAATTTCTGTAAAGATAACTCTCCAGAGATTTATAAGCACTTTCACTGAACAGCGAGGGAAAGTTAATGAGGTAATTATACACGTCTGGGTATTCCGCTGGCAGTTCAATATCCACTGACACGGTCGTGAAAACTCCGTCCGGTAAGCCATAAGGGTCACTAATCTGTAGATCGTTTATTTTAGACATATATCTAGTTATCTGTTCATTAGAAAAATGAGCCGTGTAGTCCGTCGGTTGAAATTGATCCATTCTGTACACGAGTGCAGCAGTATTCAGCGGTGTTTTTACCGACAAGATGGCGGCTGTGTACTTTCCGGTCACGTGACTGCAAGATCTCTATAGGCCTATGCATTTAACGGCATTTTTAAACTGACTTTACTCCCCCAAAAAGAATATGAACAGACAAAAAACAAATAGAAAGGAACAAATACAACATTAAATGCCAGTCCATGTACATGTGACTTACTTTTCACAATGAGAATGCCTAGGCGATCACCTTACATAACATTGCATTACATTTAGCGGTTATTGTTTATACAAAGCTACTGAAAAAAGGACAGATTCAGCAGCATACAAAATGTGGGGGCATACAGGGTATACAGGTTAATCAGGGTTAGTGTATCTCATCTCATTATCTCTAGCCGCTTTATCCTTCTACAGGGTCGCAGGCAAGCTGGAGCCTATCCCAGCTGACTACGGGCGAAAGGCGGGGTACACCCTGGACAAGTCGCCAGGTCATCACAGGGCTGACACATAGACACAGACAACCATTCACACTCACACCTACGGTCAATTTAGAGTCACCAGTTAACCTAACCTGCATGTCTTTGGACTGTGGGGGAAACCGGAGCACCCGGAGGAAACCCACGCGGACACGGGGAGAACATGCAAACTCCGCACAGAAAGGCCCTCGCCGGCCACGGGGCTCGAACCCAGGACCTTCTTGCTGTGAGGCGACAGCGCTAACCACTACACCACCGTGCCGCCCTGGGTTAGTGTATATGAGAGTTTTTTTCTTTGTTTTTTGTTTTAAATGGGGTAAAGCCTTTACAAAAAACAAACAACAAAGAAAAAAAACTCTCATATATACTAACCCTGATTAACCTGTATACCCTGTATGCCCCCACATTTTGTATGCTGCTGAATCTGTCCTTTTTTCAGTAGCTTTGTGTAAACAATAACCGCTAAATGTAATGCAATGTTATGTAAGGTGATCGCCGAGGCATTCTCATTGTGAAAAGTAAGTCACATGTACATGGACTGGCATTTAATGTTGTATTTGTTCCTTTCTATTTGTTTTTTGTCTGTTCATATTCTTTTTGGGGGAGTAAAGTCAGTTTAAAAATGCCGTTAAATGCATAGGCCTATAGGCCAAGTTTAATGACCTTGAGGTTATCAGAGGTCATATGTCGTTTTACAAATGAAAAACGAATTCAGCACCCAAACATTTAACAAACAAGGCCATTTGCTAACTTCATTAATCATTTTAGTACATTTCATTCCTTAGAAAGCTGAGAAACTGGGTTCAGCTGAGACGTTTACAGGCCCAAAGTTCAATAACCTCTAGAGGTCAACAGAGGTCAGATAGAGCTCGGCATATTGCAGATTTGAATTCGGCACACCCAAATTGACAAAATACGACTGTTTGCCGACTTTGTCTCAAAAATGCCTTTGGGTGTCACAATTCTGGATTTTGGTACCAGTCTAAAGTGAGAAGGGGAGGTTGGCGCTGAGGGCTTGCTAGTAGCCTGTGTGTGTCAGAGAGAGAGAGTCTGAGCTGTGTGCTGAAAAGCAGCAATAAAGGAAATAATTAAGACGCAAACAACCGCCTGCCGTGCTTCTGTGCTCCACCCACATATGGGTATTTCTACAGTGGTGCTGAAACCAGGGAAAGTGCAGAAGCACAGCAGGCGGTTGTTTGCGTCTTAATTATTTCCTTCATTGCTGCTATTCAGCACACAATTCAGACTCTCTCTCTCTCTCTCTCACACACACACACACACACACACACACACACACACACACACACACACAGGCTACTAGCAAGCCCTCGGCGCCAACCTCCCCTTCTCACTCCCCTTTTATAGGGCGCGGTCACTGGAGGAAAAACACAAACACACGTTAATTAACAACAGGTGTAGTGACACGACCACTCACCTTCCCTGACTCCGCCCTCCATTCACAGACTGATGCTCGGCCACACCCCCGCTGCCACAAATATTTAAATATTTGCTGGCTCCGAGTGGTAGATCAGACATATTCCATTCAGCGAGCATGATAGTGAACAAGTCGAAGAGGAGTTCAATATCATGCTAGCTGAATAGAATGCGTGTCTCGGTCACTTCATACTATAAAAAAATGGGGGGGGGGGGGGAAGCAAAAATATTATTATTACCTTGCCTGGGACGGAGTCTACCAGGGGGCGAGGTATTGTTTTCAGTGGGCTCTCTTTTTGTTTGTTTTTGGTTTTTTTTGTTTGTTTATTTAGTAAACCAATGCATATACATAATATAATAAATACAATATGGAAAATATA
This sequence comes from Neoarius graeffei, assembly GCF_027579695.1. Lineage (NCBI taxonomy): Eukaryota > Metazoa > Chordata > Actinopteri > Siluriformes > Ariidae > Neoarius > Neoarius graeffei. The sequence goes on from NC_083594.1 coordinate 15,262,734, forward strand.
CACTAGTTGTACATGGATAACGCAAGAAAGTTTAAAACTTATTTCCATTGCGGTCCATATGAGTGATGACATGATGGCGGGTAAATACTAATTATACATTAATCACATATAATTATCACATATACATATTAAGTTAATTAATACTGAGTATGTATGAAAATGTATTTTAAAAAAAGTACTAATAATTATAATAAAACGAGAATCTTAATACATAGTAATTATTTTACAGGTTAAACACCATAAAGTCGCAATCGTAGGTATGAAAAAAAAAAATTTAAAATACTATGTATAGAGGAAAGGATTTGATCCTTGATTGTGTAGACAAGTGACTAGATGCTTTTTTACTTCCTTTTTAAAACTAAATTTGTTGGAATGAGACTTAATATGGGCGGGGAGGTTATTCCATAAAACAGAACCAGTGAATTGAAAAGATGACTGTCCAGAAGATCTAACTCTGGGGACAAGAAGGGAAAAGGGGCCCGAACGGGTGTTGTAGCGGAAATTGTTAAGTGTAAAAGATTGTTTGAGATATTGTGGAGCGTTGCCGTGAATAATGTTATGCATGTGGTGGAGTTTAAGTTGTTGAACACGGACATCCACTGGTAACATATTGACCTGTCTTAACTCAGTTGCCCCGATGTGTGTACGAGGGGTAAGGTTGAGAATATATCAAACTATTTTGTTCTGAGTGGTTTGCAGACGGGTTTGTAGCTTCTTGGTTAGGCCAGAATACCAGGAAGCGCTGGCATAGTCAAAATGACATTGAATGACTGCTGAGGTAAGGAGTTTTTTGGTTTTGACGTCCAGATGTCTGGTCTGACGATACAAGAACTTTAGTTTTGCATTACTTTTTTTGATGACACCCTCAGCTATAAAACTACCCGTGATAGACTGATCAAGTGTAACGCCTAAGTATTTAACACAGGATTTACTGGTTAATACTTGTCCATCACATGTGACGTCGAATGACTCAATATTGTTGAGTCGTCTTTTTGATCCAAACAGGATGGATTCCGTCTTTCCGAGGTGAAGGGATAGCTTGTTATCTTATAAGCCATTCTTGAATTGATTGGAGCTCGGAAGACAGTTCCTGCTGAATAATTGCAGGGTCTTTGCCAGCTACTAATGCCACTTTTCCACTACAAACGCGGCTGAGTCGGGCTGAGCCGTGCCGTGCTGAGTCGGGCTGAGCGGGGCTGTTGGAGTTGCATTTCGACTACAACCGCGCTGAACCGTGCTGGCTGGAAGTGGGTGGACACATTGGGTGGAGTTAGCGAAAGTGGGTGGACGTCAGGTGATGTCGTTAAGCAGCGCAAACAGTGACATCAGTGAGCTTTTAAGCGGTAGTCCCACAACCCAGATAGTAAACAATAAACATGGAGGACATGGAGTCGTTAGTGTTGCTGGTCTTGGTGCTGTGGCTTGTTGTCACCGACAACGCGGACAGATACTGGCAAGAGCGTATAGATGAGGCGAGGCGCATAAGGCTTCAGAAATTCTCGTAATTCTTCTTCTTCCGGGTTTACGGTGTTTACAGATCCCAGCGCGCTCGCGGGGCGTGTGTGGGCATGTGAGGACACTCCTCCTCACCAATCAGTGCACAGGGGAGTGTCTGCTCACGCCCCCAACCTCACTCGGCTCGCTTCAGCCCCACTCCAAAACGGTGCGAGTTTTAGGGGCTAAGCAGGGCTGAAGCGAGCTGAATCGTGCTGGTTTTTGGTAGTCGAAACGCGAGCCGTGTCGGGCTGAAGTGAGCTGAAAAAGGGTAGTGGAAAAGGGCCATAATAGGGCGGAGTCGTCTGCATACAGTAGAAGTTTGCACTTTACTGCGGAAGGCATGTCATTAGCATATATGAGAAAAGGGAGAGGCCACAGATCACTTCTGCAGGAGTGGAGGTGACGCCACTTATCTCCACACACTGCTGCCTTCCTGATAGGTAGGCATTAAACCAGTTTACAGCAGGTTTTTGAAGCCCAATGGCTTTTAGTTTAGAGAGTAATCTGCTATGATACACAGTGTCAAAGGCTTTTTGTAGGTCTAAAAGGACCATACCAGTGAAATTGCCTTTGTCTTGTTCTAACTTTATAAAATCAGTTAGATGAATGAGGCATGTATCTGTGGAATAAGAGGATCTAAAACCTGACTGGTACTCATATAGGAGCTTGTGATCTGTGAGATATTGATTGAGTTGGTCGTACACTGCCCGCTCAAACACCTTGCTAACGATACTAAGGATAGAAACAGGTTGGTAGTTGCCAGCTTCCGTCCTGTTGTTTTTCTTGTGAATGGGTGTGATTCTGGCAGATTTGAGGTCTGCTGGGAGTTTACCTGTGGTAAGGGAGAGATTTAAAAGATGGGTGAGTGGGGTTGTTATGAACATAGCTCCATCTTTAAGAAAACGAGAGAGGATACAGTCCAAACCGGTAGCCTTGTTCGAATTTAGATTGAGGAGAATCTTTTGGACAGCATCCTGAGTGACTTCTGAAAATGAGAAAGATGTATTAGAGACATTAATTGAACTATAATAATCACAAACGTGTCTGTAACCGAATTTTCCTTTTCCAGATGGTAACCTTTTTACGAGAGATGAGGCAACAGTTGAGAAGTACTCATTAAACCGAGTTGCTACCTTGGACTTGTCGAAGCAAATTTGGTCCCCGATTTTTAAACCTATGCTACTTTGGTTGGATTTGGATTTTGAAGAAGTGCCAAGGCATTTAAGAATTTGCCAAAGTTTTTTGGAATGGTTTTTGTTTTCCTCCACCTTGTTCACAAAATACTCTGATTTTGCTAGTGTTTTTTGCTCATGAACCTGGTTACGCAGCGTTGTATATCTCAAATACCAATCGCTGCATTTCGTCGAGACAAATTTCTTCAAACACTCATTTCTCTCATGAATAAGGTGGAGTACTTCCCCTGTCATCCATGGGGCAGTATTTTGTTTTATTCTAACTTCCTTATAAGGAGCAATTTTGTTCAGAACAGTGAGAAATTTGACTTTAAATGACACCCATGCCTCATCTACACACACATTATTCGTGACCTCAGACCAATCAACTTTGTCAAGTTCCTGCTCAAATAGCTCTTTAGAATACTTCTTCAGGGATCTTAATTTGACACAGTTATGTTTGAAATGTTTCACTTTAACACATTTACGCGTACAATATGTGGCCCTATGATCACTCAGACCTACATCAAGAGTTCCACTTTGACTAATCTTTAAACTGTCGGACACCATAATTAGATCTAGGATGGTGTCAGTAGTTGGTGTTATCCGGGTAGGTACATTTATCAGTTGCTGGAGATCAAACATATACAAAAAATGTTTAAGATCTTTAAATAATTTTACATGAGAATTGATCTGTTTAAAATCTGTATTGAAGTCACCAAGAATTATGACTTCATTAACACCAAATTCGTTACAGCTGCTGCAGGATGTTTCGAGCGTGTTGTAGAAGTCTGTATTCGACGGCGGTCTGTAGCAGACACCGACTAGGATTGGTTTGTAGTTAGTTTTTTTTTTTTTTTCTTTTTTATCAGACATCTAATTTTTGGGTTTGTTTACCTGACATGTTTCGACGTACAACTTCCGTCTTCCTCAGAGTGTCACCGGATGTTAATTGGTGACGCATCTTTTATCAGCTGATGTTTCCGAAGATGCGTCACCAATTAACATCCGGTGACATTCTGAGGAAGACGGAAGTTGTACGTCGAAACATGTCAGGTAAACAAACCCAAAAATTAGATGTCTGATAAAAAAGAAAAAAAAAAAAAAAAAAAAAAACTAACTATATATAATATAAGACATAATGAACGTAATCGAAAGATAGGATTGGTTTGGTCTTTGGCACATACAGTTCGATCCATGTTGCCTCAAAGTCATTATTCGTGATGTCAGGTCGTGGGTTGTATGCGATGTCTGCGCAGATGTAGACTCCAACACCCCCTCCCTGGCGATTTCGGTCGCCTCTCTGGAATGTGTATCCGGGGATCTCAACCTCTGTGTCTGTCACAGAGTCGTCTAGCCATGTCTCTGTAATCCCGATTATTGCAGCCCGGGACTCACGTGCGATAAGACGTACTTCATCCAACTTTGGGATAAGGCTCCAGCTGTTCAAGTGGATGAAGTGGAGTCCTTTGGCTTTGAAGCAGTCAAAGGGGTACAGGCCTTCCGGGAGGGCTTGGGTTTCAACTGCACCCAATAGGTTGATGGGTGATGTTTCTATCAGGTCCGGTTCTGTGACCGCCGTCTGTAATGTTGTTAGCAACATTACAGGAAAACGGCTGGACCAATCTTTATGAAAATTTCAGGATAGATGGGCACTGGTCTCAAACAGAACCTCCAACATTTTGAGCGTTATCTGGTCAAGGTCATAATCGTTTTTGGTGCAAATGGTGTCCCAATGTCCCGAATGTGTCCCAAATCACTCCCTACTCACTACATAGTGGATTATAAATCAGGTCGCCATTTTGTAGTGCTATCCGAATGTATAGTGAGCATTGTTACACCCTACTGTATATAGTGCACTCAAAGTATCTCACAGTGCATCACAAAAAGTAGTGCCGTTGCAAAGAAGAAGAAGAAAAGAAAAAAAAAAAAAAAGGCTGCAGCAGAGAAGTTATCATTTAAATCAATGAGCTCACTATATAGTCCTCTATATAGTAATTCCCTATATAGTAAGTATGGCGTAGTGAACAAGTGAGTGATTTAGGACACAGCGTTTATAACCAATCAGCACTTATCCTGATCAAGTTCGATTACCCGTTCGATTTCTTGATAAACTTCGGAACTAATCAGAACTAGAAACGGAATAAGAGAAACCTTGTTATAGCTTCGTAGTATCGGAAGATAAACGACAGATAAAAAGATGAACGAAATTCACCTCGCAGTTCACCAAGGGTACAGATTCGATACCAAGTGGTGTTTATTTTAAGAAAATTTACCTTTTGGTTATCACAGCTTTTGTTTGATCCTTCTGAAAAGGCAAATAAAAAAAAAAGTTTTGTAAGTTTTTTTGTAGCTTTTTGGCAGATATTTAGAGTCTTTACACTTATGAAACAAAATGTCCCAATTAGTATGAATGGCCTTGAAAGAACCGAGACCACACTTGTGAGATTTAATCAGTTGTTAGAACACTAAAATAAGTGCTACCGGGCAAGGTTTGTTTTGCCTGGCAACACACTATTATTATTATATATACACACATACACAAATTCCTTTCAGGTGTTCTATGCGTCTTTCTCTTTCGTATTTAACGAAGCAAACCTGGCGGCCATGTTCGTTTACAAATAGTCACAGTCACTCGGTAGCGTGGAAGTTTTACATCTCCGTCATGCGACATGTTGCCTTGACAACCACGCAATATCGTAAACCATATTCAACGCTCATTCTCCACTGGGTAGAGTGACGTAATACACGTAGGATAAGCGATATGCTAACAATATTGTATGCTATCGAACCAAATGAATGAAATCTGCTAGAAGGGAATAGAACACGTTTTTATTCCATCGAAAAAGCGTCCTGTATGTATAATATGATAATACTGTAAACCATAGAGTACAAAAACAAAATGGATTGCAATAGTTGTCACATGACTGATGGGAGTGCTGTAACGTGTGGTGTTAAAGGGGAAAGGTGCTGTGTATTAATGCTGTTAAAACTAAAGCGGTTAATCAACTCTTCTCATTGGATCATTAAACACTGATAATGTGAGGACACTGACATATTAGCATCGCGTTACCCAGCCTCTGAAACAGGGAGGCTGATCTCATTTAATTAAGAGGAGAATTACTATAAAATAAAACCTCCGAGCGCAAGGTCTGGGCAAACAGGGTCTATAGAGATGGAAATAACCGAGTGCTGAATAGCTGCCAGAACATTCAGAGTTCCAAGGATCCATTGCCTTTTTTCTTTTCTTTAAAAAGTTTTCTTCATCTCTGACACAAAGAGACAACTTTCTGCATCTCTCAAGGTTTCTTAGCCATAATCAAAAAGAATTTCTTTTTTTAGTGCTGAGCAAGATCATAATATAATATTGAAACTTTAAGATATTTTAGGTTGAAGTAATTCATGTAAGTCATTAATTATTATTATTAAATATAATAAAGCACACTTTTTCTGGGAGTTTGTTGTTAGTTTGGTACTGTAATACATATGGTGTTTCATAGAAATGCCTTCTCGTATCACGATACATTTTTGCCACTTTTACCTTTAGATGAATATATAGTTGCAGTCAGAAGAATCTAAAGTCCTGAACACAGAATGGTGCGGAAAACAAAACAAAAAAATCCAGTGAGCAGCAGGTCCGTGAATAGAAATGCCTCGTTGATGAAAGAGGACACAGGAGAGCAGCCAGGCTGCTTCGAACTAACAGGAAGGCTACAGTAACTCCGATCACCACTCTTTACAACCGTACTGAGCAGAAAAGCATCTCAGACCACACAGTACACTGAACCTTGAAATGAACGGGCTACAACAGTAGAAGACTTATGCAAGAGCGTACAGACGTACAATACCAGTCAAAAGTTTGAACACACCCAATTCAACGGATTGTCTTTACTTTTATGAATTAAAAAGACTGTTCATTTATTAAAGTGCATATTCTGGACCAATTTCGTGATTTTTTTTTTTATATCCCAAGAGAGTCTGGAGCCAGATTCGTGACGTTACCTGCGGAAGCGCCAGCAGGCTGCGAGAGCTTTGGTTTCAGTGCACAGCCTGTGTAGACCAAGCGCTCCCATTTCTCTCTCATTGTCCGGTCTTTTGAAAAACGATGAGTACTAATCCCATCAAGATTGGTGCTGCTACACCCTCCTACGATACATCTGTTAACAATTTTAATAATTACGTGATAACGTTGAAGAAATTTGCAGAAAACCACCAGGTCGTTTTCTCATAAACAAACCAGCGCTGACGTAGGATTCAGAGGGAGGCGTCCCGCACGCGACGTCACGAAAATCAATGTTTGCCGGGAAATCAAAATACCAAGTTTTTTCAGAGGTGGACCAATTCGCCTCAAATGGCTTGATTTCAACTGAATTTTTCTGGTATTGTGCAAGGTAAAAAATTGCAGAGAATGCAGAGTGTTACAGATATTTGACCAAAGTTTAATATAAAATAGAAGAATTACATTGATCTTGCTCCTGATATGCACTTTAAAGTAATGATGGATGTTGTTTCTCTTTACTTAGTTGAGCGGTTCTTGATGTAATATGGATTACTACAGTTGTAGAATAGGGCTATTTACTGTATTTTTATTATTTACTATTTTATCTGAAATGCATTAAGGCGGCAAGAAACTAGTGCGCTAATTAACTTTTGACGAGGCATCTGTTAATTGAAAAGCATTCCAGGTGACGACCTCATGAAGCTGGTTAAGATAATGCCAATGGAGCACTTGCATGTGACGTCACAGCCGATCCAGATTGTGACAGACGCCATCTTGTCGGTCAAACGCCATATTTCCGCCTTCTACTTCTATTTCTGCTTCTACCTTTTCTTCTGGAAAACCCTACTACAATTCTACTACAACGGCTGCGGCTACACGCTCTCCCTACCTGTGCATGTTTATTATGTTTTTTGTGTGTATTTTTGCGTGTTGTTCGTCTGTATCGGACTTCAATATCCACTACAACTGTATGGACTTACTGGACATGGGTTTCCAGCAGAAAATGACGGTTTGTAGCGATTTCCATCGCATGCACAACATTCCGGACGAGATTGCGAGACCAGCGGGGTCTCTGTGGATTGTTATCGGGTCTGGCAGGCGAAGGAGGTGGCGCTGGGAGCGGAAGCAAAAGCGAGGCTGCAGGCAGAGCCGGCCTGTTGACTAAGCTCAGAAAACAGCCACTCAAATCTCCACTGCCAAGCCTCTACCTCTCCAACGCCAGATCCATGGTAAACAAGACAGACGATTTGGAATTACAGCTGGAATTACCTTATTCTATTCTATAATCGGCTGGTCAGTGCTATACTCAATACTTAAGTGACTTACCCGTCCAGTGAGGATTGTTATTTTCTTGTTTACAAGATGCCACATCTGAGTCGCTGACAAATCCTGAATTTCTGTAAAGAGAACTCTCCAGAGATTTATAAGCACTTTCACTGAACAGCGAGGGAAAGTTAATGAGGTAATTATACACGTCTGGGTATTCCGCTGGCAGTTCAATATCCACTGACACGGTCGTGAAAACTCCGTCCGGTAAGCCATAAGGGTCACTAATCTGTAGGTCGTTTATTTTAGACATATATCTAGTTATCTGTTCATTAGAAAAATGAGCCGTGTAGTCCGTCGGTTGAAATTGATCCATTCTGTACACGAGTGCAGCAATATTCAGCGGTGTTTTTTACCGACAAGATGGCGGCTGTGTACTTTCCGGTCACGTGACTGCAAGATCTCTATAGTGTGCAAAGCGTCATCAAGGTAAACGCTGGCTACTTTAAAGAATATGAAACATTTTATTTTTTAACTCTTTTTGTTTACCACATAATTCTATACATGTTCCATATGTCATTTCATAGTTTTGATGTCTTCAGATAAACTGTGTCCAAATTTTTGACTGGTACTGTATCTTAAGTATCTATGGTCACACTACAGCTCGAGATGGGTTATTGATAAAAATAAGGCGTTTTGGTGACGATGCATGGCGATACACAGGCGAGCTAAAAGTTGTGGTCACACTTGACCGTCACGCCTTCACACGCTCAAGTGGCCACGCTTGCTCGCTAGGACCCAGTCGTTATTGAAAACACCTGACTGATTTGAGCGCAATCAGCACGCGCGCAGAAGGACACTGAGGCTTTGTGAAGCATTATCGTCATCACAGTCATGGTTGGTTCTAGCCATGTTTATGACTCTGGTTTCGTTTTATTTTTGGAAATATCGTGCCTGGAAATAAACGCTCTTCCTGCACTTAGATCCGTCTACCGCTGCATATATTTCGATGAAAACAGTGTCCTTGTATGCATGTGCTGATTGCGCTCAAATCAGCATCAGGTGTTTCCCATAATGACTGGGTCCCAAGTGCATGCACAACGTGCTCTGAAGGATTCCCGAATGTAAATGCACTTTAAGTCTTGGTGAAGGTTAGGCTATGCCTTGCCGCTGTGTCGATGGCGCTCCTGTGGGCATCGGGGACATGGATTCGAGACAAATACATCTCAAGAAGCTTGATGAGCTTCGGGAAAGATTCCCAAACCTGTCTGTGTGTATTCGCCACTTAGTTTGCTGATGAAAACAAACATCGCCACCAAATTTTAATGCACACGTTTGAAATTTTTGGCCCATCACAAGGTAGACAGACACACACACACACACAAAAAAAACAAACAAACAAAAAAAAAAACACAACTCGGAGAACATTCACCATGCATATTACAATTGGTGGCTACCAATTTTTCATCGCCATGTATTCGCAAACCCATCGTGAGTTGTAGTGTGACCAGGGCCTGAGACTGACCTGTTGTCTGTAGATAGAAAAGTAGTCCTGTGATCCTCCTTCAGTGTGCGGACTGGACATCAGGCAGTAGTTTCTCACGCAGGTGAACCACTTCGCACGATTCTCATCACTTCCTTCCTCGTTCTTCAACACTCGCACTGTCAAGTAGGCTGTGTAGTAATTCTTGAAGGAGATTTCCTGAATCTAGTGGACCGAAATACAAAAAAGGCACACTCATCATTGAGATCAATTTAACTCTTTACCCCTTAAAGCAGTTGCTGCAGCCACCCTTGTTTATGTATATACTGTTCAGCCTTAGAACATATTTACAAGAAAAAAAATAGTCTAAAGACAAGGTTTTGATAAGGTTTTAGACAAGGCGTCATATGTAGTCATTACGGGATATACACGGGGTTGTCATATGTCGTCAGGGCTCGAAATTAACTTTTTTTCTTTGTGTCCCCCAGTGGTCCCGAATTCTGTGTTGTATTGTCCCGAATGGAAGCAATAGTGTCCCCATTTTTTTCCTCTCTGAAATAACCAGTGGTTAATATTATCATATGAAGTTACTATTATATTTGTAACTATACGATTTTGAACCCTCTATATCATTTTTACAATAAGTCACAAAACACAAGTGACACATGTCCAATACATCATCTACTTCAAAATTACAGTTATTGCATTTTCAGTTTATTAAACTTTGGTGATCTCACTGTATGAATAGATACCCGTTTATTTAAAAGGGGCCAACTAGCTCATTCAGAAAATGTTTCAACTCACTACATCTGCAGTACACTTTAGCTGAAAATAAGACCCCTTTTATGTTTGTTTCATCTACTTATACCTTGAATATCTGTTGGCATATATAAGGCCAACTTATCATTTTCACCATTACCGTTATCCATTTTTATGTAATATACCTGTTGCCCCATTCAGAGATGTTTTGAAAGCCATCAGCCATACCATCAATGGATGAAATGCACACCCATGTTGCAAGCAGTACAATAGAAGGTTTGACCCAAAAAACGAAATATTTTAATCCAGTCTACAGTGTAAAATAAAGGAAAAACGCCATCCAATCATATCGAGGTACCACCTCAAAATGATTGGATACTGACACGTCAATCAGACTGAAGCCCGCGAGCAGCCCGTCCCTTCTGTGTGTGGGTGTGAGAGCGAGCAGAGTGTCACACAGAGCGCAGGATTCTCTCAGTGCGCTCCTTCCAAACAACGGGGATTTACACGAAAACGGAAGGAGATATTCACAAAATTCTTTCACAGTGAGCGCCACAAGGCTCTCCTGAACACACGGATGTAATTTTTTTTTGTCTGTAGTGTAAAAAATGAGGTCACTAGAGCGAGTTAAAAACGAGTGACTTTTCTGCCACGTTTATAATGGGAGTCTATGAGGCTGCGCGGCTGTGCTCTCGTTACTTTCAGGCTTCTCATTCAAAAACAGTAAATTCTATCGCTCAGGTAGACACATTGTGTGAATCAGGACAAGTGTGGCTACTACTTTTGAGAAAATTATGTGTGTGGAGTGAAAATTGGGGCTGAAAACACAGTTTAAATGAGAAAGTTTGAGCTATTTTTCCAAGCTCTTTACACTCTAACTTAACGAGCTCCACTAGTGTGTAACGCAATAGACACCCATTATAAAGCCGGAATTTCTCAGGCTTTATAAGGGGGAGGAGGGGTGGAGACGCGGGGGGTGGGAGTGTTTCTTTTCAAAATATGGCTTGCGGGAACCGTTATTCCAAAATCTTGTACTGCACCTTTAATGTAGAACTTTTTTTCTAGATCTATTTTTTTTCCATTGTCCCGGGATTGTCCCAGATATGATAATTTTGTGTCCCAATGACATTTTTTTATGGTCCCCGGGACATCGGGACACCGTTAGTTTCGAGCGCTGTATGTCGTCATTAAGGGGTAAAGAGTTAAAGACAAAGATTTTGCCAGCTTTCTGTGGCCAAAACTGAAACAGACAGCAACAAGATCAACTGTGAGCTACTGCTCACTTACGTATCCCCCTGCTTTCACTTATATCAGAATGCAAGCAATCGGACGAACAGGACACTTATTATGAACGTTGGCTTCAACAAATAATGAACCCTGAAACAAGTAAGTAAAGAGCAGTGTTTCTCCCCAGAGATTTCAAATAGCATCCTGGTAAACTGTCATTTTGCAATAGCATTTTGCTTCTTGAAATAGCGTCAAAATCCACCGTACATGTTTTGTCAATACATTCAGTCAGTAAGCAGGAAGCTAATGTGGGACAGACCTGAAAACGGTACACACGGTATAGAACCCCAAGCCGAAGCTCGGTACCAAATATCAAGCAGTTGTGATTTGTAGTTGCTGAGAAAAGTGTTCGGAAAATTTTGTAAATCCTTGTGTTTCGTAAATACATTCAATCGGTAAACAGGAAGTCGATGTGCGACAGACCTGAAAATGGTCTACACCAGGGGTCATCAAACTACGGCCAGCGGGCCGACTCCAGCCCGCCACCCCCCCTTTGACCGGCCCCCCAGCCCCCCACCACTTGAACCGGCCCTATGAGGCAATCCCCAAAAGTGGTCATGGCCTATTTTTTTTTAAATTGCTTTTTGGCAAATAATAACATGTCTGCATCTTGTATTTTGTTGATTTTATCAATTAAAATTGATATTTAGTTATAAAATGAACTATTCATATTTTCCAAATTTTCGTCATATGCTCGCGCAGAGAACTGTCAGTGTTCAGGACAGCAAAATGGCTAGCGGTCAGCGAAAAGCTGACAGAGAGTGCAGAGTTTTTAAAGAACAGTGGACCACCGATTATTTTTTCGTTCAGTGTAAGGACCGTGCAGTTTGTCTTGTATGTAAAGAAAGTGTGTCGGTTTTCAAAGAACATAATCTGCGTCGTCACTACGAAACCCGCCACAAACAGTATGCTAGTTTGCGAGGGCAAACAAGAGAAGATAGGATTCGGAGGATGAAATGCGGACTGGCTGCACAACAGAATGTATTCCTTCGCCAAACCCAGATCAACCAGGCTGCTGTCCGAGCTAGCTATAAGGTAGCTCACCTACTAGCTACCCATGGAAAGCCGTTTACTGATGGGGACTTTGTTAAAGTATGCATGCTTGCTGTGGCCGAGGAGGTGTGTCCCGACAAGAAGTACAAATCAACAAGTACAAATTCAGCTCACCTACATATACTACTGATCTTGATTCCCATTATTCTGTATTATGCTTTAGTTTTGACCTGTAAATGGCCTACTGCTCATTTCATTTTCACCTTGACCTAAAAAAATGTTTACTGAACATGCTCAAATGGATAGGCATAAGAGCTGGCTAGTTGATCTATTGCTCATATTATAATTTCACTGTTTTTTTTTTAAATGTATTTATTTTATAGGCCTATTTATTTGACCTTTATTAAAGTGCTGCACACAATTATTATTAATATTATTAATAATATCAACAGGCCTACCTACAATTTATAATTTTCCACTCACCTTTGCCAGTGTCAATCACCTCAACTAGGCAGATGTTTCTTACCTTGACAGCTTTGATGTTATTTTTATTAGAAAATAAATAAATGGAATATCTGTGGTATTTTGAATTAAAACAAAGTGTGAAGACTCGATTACTACTTTTGCAAACCACTAGTAAAGATAAAGAAATATGTGCCAGAAATCAAGTGTGGATATAGTAGTGGGGGATATAGTAGTGTGGATATAGTAGTGTGGATATAGTAGTGTGGATATAGTAGCGGGGATGGCCGTGCCAGGCTAGTAATCTCTACTACACAATGAGGCCTGCTGGTGGTCATATTTGTCTGGGTCATACAATTCTATGTTATATAGCTGACCCGACCCCGGCCCCCCCATCACAGTCAGGAACGACAATGTGGCCCCCAGAGGAAAAAAAAAAAAAATTTGGTGACCCCTGGTCTACACGGTATCGAACCCCAAGTGACTATGACTTGTGGTTGCTGAGAAAAAGGGTGTTTCGGACAGACGGACAGACAGAGGTAAAAGAACAGTATATACTAGGGCTGTCAAACGATTAAAAAATGTAATCGCGATTAATCTCAGGATTTCATATAGTTAATCACGATTAATTGCATTTTTTTTTTAAATCTATGTAAATGAATAAGGCTTTTAAAGTGAAATGTTACATAGATGCCGCATTGAGCTGGTGGCCCGTTACTGAGATACGTCAGAGTGTCCGCCATATTGGATGTGGCAAATCTTCCCTGTAAACCAATGCAAGTAAATGGACTGAACTTCATAAAGCCCCTTTCTACAATAATATTTAACTCGATGCCTTTTATTCACCCATTAAGACACACGTATATATTTGGGAAACAAACAGGCATCAAAACAACACATATAACTTTTAATGTGATGGTTATAAATAGTGTGTGAAATACCCTGTACACTGCAAACTAGCGACAGATACACGATAGATAGCTCAGGTAAGCTAATCAGTCAGCATACCGTAGCAAGCTACCAAAACCTGAGGCCACAATAACCAACCTACAAGACTGAATATGATAAATGATGGAAATAGTGGAAAAACTGGAAATAGTGAATGAAAATAAAAATTTACTGTTTTATTTATTGAGTCACCACACAGACCTGCTCTCGTTGAATAAAGTGAGCTGAATGAGCGCCAAACTGAGTTCGGCCAGGTTCTAACGTCATACCAAAACAAAATACATCACTGATTCCTTCACATTCAGAAGGGTTAAAAACGTCCATCATAGTGTGGCGCTGTATTCTCTAATTCTCACTGCTTATAACTCTACACCTCCCCGGTGGAGATGAGCTGGGAAACTGAAGACTGAAGGAACAATATTGAAAAGTATTTTTCCAGTCTCGCCTGTGAAAGGTAATCCCATGTGATCTCGTTTGGACGGTAAACCTGTTGGTACAGTGAAACGCAGCACATGAATGAGGCATCTTTATTCTCGGCTACTGTCTAGACTTTGCCCCATCCAATATGGCGGCGAGGATGACGTATGATTCTACGCAGAAGGCGGTGTCTATGTTTATACATGTCTATGCCTTTCTCCATCACTCACACTTACTCTTATTGAAGCAGCGCGCGACAAGCCTCAACAGGAACTACGGGTGACTCGCAGGGCCAAATTAGAATTTGCGTTAACGGCACTATTTTTTTTTTAATCGCGTTAAATTGAGATCGCGTTAACGCGTTATTATCGCGTTAACTTTGACAGCCCTAGTCAGGGTCTCTGCACATTTCTGACCAGCAAAAATAATACTTTTTAAGACCATTTTAAGACCACTGAGTATAAAAAAATAAGACCACTACCGCGGAACAAATACGTACAGTAAAAAAAAAAAAAAGCACACTCTAGGTTAAGTTCAAAGCATTTTTTTTTATAAAAAATGTGCATCTTCAGTTTACAAAACAGAACATTAGCTGCCTTCTCGATATTTTAATAGTAGGGTACTGCTGTAAACAAACAGTGAGGAAACAAATTGATCTTCAGTTAACAAAACAGAACATTAACTGCTTTCTCAATATTTTAATAGTAGGGTACTGCCATGAACAAACAGTGAGGAAGCAAGGAAGTTTGACTACTGATCGAACTGCCTCTGGGGACTGTTGTTGCCCGACTAGCAGCATAGCGCATATGCTTTTCCCCTTTCGAGTGAGCGTCAAGGGCTTTACAGCCCATTGTTGTTAACTTGATGTCTTTCCGACATACCTTACATCTCGCTTCATATTCTGAAGTTGCTGTTAGCCAACTTTTGTATTTTGGCTCCTCAAGCCACTTGTTACTAAACTTACACTTCCCCATCTCTGTTCATGTTCAAGTTCAACCACTTCTTCCTCGTCTGCTCTACTCTCAGTGGTTCTACTACCAGTGTTGGGCACGTTACTTTCAAAAAGTAATTAGTTATAGTTACTAGTTACTTTTCCCAAAAAGTAACTGAGTTAGTAACGGAGTTACTTTGTCATAAAAGTAACTAATTACCAGGGAAAGTAATTATTCCGTTACATTTTGTTCCCCCTCAAAAAAAAAAATCAAATTCAATTAGTGTAATCATAATAAAAGTGAATGTTAAATGTGTTTAATGACTGAAATGGACACTTAACAGAACCAATTAGTAAATGTTATCTACACTATATTAATATTTTTGTGGGACAATGTGAGATAAGACATCTATCAAATGTAATATATTTCTGTAGTTATTAAAATTGTTACTAATTACTGGCCACTGACGAGGACAAACGCTTTGTTCCTCGACATAATGTGCATTGCACGTAAACACTCTTGCCTTTTATTTCAAGTAATGAAAAGTACTGGCTGTATTTCCAGTGTGAAAGCGCAGTGCTGGGCTGACCGCTCGCCATCGCTGGCTCTTCCGATTGAAAGAGCGCGCAGTAGTGCAGTAGGCGTGGCCTACCTACGTATGTTGCCCAAATCTACTCTGATTGGCTTACTGTGCCGTTGTCTCGCGTCTCCCCGCCCCACACGAAAGCAGAGTAAAGAAAGGCTGAACGAGCAGCGTGCCAGATGAGAACAGCTTTAATAAAGTAACGCATAGTATTTTATTGTAAGTAACGGGAACGGCGTTATAACGATGTAAAAAGTAATTAGTTAGATTACTCGTTACTAAAAAAAAGTAACGCCGTTAGTAACGCCGTTTATTTCTAACGCCGTTATTCCCATCACTGTCTACTACATGGATAAAAGAACACACTGCCCCCAGTGGCGTGGTTCCTGCGCTATTAGAACTAGTGCTAGACACACAACGGCTCTTGTGCTACTTGTTCAGCATCTTGATAACAAACGACGCTGGTTGAATAAATAACGTTAGCGCGGAAAAAAAATCCAGACATATGTTTTTTTTTTTCATTTACCGTAGGCTACCCGGATGAAATTTAATACCTCCCATGTGAAATTTAATACCATAGCGAAAATATATATAAATATATATAAATATATATATAAAATATATATAAATAGCGAAATATAATGCTTTTTAAGACCTTAAAAAACACATATTAAAAATAAGACTTTTTAAGACTTTTTAAGGATCCACGGAGACCCTGCTAGTATATACCCTTCCCTCCTTCGGAGCGGGGGTATAATAGTTAGTGAAACAAGGCGGGACCGATGTTCTCAAATGCAATGGAACAGCAGAACTTTATTTACAGCCACTTATACAGTAAAAGTCTGGAAGTTGGGCATATTTATAGTGACACCATCACCACATGAACATGTAGAATTACACCTTGGATAAACTGCCCACACGACAGACCTGTGGCCGGTTAGTGCACCCTAAAGCACGTTCATTCGAGACAGCACCGTGTTCATTCATTCATGCGGTTTTCCTATAACGGCCACGTTAAGTCACTAGAACCTTAACGTCAGCCAATTTTAACAATGCATCACTCAAGCCCTAATGCAGACTCACAGGAGGCTCCGAACTGGAAAACGTTTAAGGACTTTCCAAGCCAGGCCAGCGTTCAGAGACAGGATCGTAACTACTTATTGAACTCTTCATAAAACAGTTATAGTCTGCTATCAAATTATTATGAAGCAAAGCCTTTGAAACGGCGAACAAATGTGCCAAGAAATGTGCTATACTAATGAAAATATGAATTATATATTTTACTGAAAGGTGATTCATCAAAAGTATGGCCACACAGAGAGAATTAGTAATTAAACTGGCAATTTAAACGAATAAGTGCCTGTCTTTCTTACTTCACAACTCAGATTCAATTTGTGACACATTCAGCTCCTTTTATCAAAACACTTACATTGACCTGCGTTGTAAGTACGATGTCGGTGATATAAACCCCAGGACGGACTGAATCGGACACCACGTCGCCCAGCTGCAGAGCCACTGGAGATTTCACTACGCAGTCCACTGGATCACCGCGCATGGTACTGGAACTGACACAATACAGAAACAATGACGTGATGAAGGATTTTCAAGAAAGAACCCAAGCTTTGATGATTTATGTAAAAATCCTACAGCGTATGTCGAGGTCTGTGACATGATGTACATAACAGCAAGAAATTCACTTGTCAAGTTCTTCAAACTTGATTAATTATAAGCCAAGTAAAAGCATGTCTCTGTCCGGGCTTGAAAGGGAAGCTATTTATCTCATCTCATCTCATTATCTCTAGCCGCTTTATCCTGTTCTACAGGGTCGCAGGCAAGCTGGAGCCTATCCCAGCTGACTACGGGCGAAAGGCGGGGTACACCCTGGACAAGTCGCCAGGTCATCACAGGGCTGACACATAGGCTACGTTTACATTACGTCGAATCAGCGGATCATCAGATTAATGTTCTTAAAATGATTCGCGTTTACACTAAAACCGTTAGCCGTGCACATAGCAACACCAATACACGGATACGCTCGGCTCCGCAGGCATCCTGCGCTCCAAATCACTCCGCCCTGAACAGCGAGTGCCCTCTGGAGGGTGCGCACTCCGGCCCTGCGCAGCTCACAGAGCGCGCGAGTGAAGTGAACAAGCCACGATTCGGGACTGAGCCGCTGTGTGTGTGATCTCAGCGCATATCACTTATTACTTGCAAGTGGAAGGATGGCAAGCCTAAAGACAATCATAACTACACAATGGGCAGTATTTGCATCAGTATTTGCAGTATTTTCATACTTTTATACTCTTTAATGAAAGGTGATACAAGGCGGAAGTCTGCGCCGTTTTTCAGCAGTCGCATCACATGACCAACGCCAGCGAATCAGGAAGGTGGATGTCACAGTGACGTTGTCCAATGAGACGCCAGCTAGAGCTCAGCACAGCGTATTCGCGTATTCTCAATGTTTACACAGCACCGGAGCTGATACGATCTGGATTGAATACGTGGACGCTGGCGGATTCCCGTTTCCCCGCTTTTTCAGGCGTTTTAATGTAAACGGACAGTGCATCCGCGAAGAAAACGAGACAGATACGGTCTAGTGTAAACGTAGCCATAGACACAGACAACCATTCACACTCACATTCACACCTACGGTCAATTTAGAGTCACCAGTTAACCTAACCTGCATGTCTTTGGACTGTGGGGGAAACCGGAGCACCCGGAGGAAACCCACGCGGACACGGGGAGAACATGCAAACTCCGCACAGAAAGGCCCTCGCCGGCCACGGGGCTCGAACCCGGACCTTCTTGCTGTGAGGCGACAGTGCTAACCACTACACCACCGTGCCGCCTGGAAGCTATTTATCAAGACTTGAAACCATGATCAGTTCATCAAAAACTGGCTAATGCAAATTTTTTTTCCCCCTGCATATAATATTGTATGATATAGAATAGCAGTCAAAACATTTTGGACACACTTACCCCTTTCCCACCAAATCAGTTCCAGGGCTGGTTCGGGGCCAGTGCTGGCGCTGGTTCACAACTCGTTCAACTTGCGAGCCAGCTGAGAACCAGTTTGCTTTTCCATCGCTCGCGGTGCTAAGAGAAGACACGTCATTACGTTGCTGTATACATCAGTTACGTCGTTGTATACGTCATTACGTCGCTGTATACATCAGTTACGTCGCTACGTTTGCATAAACCTTCGCGTGAATATCGAAGCAAAAACGCGGAAGAAGCAGCAGCAACAACAACAATAATAATGGCTGACTTCGCGTTTGTACAGCTGCTGCTTCTCGTCGCTTAAAAATGGCGATCTTTCACAGTCTTGTTATTGTTGTTGGTCTTAACAACTCCGCCCCCCCGCTGACGTAAGCGGTTCTTTCCTCTGGCCCAGCAGAGAGTTGGTGCTAGCCTGGAACCGGTTTTTCTGGCCCCAGAGCCAGTTCTTTGTCAGTGGAAACAGAAAACCCGGTTCCAAACTAAGCACTGGCCCCGAACCAGCCCTGGAACTGCTTTGGTGGAAAAGGGGCAACTATCTAATTCAATGTTTTTTCTTAATTTTTAATCAATGGAAGAAAAAAAAAAAAAAAAAAGACACTACATCTTAATGATGGATGTCGTTTGTCTTTACTTAAGCCTAGATCACAACCGGACATACGATTTTTTGGCCGTGCGATTTTTGGTGTTTCCCAAATCGCTGCGTTTTTTTTTGTTCATGGAGAAAAAGACGCACGTTGGCCGTAAGTTTGTCTTGCAACCTGAAAAAAACGTAAGCGCCCGTAGAGTTTGTTTGACATGACAAAGAACCTCTGCGGCCGGTCTACGGCTCGAAAATCAGCACGTTACACGCGCGCTCTCCGTGCGTTTCACGCGCGCTTCTTGCGTTTTTTGCACGTAGACCGGCTGTAGGAGCACGTATGGCCGGTTGTGACTGAGGCTTTAGTTGAGCGGTTCTTGACAAAACATGGATCACTACTGTTGTGGAATCGGACTATTTACTGGATTTTTATTATTTACTATTTCATCTCGAACGCATTAAGAAGGCAAGAACTTGCACTAATTGACTTCTGACAAGGCACAGCTGTTAATTGCTGGGTTTCAGTCACGTGAATTTTCTTATCAGTTTCACCAGAAGTGAAACAGCTGGTGGTCTAGCAAACCTAAACGACTGCCGTAGTGCAAACAACTATCGATGACTTATCAGAGTCTGCTCATAATCTAGAAGCCACTGCTGGCTTTAAGATATATTCAGAAGATTGCGATGTGCAATGAAATCGACCCGTACAGTCTGGGAAAGAAGGATTTGTCATACGATCTCGAAAACTACCCTTCAGTCGAGTTCCCCGACATCTCGAACTATCTGGTGTTGCAGACGTCTTTCTACACCGCAAAACAGATGAAAGCGTGGAAGAGTATGGAGGCTTACAACTTTTTTGTATGTGGCTGGGTAAAGGACCTCGCTATCAAGCCACTGCCGAATGAATCCTGTATTGTTTTTGCCCGTGGATGTATGGGTTTCTTTTTCAGCTTTTCGTTTGCGTCTTTACAACGAAGCGCTGCAAGCTGAAGTGTAAACAAACAAACAGTTGGCTTGATTCTCACTTGTGTTGGCTCTTATCTCTCAGGTAAATCATTCACAAAGATCATCAGAAACCCCTTTAAAGACCTGGATCTTAGTTAAACAAGACGGAGAAGTGATCATGGCGCATTGTAACTGTACGGCTGGAGAAGAATTTTGTTGTGACCTTCATGCATATGGACTGAGTGAGGAGTAAACAAAGAAACAGCTGGGGACTTTAGCGCTTCGTGACTAAAAAAAGTACCGTAAAATAACGACACAGAGCAAGAAAAGTACTTGGAAAACACTAAGGACATAGCTGAGAGGGAGATACAAACCTTTCACCAAGTGATCACTGAAAACTCGAGCATGCTTCGACTCGACTCCCTTCGATTTCAGTCAGAGGTTCGAAAGCCGCCTTTCTCAATGTCTTTTCATGAAATCCTTTGTTCGTTCACCCTTTTTTATTAGTTCACGGGGAACCCTGAAGAAACTTTTATCAGTTTCATGGTTTGATCGATTCGAACAACCTAAAACAACACAAGCGTAGCTGAGAGGGAGAAGGTGCAAGCAATGCACCTTCTTCATACAAACGTTTTGTCAAGTGAGCTTTGGTAGACCACCAGCTAAAGTTTTGAATAACTAATGAGACGGATGTGACGTCACGTGAAACCCAAGCATTCCAGGTGACTACCTCATGAAGCCAGTTAAGATAATGCCAATAGTGTGTAAAGCGTCATCAAGGCAAACGGTGGCTACTTTGAAGAATATAAAACATGAAACTTTTTGAACACTTCATCACATAATTCCAGGCTTTCGTCTAAACCGGGGAACAGGGGCGCTGCGCCCTCTTACTCTCGGCGTGCGCCCCCTTACCGAAATGCCGATTGAACCCCAAGTCACACTTAGGCCATGCACTTGTATGCTACTGCACAACATGCAATCTTTCTCAACGATCTTTTCTCCGTGAAAACATCCCAGCAACACCACGTGACAATGTGTCTGATCATCAAATACATTATTATTACTCCAAAAATATTCCAATCATAGTAGATACACCGCCAGACGGTGCAAAAACAATCCGAATTGGCGTTTTCCAGACTGAGGCGCCATGTTGTGTAATTGTTTACTTGTCGCGGCTGCTCTCGCGAGATTTGACATGGGTTACATACAAGGTCAGCTGACTTGTAGAGCGAGATTTCTCGAGACCGAATGACCTTTCACCCACCGGCGCGGGAGCTTTTGACAGAAGTAGTTCGCGAGTTGTTTTTGTTGACACTTGGGCATTTAAAGATGTCATCCCGTGGCACGAAACGGAAGAAAGCCAAAGACTGTCCAGGGCAGAAGATGATTACTGCTTTCTTTTTCAATGTTGACAGACAATTTGTTACAATTCCCCTCTCAGACAGTCTCAGAATGTCCCATTGGAGCCTCAATTTTTCAAAGGCTTCACACGGCGGGGGAGGGACGGACAACCGGCACCATCTCCCCCGCTTCGCTCCCTCGCCATGGTGAGCGCCCTCATACTAAATTTTTCTAGAAAAAACCCTGTAATTCCATGCATGTTCCAGATGTTATTTCATAGTTTTGATGGCTTCAGTATCGCTCGACAATGTAGAAAACAGTCAAAATACAGAAAAACCTATGAATGAGTAGGGATGTCAAATTTTTGACTAGTACTAGAGCAATTAATTATCGACACCTTTTCAGATTTACCAATAAAAAACAATTTTACAAAAGTGAGTTTCAGTTACAACAGTTATTATTGGTAAATTAATCAACCGGAAGACCTGCCTCACCCTTTGATCTCGTCATCTGATGACGCAGCTCGTTACCAGAGATGGAAATTTTTTTTAGCGCGGTCAGCAAGTTGAGGAAAACCCGGACGTTATCATCGCAGGTGAGCATGGTGGAAAGTTCATGGACATGTTTTTACTCATCAAATTCACTGATATTTCATGATCTCCTTGTCGAAACTTACTTTGTTTCTTACTCTTTCATTTAACAGCTGCCATTTTGTATCTAAACGCATGTTTGAGAAGTCAAATGATGCGTCGATAATAGTGATCACTTTCGCCGGTGTCCACCATTATCGACACCCTGTGGAATTAAGTGACATTTACAACTGTTACGGATCGATCTTTGTGCATCATTGTTGAAGTAGATTAAATACTTTTTTTTTTTTTTAAGTGCTATGATTTATGAGCTTATTTTTTCTGATTCATAACAGAATGGAATGTTTGTAGAGTATTTGGAATCCGATTACAATGAATAGAATTAAACCAGAATTAAATTCCTAGCATATAAAAAAAATTTAATTACATGCTTGAAATATTCAGATTTGTGTATTCCATTCAGAAAATATAATTTTTTTTTTGCAGTTTGTGATAAATATCTACCACGTATTACAACATCAGCAGACGTTTTATATTTTTTAGACGCAAATTTAAAAAAAAAAAATCATAAAATAACTTGTTTGAAAATACTGAAGCTTCACCAATCTGAATCTAATTGCAGCAAATTAGAGCATTGTTTGAATTAATGGTAAACTACAAAACTGGAAATTAATACAAACAACAACGAATGATTAACAAAATGTGATCTACGAAAATACTTTGAAAGTGGGTAGAAAGTGGAACAAAAAGATTTTCTGCGACAGGTTAAACTTTATCAGTCCATTTGTTCACAAACATTAGAATTACTCTCATTTATGTAAGCACAGATATTGATATATTTATATAAAAGATGTTTTGGACTAATTAAATATCGATATATTTATCCATCTCATCTCATTATCTGTAGCCGCTTTATCCTGTTCTACAGGGTCGCAGGCAAGCTGGAGCCTATCCCAGCTGACTACGGGCGAAAGGCGGGGTACACCCTGGACAAGTCGCCAGGTCATCACAGGGCTGACACATAGACACAGACAACCATTCACACTCACATTCACACCTACGGTCAATTTAGAGTCACCAGTTAACCTAACCTGCATGTCTTTGGACTGTGGGGGAAACCGGAGCACCCGGAGGAAACCCACGCGGACACGGGGAGAACATGCAGACTCTGCACAGAAAGGCCCTCGCCGGCCGCTGGGCTCAAACCCGGACCTTCTTTCTGTGAGGTGACAGCGACAATGCTAACCACTACACCACCGTGCCACCTGTTTTTGTTTTTTTTTAAATAAATAATCATCTGGGTGTCGATAACTGTGGACAAAGGTGTCAATACTTGCAACACTGGAACATTAACCCATCGGAAGTTAAATACAGAGGAGGAATTTCGCTGTGCTTGAGTGTACATATGTGACAAATAAAAGCTACTTCTTCTTGCGGATTATTCCACTGTTTAACAAAAACAAACAAACAAACATCGATGAATTCCAAAACCCTACTTGGTGCAGAGGCTTGTGGGAAGGGTGAGCCAACTCCTCTAACGTTCATGTCAAACATCAGAAATGAGGAAAAAGTGTCATTTCTGAGACTTTCATGATCACATGGTTGTTGGTGCCAAATGGGCTGATTTAAGTATCTTAGAAACTGATTTCGGGCGGCACGGTGGTGTAGTGGTTAGCGCTGTCGCCTCATAGCAAGAAGGTCCGGGTTCGAGCCCCGTGGCCGGCGAGGGCCTCTCTGTGTGGAGTTTGCATGTTCTCCCCGTGTCCACGTGGGTTTCCTCTGGGTGCTCCGGTTTCTCCCACAGTCCAAAGACATGCAGGTTAGGTTAACTGGTGACTCTAAATTGACCGTAGGTGTGAATGTGAGTGTGAATGGTTGTCTGTGTCTATGTGTCAGCCCTGTGATGACCTGGCGACTTGTCCAGGGTGTACCCCGCCTTTCGCCCGTAGTCAGCTGGGATAGGCTCCAGCTTGCCTGCGACCCTGTAGGACAGGATAAAGCGGCTAGAGATGATGGATGGATGTTTAAACGAACACCTCAATAAAGTTTAAAAGAGAGCTGTCTAGTTAGCATGATCGTGCGTCATGCTAGCTTTGTTGATGTTTAGCAGCAATAATAAGACAGCACTGAATGTTAAGCTAGTTAGCAAAGATCTAAAGCTAGACGGTAATTAGCATGAAGGATGCCATAGCTTTTTATTTATTTTTAGCAACATTTCCAATTTGCTTATGTGAAGGAATAAGAACCTTAAGTAAAAACTTTCACACTAGCTAGCAAAGAGTAAACACTAGCAGCATGATTTTGACTTTTTCGTGCTGGTCTTTCTTCATTTCTTGGAAACAATTACATTTTGCTAATGTAGGTGTAGTATATGTTTATAAGCAACTCATCCAGCTAGTTAAAGGGTATCACGCTAGTTTTCATGCTAGTTTATGTATTTTTTTGGCAAGTTGCTTGCTTTTGTGAGCGAATAATGCGCAAAAATAAATAAATAAATAAACGAACTGATTAGGAAAGGAGATGGGCAGCACGGTGGTGTAGTGGTTAGCGCTGTCACCTCACAGCAAGAAGGTCCGGGTTCGAGCCCCGTGGCCGGCGAGGGCCTTTCTGTGCGGAGTTTGCATGTTCTCCCCGTGTCCGCGTGGGTTTCCTCCGGGTGCTCCGGTTTCCTCCACAGTCCAAAGACATGCAGGTTAGGTTAACTGGTGACTCTAAATTGACCGTAGGTGTGAATGTGAGTGTGAATGGTTGTCTGTGTCTATGTGTCAGCCCTGTGATGACCTGGCGACTTGTCCAGGGTGTACCCCGCCTTTCGCCCGTAGTCAGCTGGGATAGGCTCCAGCTTGCCTGCGACCCTGTAGAACAGGATAAAGCGGCTAGAGATAATGAGATTTCCTGGGATATTTACACACAACAGTCTCTAGAGCTGACTCAGAATTACTGATCCATACACAGTGCTGTCATGGAAAACAGTTTCATATGGGACACATGGGTGTGTACACCTGTGTTGCTGCTTTTATTTTTTTTAACCACTAGAGGTCACTAGTGGACAACTGAAGTCGCGAAAAACGAACCATTTTAAACACTGCTGACTTGACAGCTTTAATAATTCATAAAGCTTCGTTTAGACATAACGACTGAATATAAACCAAAAAAAAAAACACCGTCAAAGCGAGTCTCAAACAAGACATCAATAATTAGCATGCTAACTGCTACACTTAGCCGCGATATAAATTGCTAGCTTACTTACCGACAGTGGACACTCTTGCGTTAAAGGTAGCTATTTAACATTTACTTACTTACTTAACATTAAAACTTAACGTTTAAAGCAGACATGACATTCAGTACAACTACACTTTTATCTACCAAACGCGTTTGCAAAACAGAAAGCTAGCATGTTTTGTCGGAGCATCCTTCCGGGATATAGGTCTAAGCTACTTCCGGTCTGTGCAACCATGGAAACGCGGTTTCTTAAAGGGGCAGTGCGGTTTAATCACCAGACAGTATAGGGCTGTGTAAACCTACACACAGTGCATATTCTGGACCAATTTTGTGTTTTGTTATATGAAAGAATGTCCCTTTACACACTCATCCAGAAGGGTAATTTTGCACAAGGCCATCTGTCTACAGCAGAAAAAGAATAAAATAACAAAACACGTCTGGAAAAATCCCAAGAGAGTCTGGAGCCAGATTCGTGACGTTACCTGCGGAAGCGCCAGCAGGCTGCGAGAGCTTTGCACGGTTTCAGTGCACAGCCTGTGTAGACCAAGCGCTCCCATTTCTCTCTCATTGTCCGGTCTTTTGGAAAACAACGAGTACTAATCCCATCAAGATTGGTGTTGCGACACCCTCCTACTGTTAACCTCATGTCATCTCATCTCATTATTTCTAGCCGCTTTATCCTGTTCTACAGGGTCGCAGGCAAGCTGGAGCCTATCCCAGCTGACTACGGGCGAAAGGCGGGGTACACCCTGGACAAGTCGCCAGGTCATCACAGGGCTGACATATAGACACTGACAACCATTCACACTCACATTCACACTTACGCTCAATTTAGAGTCACCAGTTAACCTAACCTGCATGTCTTTGGACTGTGGGGGAAACCGGAGCACCCGGAGGAAACCCACACGGACACGGGGAGAACATGCAAACTCCGCACAGAAAGGCCCTCGCCAGCCACAGGGCTCGAACCCGGACCCTCTTGCTGTGAGGCGACAGCGCTAACCACTACACCACCGTGCCGCCCCCTACTGTTAACCATTTTAATAATTACGCGATAATGTTGAAGAAATTTGCAGAAAACCATCAGGTCGTTTTCTCATGAACAAACCAGCGCTGACGTAGGATTCAGAGGGAGGCGTCCCGCATGCGACGTCATGAAAATCAATGTTTGCCGTTAAATCCAAATGCCAAGTTTTTTCAGAGGCGGACCAATTCACCTCAAATGGCTTGATTTCAACTGAATTTTTCTGGTATTGTGCAAGGTTAAAAAAATTGCAGAGAATGCAGAATGTTACAGATATTTGACCAAAGTTTAATATAAAATAGGAGAATTACATTGATCTTGCTCCTGAATTTACCCGTGATATGCACTTTAACGTGGTGAAGGACAAGCTGTTGCCCATGCAGCAGGTCCCCCCTCTCCTCGCCTCTGGTGGAGTCCAGGCGAAAAGCAGAAGCTAGTACGCCTGGCACCAGGGCGATGCAGGAGTTGCCAGAATGATGTTGGTGGCAACAGCGGACTGCCTTAGGACCTCCGGCTCCAGATTATTCCTCGGAGTTTACTCCCGAAGGCTTTTCCAGGAATGGGTATAGCCGCGAGACAGCGGAGGTTTGAGATCAGCGTTTTCCTTCTCCTAGATGAGCTACCGGGCAAACGGCTCTTTGTCTGACCTCTCATCTAGGACTTGTTTGCCTTGGGAGACCCTACCAGGGGCAAATGCCCCTGACAACATAGCTCCTGAGGCACTCAAACCCCTCCACCACATTAAGGTGGCGATTCAAGTGTGCATGTGTGTGTGTAAGTTTAGGCACACACCAATACCACATTTGCCTCTTTAAATGATACATTTTCTCAGTTTAAACATTTGATATGTCATCTATGTTCTATTCTGAATAAAATATGGAATTTTGAAACTTCCACATCATTGCATTCCATTTTTATTTACAACCCCGATCCCAAAAAAGTTGGGACAAAGTACAAATTGTAAATAAAAACGGAATGCAATGATGTGGAAGTTTCAAAATTCCATATTTTATTCAGAATAGAACATAGATGACATATCAAATGTTTAAACTGAGAAAATGTATCATTTAAAGAGAAAAATTATGTGATTTTTAAATTTCATGACAACACCACATCTCAAAAAAGTTGGGACAAGGCCATGTTTACCACTGTGAGACATCCCCTTTTCTCTTTACAACAGTCTGTAAACGTCTGGGGACTGAGGAGACAAGTTGCTCAAGTTTAGGGATAGGAATGTTAACCCATTCTTGTCTAATGTAGGATTCTAGTTGCTCAACTGTCTTAGGTCTTTTTTGTCGTATCTTCCGTTTTATGATGCGCCAAATGTTTTCTATGGGTAAAAGATCTGGACTGCAGGCTGGCCAGTTCAGTACCCGGACCCTTCTTCTATGCAGCCATGATGCTGTAATTGATGCAGTATGTGGTTTGGCATCGTCATGTTGGAAAATGCAAGGTCTTCCCTGAAAGAGACGTCGTCTGGATGGGAGCATATGTTGCTCTAGAACCTGGATATACCTTTCAGCATTGATGGAGTCTTTCCAGATGTGTAAGCTGCCCATGCCACACGCACTAATCCAACCCCATACCATCAGAGATGCAGGCTTCTGAACTGAGCGCTGATAACAACTTGGGTCGTCCTTCTCCTCTTTAGTCCGAATGACACGGCGTCCCTGATTTCCATAAAGAACTTCACATTTTTATTCGTCTGACCACAGAACAGTTTTCCACTTTGCCACAGTCCATTTTAAATGAGCCTTGGCCCAGAGAAGACGTCTGCGCTTCTGGATCATGTTTAGATACGGCTTCTTCTTCGAACTATAGAGTTTTAGCTGGCAATGGTGAATGGCACGGTGAATTGTGTTCACAGATAATGTTCTCTGGAAATATTCCTGAGCCCATTTTGTGATTTCCAATACAGAAGCATGCCTGTATGTGATGCAGTGTCGTCTAAGGGCCCGAAGATCACGGGCACCCAGTATGGTTTTCCGGCCTTGACCCTTACGCACAGAGATTCTTCCAGATTCTCTGAATCTTTTGATGATATTATGCACTGTAGATGATGATATGTTCAAACTCTTTGCAATTTTACACTGTCGAACTCCTTTCTGATATTGCTCCACTATTTGTCGGTGCAGAATTAGGGGGATTGGTGATCCTCTTCCCATCTTTACTTCTGAGAGCCGCTGCCACTCCAAGATGCTCTTTTTATACCCAGTCATGTTAATGACCTATTGCCAATTGACCTAACGAGTTGCAATTTGCTCCTCCAGGTGTTCCTTTTTTGTACCTTTAACTTTTCCAGCCTCTTATTGCCCCTGTCCCAACTTTTTTGAGATGTGTTGCTGTCATGAAATTTCAAATGAGCCAATATTTGGCATGAAATGTCAAAATGTCTCCCTTTCGACATTTGATATGTTGTCTATGTTCTATTGTGAATACAATATCAGTTTTTGAGATTTGTAAATTATTGCATTCTGTTTTTATTTACAATTTGTACTTTGTCCCAACTTTCTTGGAATCGGGGTTATAGATAGATAGATAGATAGATAGATAGATAGATAGATAGATAGATAGATAGATAGATAGATATTACACGGTTGTGCAAAGATATGAAGTTTATCTTCATACTGTGAATATATTTTCAACACGAGAAGATAAATTTCATATCTTCACGCCACCATGTAATGTTCTTTTTATTATATAGACACATCCACAAAAAAACCCCACAAGTTCATCAAAAGAATTGTAATTTTGAACCAGTTTACCATTTTGACAATGCATGTCAAGTCAGCAGGAAAACACTGGGAGTGACATCATCAGAGTGAAATATCTGGAAATATGATTTAAGAGCTTGCATGGTTGTCAAGACAACATAGCGTCACACGTCAGAACTGATGTGAATATCCAATGAGAATTTTCTGCTGTGTGTGCGCAGAAGCATTTCTTTGTTCACCAGGGACGGACTGGGACCAAAAAACGGCCCTGGACTTTCCCCCCAAATAGGCCCACTATACTATAGTATACTATACTATAGTGCTATAGTAAAGTGCTATAGTGGTATATTGTCTGTCATAACAAAACCCACACAGATGAACTATTTATGATTGTTTATTCAAGAACACCTAATATTCAAGAACGACTAAACATCACTTGCATCTCCTCAACAAAAATGAACATAGACATTGTCTTTTATACTGCTATTTTACAGTCACTTCTATGCTTGCATTTCAAAGAGAAAAACAAATCTTTATCACTGATATTTGTAACTGACTTTGCCAACAATAATTACACTGAGCAGTCATTCTGAATGTTGGCTATTAAAGGTTGGTACAATTAGTGCTAAGGGAGAAGAAGTTTCCTCAGAAGGTCACTTTTTCTGCCACTCTGTCAATGATCGTCACTATCCAGGGACATGAGGATGTCTTTTTCAGTAGCCATTAACATGAAGGCCTCAAGGTGTTCCTGAGAACTGCTGGTTAAGCTGGGGCGGCTGAAATATTGGGGCACTGATCCCTCATTGTGGCACTTTCCTGGACTCTCCCTGTCATCTTTTGAGCTGCCACGATCTTCAACCTGAATAAACAAACAATTGAAAAGATGAA
Source organism: Neoarius graeffei (assembly GCF_027579695.1). NCBI lineage: Eukaryota > Metazoa > Chordata > Actinopteri > Siluriformes > Ariidae > Neoarius > Neoarius graeffei. The sequence continues at coordinate 15,292,834 of NC_083594.1, forward strand.
GTTGGATGCTAATGCTATTGTTGATTACTGTATATCTAAACTATGCAATGGCATCTAGGAAAACCCTTCACACTGTGCACTGACATATGCTTGATTAACATTTGCTTAATAGTATTATTTGGAATGACGGCCTTTAAACCTGTACTTATACCTCAAAATTCTATTTTTAAAAACCAGCCAAAACTTTGGATAAACTTAGCATTTGATACCTAGGCTACAGACAAGAAGAATAACACAGATTTGGAGGTTTTTCCTAAATCCCAATTACATTTTTAGCCTTTTAGGTCTATTCTGTGTAAGAATTAGCCTGCTTGACACATTTTATAGTTTTAATATTATGCTGGGCGGCACGGTGGTGTAGTGGTTAGCGCTGTCGCCTCACAGCAAGAAGGTCCGGGTTCGAGCCCCGTGGCCAGCGAGGGCCTTTCTGTGCGGAGTTTGCATGTTCTCCCCGTGTCCGCGTGGGTTTCCTCCGGGTGCTCCGGTTTCCCCCACAGTCCAAAGACATGCAGGTTAGGTTAACTGGTGACTCTAAATTGACCGTAGGTGTGAATGTGAGTGTGAATGGTTGTCTGTGTCTATGTGTCAGCCCTGTGATGACCTGGCGACTTGTCCAGGGTGTACCCCGCCTTTCGCCCGTAGCCAGCTGGGATAGGCTCCAGCTTGCCTGCGACCGTGTAGAACAGGATAAAGCGGCTTGAGATAAGATGAGATAATATTATGCTGAAATTTTGGTAGGTAAGCCTGACAAACAGATGTAAAATTAGGCTATTTACAAATTGCACAATGCGATGCTGCTGTGATTAGTTATGATACCATTCAACCAATCATCCTTCAAACAACATTTGTAGCCTATTCCACAGACATTCCACCACGCACCACGAAAGAGAAGACAAAGATAAATAGTGCCAAAATGGAAAACACTTCTCCCCTTCAAACTTTTGGTTAATGATAGGCTAGAGCTTTGGTTCTCTTAAACGTAAAGAGCCTAATCTGCATGAATTATGCAGAGGTGAACATATGAAATCGCGGCCATTTGTGCTTGCCTATCTATTTATAATTGGCTTGCTTGGTAGTTACGTGTTTGTTTTGACAGCAATAAACCACATATTTCTCATCATCACACTGCAAATCCAGTCAATAGAAGATTGGCCTACTATGAGAGGGGTCTACCGTATGAGTGGCCTTTACGTAACCTGTTTTATGCTATGGTTTTATGTTGTTGTCACTTACCGGTACCTCCTCCTCCAGTGAAATTCCCTCAGCTGCCTGCCCCTCATGACTATCATCATCAGCATGTGGTTGGTCAGGTTGGATGTCCACCTGGTTCTCAGTCTCGCTCAGTGATAACGTGACATGAACGTTACTGCTGCTGCTTGCAGTTGCATTGCTGCCAAAAAGCTCTGTGAGCTTTCTACATTTTGAAGCATCTTCTTCAAGTGACTTCACTTTCTTTTGTTTTAACTTTTCCCATCCATCTTTCTCCTTACGTTTTCTGCTTGCCATCTTTCTGTTGACAGACACTAACGTTACTCTTCTTTGTTGGATTTTAATTCTGCGCCTATGGAATAATGATTGACGAATAAATTATCGTCTTAGCGCCACCTGTTGTTAGTTGATAGACTGAAAATTTTGGTTATTGAACAGGGCCAACAGCCATAGACCGGACAGCCGTTCTGGACTTTTCCAGAACGCACAGATTGCCAGTCCGCCCCTGTTGTTCGCCGGGAAAGAGAATGACGTGTTGAACACCCGAAAGGCTACCAAAACTTCACCAGATATTCTTCATGCATATTTACAAGAGAAAAACATACCAACAAACATTGAAAAACTCAAAAAGAGGCACATCAGAGACGTAAAACTTTCATACTAGCCAGTGACTGGGACAATTTGTTCACAAACATGGCCGCCAGGTTTGCTTCGTTAAATATGGAAGATTTTGAGAAAATTTTTGATTTCTTTCAGTGCAACCGCAATGCATGATGGTATATATTGCTTGGTTCGTGACCATCGGTTGTACGCTACTTTTCACAATGCATTGTGGGATACTATAAGTCCACTGTATAGGGTGTAATAATTCTCACTGTACATTCGGACAACGCTACAAAATGGCGAACTCACTATATAGTCCACTATAGAGTGAGTAGTGAGTGATTTTGGACACAGGGAAAGTTTATAATTGCAGAGTGAACAAAAGGAAAAAAATGCCATCTATTGTACCGGAATGTAAGCTTTTTTTTTGTCATTTCTTTTTCATTCAAAATGTGTAACTTTTGGTTGTTTATGACTTTGAATCATTTCCACATTCACATTTATGTGTAATTAAGGAGTAAGGGAAGGTGTAGTGCAAATGAAATCAGCACATAATGCAGAACATGCCAAGTTGTTTGAACATGAATTTTCAGAGTGTGTATGGCACCAGACTGCAGGTAGAGGGCAGGAGAGCTCTTTGGTTTTCCAACTCTGTTCCTGTCCAGGAGGACTGGATGACATGTACACTGCTTTGAGAACACACTGATTGGTTTTATTGGTTCATTAAACGCCTTTAGGTCATTCCAGTGCGCTCCAGTTTAGCACAGTATGAGCCCACTGCTTGCTGCATGGCCAATAATTAAACAATCTTGATTATTCACAAGATGCACATTCAAAGAGTCGAGACTTTGCTTGATTTGTTAGCGTTGTGCCTCAGCGAAAAGGTGTCGGGACTCTGAAACCACCATGAGCTTTCGGTGGGGATACAAGGAATTCTCAGGAATGTCGATTTCTGTTTGGTGCTCATGGCACCGTTTATAACTTCCCAAATATGTGATGCTTTGCATTTCAGACATCTTCAAAACGTCGGCTAATTTATGAAATGCATCCAGCAACAATCACAGTTGCTCACACACAAAGAGAAGAATGTGCTTTGAATGAAAGAGCTTTTTCTTTTTATATTTGTAATACAGAATGACAGACACACACACACACAGAAGCCTTTAGCTTTGTGTATTTTTTCTCTCTGTGATGAAATGTGGGCCGCTAAGTAGCTGTGGGAAGACAGCACAGTTCAAAAGCTTGTGTTATCCACGAACAGTCCAGAAAGCAGGAAGATGATCTTGATCTTCACAAGGCCAGTTAGTTTCTTTCTCTTTATCATTTTCTTCTTAGAAAAAATATTTTTCACTGATAAGATACACAAGGCCAATTACAAGTCTTTTTTGTTTGTTTGTTTTCATACTAACTGAATAAACTGCAGTGATAGACAAAATGTAGAGGGGATCATTTTTAAAAATGTACACAGGGAGTTGAACTAAATGTCGTGGAAAAAAACAGCATTATTTGGTTTATGTTAAAGAATCTAGATGCATGTTAAATTTGATTAAAAAACTGTCGTGAATTCGGGCGGCACGGTGGTGTAGTGGTTAGCGCTGTCGCCTCAGAGCAAGAAGGTCCGGGTTCGAGCCCCGTGGCCGGCGAGGGCCTTTCTGTGTGGAGTTTGCATGTTCTCCCCGTGTCCGCGTGGGTTTCCTCCGGGTGCTCCGGTTTCCCCCACAGTCCAAAGACATGCAGGTTAGGTTAACTGGTGACTCTAAATTGACCGTAGGTGTGAATGTGAGTGTGAATGGTTGTCTGTGTCTATGTGTCAGCCCTGTGATGACCTGGCGACTTGTCCAGGGTGTACCCCGCCTTTCGCCCGTAGTCAGCTGGGATAGGCTCCAGCTTGCCTGCGGCCCTGTAGAACAGGATAAAGCGGCTACAGATAATGAGATGAAATGAGACTGTCGTGAATTCGAATATGGACTTTATTTGCAAAAAATATGTGACGTTATATGTTTGGTGTGCCTTAGATACACACACCTTATACGTATATGTTCTTATTTTTTGAAATAACATTTGCTATTTTTTCTGGCCTGCTTCCTTAATGATAATGAATCAGTTATCAAATATGTCAATGATTTATCTCACCAACATCTCACAGCAATATCACCTAGCAAGTTGGAAACATTTACCCACAAAGGGAACGAGCTAATTAATGTTAAAGAATATGTTTAAACAAAACTAGCAAGCATTAGAGACTACTCCTAAATGCAACTAGATGGCTAATGTTAGAGAATAAACAAAACTCCCAAGCTAATGTTATAGACTATGCCTAAACAAAACTAGTTAGCTAACATTAGAGAATAGACCGCAACAAAACTAGCTAGCTAGTGTTAGAGGATATGTGTAAACAAAACGAGCTAGCTAATGTTAGAGAATACGCTAAAACAAAACTAGCTAGCTAAATGTTAGAGGATATGTGTAAACAAAACTAGCTAGCTAATGTTAGAGGATACATCAAAACAAAACGAGCTAGCTAATGTTAGAGGATATGTGTAAAAACGAGCTAGCTAATGGTAGAGAATATGCTAAAGCAAAACTAGCTAGCTAATGTTAGAGGATATGCATAAGCAACACTAGCTAGCTAATGTTAGAGGATATGTGTAAACAAAACTAGCTAGCTAATGTTAGAGGATACGTGTAAACAAAATGAGCTAGCTAATGTTAGAGAATATGCTAAAACAAAACTAGCTAGCTAATGTTAGAGGATATGTGTAAACAAAGCTAGCTAGCTAATGTGAGCGGATATGTGTAAACAAAACAAGCTAGCTAATGTTAGAGAATATGCTAAAGCAAAACTAGCTAGCTAATGTTAGAGGATATGCATAAACAAAACTAGCTAGCTGATGTTAGAGTATATGTGTAAACAAAACTAGCTAGCTAATGTTCGAGGATACATCAAAACAAAACAAGCTAGCTAGTGTTAGAGGATATGTGTAAACAAAACTAGCTAGTTAATGTTAGAGGATATGTGTAAACAAAATGAGCTAGCTAATGTTAGAGAATATGCTAAAGCAAAACTAGCTAGCTAATGTTAGAGGATATGCGTAAACAAAACTAGCTAGCTAATGTTAGAGAATACGCTAAAACAAAACTAGCTAGCTAATGTTAGAGGATATGTGTAAACAAAACGAGCTAGCTAATGTTAGAGAATATGCTAAAACAAAACTAGCTAGCTAATGTTAGAGGATATGTGTAAACAAAACTAGCTAGCTAATGTTAGAGGATGCATCAAAACAAAACGAGCTAGCTAATGTTAGAAGACGTGTAAACAAAACTAGCTAGCTAATGGTAGAGAACACGCTAAAACAAAACTAGCTAGCTAATGCAGGGCTGCCAACTTTTCGAAATTCCTTGGAGTGAGATTTTTTTTTTGGGGGGGTCGACGGCAAAATTTTTCTGCACACCATGCAGTAAGTAGGAATTTTGTATTCAGTTTGATATTCACTTGTCCCCCTGCATTCTGGTGTTGTTTGTGGGTCGTCCAGCTGGAGATGGACAATGGGGGGGGGGGTGTTTGAGATTTTGGATTTAGTAGATGTTCCTACATTCTGGTGGATTTTTGGAGTGGCCTGCTGTGCCATACCTACATTCTTACACACCCTGACTTGCCAGGCCTTCAGCTTGTGGCCAACAAAAGCACCAAGTTTTGGCTTAAAAGCCCCCACACTAGAAAACTACAGATGACTGCCAATGTTCCTGTAGCCCTATAGACCTGTGTTTCAGATTTAAAGGCAAGTTCATGTTTGAAAATATTTCATCAGCTAAGCCTAAACACCTTCTGAATTGAGACTAAATGTTAAGTTTTTAATAACTGTTGCAAAAATAAGATTGTCCCTCACAATCTTATTGTCCCTCATTGTCCCTCTACCTGTCTTGCCCTCTTTGAAACCCTGTCTCCTCAGTACAGGTATATTGTTCTCTGTATTTTTTTTTTTAATTATTCACAAGTTCAAGTTCTTTGATATTACAGGTGACCATGCTTTATTTACTTTAACTGAGCAATTACATTATGCATTTAAGGGCTTTCCCCACCACTGGGTTCAGCAGAAGATTGGCATGGGGAAAAATATCAACAGCAAAAGAACAAATAAAATGCTTTAACAGTAAGCAAAATGTGCATGTGCTACAAGAAACATTAAAATGATTAAGTTTGAACAGTATTGAAACACAAAAAGCTGAACCTTGGCCATAGGTGGGAATGTGCACACAAAGTTGGGCTTAAAAATTTTGGTCATACTTAAATAAGCTATATTAATATATTTCTTATTAATTTATTTCTTATCTATGTTTCTTATTAGTAATGGAGCATTCATCAGGGCCTGTTATCTGACAAATATTCCCTACCTGTCTTGCCCTCTTTGAAACCCTGTCTCCTCAGTATATTGTTCTCTGTCTTTTTTTTTTTTAATTATTCACAAGTTCAAGTTCTTTGATATTACAGGTGACCATGCTTTATTTACTTTAACTGAGCAATTACATACATCATAAATAATTAAAAATAAATACCCTGTAAATAAACAATAGGTATGGTGGCTAATGGCTCTTCTTGCATTTGTAATATTATCTCTTACTTGCTTTATTTTACAACATTTCCAGTATGGCTTCAAATAAAGTCATAAAGTATGATAACATACAGTAAACAAACTAAAAATGCGCCTTAATAAACGTGTGCTAAGGAGGTGCTATCCCGTGCTGCTTGTTGGGGAAGATAGAGGCTGTGGCACGGCAGTAGGCCTATAATGATTTAGCATGCCTAGTACACAGCTCTCGATATGGTATTAAAGGGCTGATGACACGAACATGACTCTATGCAATTTCTTAAATAAACTATACAACATGGCAAACATGTTAGATTTCTGTTATAATTACGTGAAAAGAAGCTGTTGTTACGCGAATATCCAACTTTTAATTGCACAGCGCAAGAAAACTGGGTCCGTGGCTCGCGGCCATGTTGTGACGTCAGCGGAAGAACACGCTGCGGTTCACTGGCTGTTCTACTCTGGTTCTACTCAATGGAAATGGCGCATGAAAACGCCGGTAAACTCTCTAGTGCTAGCTCTTCCTCTTCTGGGAGTCTAGAATTGTGTTGTGAGTGGGATAGATCGGAAGAATCAAGTGATGATGAACACGGGTGCATCCAACCGTACAGGTTTGAACCTGTTACTGTGCAATCTGAGAGCGACTCCGACTCCGAGATGGACAGCGGACAGGCAGACAGCCCAGCATTGAACACCACAAGGTTGGATAACAAGGATTGGTAGGTCAACCCGTATTTGTTCAAAATGTTATGGAATCAATATTTTAATATTGTGTATTGTTGTCTTGCATGTGTAAACACTGCTTATATCATGTAAGCCGTATGCTACACTGAATACATAGTTCCTAATGGAGCATGCAAACGGCTAACATAATAAGTTTACGACTATGCCTGATCCGTGATACATTTAGGATAATATTGGCAGGCACGTCTTCTAGTTTATGGCTTCTTAGTTTTACCCTTGAATAAAGCAAAATATTTGATAACCTGCATCACAAGCAAATACATGACTGATATCACGCCGACTTTATGATTACATTTATGATTATCATGAATGTGTACTCTATGATGTGTACTCTATGATGTGTACTCTATGAGCGCTCTGGAGCGAGTCACTTCCAAGATGGCTGCGCAGACCGCATGGTTACTATTTTTAGCATCATGTCGGAGCACTCTATAGCTCTACGTACCTTTATCTTATGTCATTTCTCAACACATGTTCTGACAGTTGGACTGTCTTTGGAGGAGTCGCCTTGTCCCAGGCGACTGCTGGATCCGGCATAGCTACTAGTAGACCCCCTCCGGAATACTGTAGGTATTGCTGATGGTAGCAACACACGTTTGTGCTGAACTGCACACCCAAGAGATACCTTTAAGCTGGGAAGGGTGTCAAAACAATCCAAATCGAAGTGTTCAGAGCACAGGACGGATGTTGGTGAGGGCTCCCACTTGTCACGAGTGCGCCTGACTTGCTTCACCCACTTCGCATGCAGCTCGGGATCTCTGGGAAACTTGAATAAACTTACCCCATCCTTGTGGGTTTTGGAGCAAAAGCCGGCAACACAACGTGAAGGCATAATAACTATATATACATATTATAATAATGTATAATAATAATACTAATAATGATAAACTGAACACCTCTCGCATCAACAACAAACTGGTAAGTGAAGAGGAAGATTCTTTCGCTGACGTCAAATAGCTCCTCCTCCTCTTTCGTCTCCTGGGTGCTGCAGCCCCGTCAAATTTGCCCAAATAGCCGCGTTTTTTATCATAACTTGTAAAATAGGCGCCTTCGTGAATTAATACATGGATCATCGGGAATTACTTTTTATGTTATAAAACATCGCCAAAGATGTCAAAAACGTGTCATCAGCCCTTTAAATATTCTCACAACACTTATAGGCTAAAACGATTAAGAAACTTTATATAAGTTCATAATTACGCCAGTAACACCACACATTGGCGTGCATATGTACAAACCTGTCTGAGACACTCGTCTTCAACTCGGATACCTTCTTCTCTCACCTCTTCCTCTAAATTGACGGTAGGCAATTATCCAACTTCCGGCGAGTGCAGCATCATTAGATGCGCCACCTACCATAGGGGAGTGTGTACAGAAGGGAACACCTCTCTGCCTGTTTAGCCGTGCGTAAGGCATAATTGATCAATCGCAAGTGGTTGGCGTGACGCAATGGGTAGCCTAGATCAGATAGATAAACTAGATTTTTTTCTAGCGTGAGAAATTGGAGGTATGGCGTGTGAGCGTGTGAAGACAATCAAATGCGTGTGTCTCACGCTCATTGCGTGAGAGTTGGCAGCCTAGGCTAAAGTTCGAGGATATGTGTAAACAAAACGAGTTAGCTAATGTTAGAGGATATGTGTAAACAAAACTAGCTAGCTGATGTTAGAGGATATGCGTAAACAAAATGAGCTAGCTGATGTTAGAGGATATGTGTAAACAAAACTAGCTAGCTGATGTTAGAGGATATGCGTAAACAAAACGAGCTAGCTGATGTTAGAGGATACATCAAAACAAAACTAGCTAGCTAGTGTTAGAGGATATGTGTAAACAAAACTAGCTAGCTAATGTTAGAGGATATATGTAAACAAAACTAGCTAGCTAATGTTAGAGGATATGTGTAAACAAAACGAGCTAGCTGATGTTAGAGGATATGCGTAAACAAAACTAGCTAGCTAATGTTAGAGGATACATCAAAACAAAACTAGCTAGCTACTGTTAGAGGATACATCAAAACAAAACTAGCTAGCTACTGTTAGAGGATATGTGTAAACAAAACGAGCTAGCTAATGTTAGAGGATATGTGTAAACAAAACTAGCTAGCTGATGTTAGAGGATATGCGTAAACAAAACAAGCTAGCTGATGTTAGAGGATATGCGTAAACAAAACTAGCTAGCTGATGTTAGAGGATATATGTAAACAAAACGAGCTAGCTAATGTTAGAGGATATGTGTAAACAAAATGAGCTAGCTAATGTTAGAGGATATGCGTAAACAAAACGAGCTAGCTGATGTTAGAGGATATGCATAAACAAAACTAGCTAGCTAATGTTAGAGGATACATCAAAACAAAACTAGCTAGCTACTGTTAGAGGATATGTGTAAACAAAACGAGCTAGCTAATGTTAGAGGATATGTGTAAACAAAACTAGCTAGCTGATGTTAGAGGATATGCGTAAACAAAACGAGCTAGCTGATGTTAGAGGATATGCGTAAACAAAACTAGCTAGCTGATGTTAGAGGATATGTGTAAACAAAACGAGCTAGCTAATGTTAGAGGATATGTGTAAACAAAACTAGCTAGCTGATGTTAGAGGATATGCGTAAACAAAACGAGCTAGCTGATGTTAGAGGATATGCATAAACAAAATGAGCTAGCTGATGTTAGAGGATACATCAAAACAAAACTAGCTAGCTAGTGTTAGAGGATATGTGTAAACAAAACTAGCTAGCTAATGTTAGAGGATATGTGTAAACAAAACTAGCTAGCTAATGTTAGAGGATATGTGTAAACAAAACGAGCTAGCTAATGTTAGAGGATATGCGTAAACAAAACGAGCTAGCTGATGTTAGAGGATATGTGTAAACAAAACTAGCTAGCTAATGTTAGAGGATACATCAAAACAAAACTAGCTAGCTACTGTTAGAGGATATGTGTAAACAAAACTAGCTAGCTAATGTTAGAGGATATGTGTAAACAAAACGAGCTAGCTAAATGTTAGAGAATATGCTAAAGCAAAACTAGCTAACTAATGTTAGAGGATATGCGTAAACAAAACTAGCTAGCTAATGTTAGAGAATATGCTAAAACAAAACTAGCTAGCTAATGTTGGAGGATATGTGTAAACAAAACGAGCTAGCTAATGTTAGAGGATATGTGTAAACAAAACTAGCTAGCTAATGTTAGAGGATACATCAAAACAAAACTAGCTAGCTAATGTTAGAGGATATGTGTAAACAAAACGAGCTAGCTAATGTTAGAGAATACGCTAAAACAAAACTAGCTAGCTAATGTTGGAGGATATGTGTAAACAAAACGAGCTAGCTAATGTTAGAGGATATGCGTAAACAAAACGAGCTAGCTGATGTTAGAGGATATGTGTAAACAAAACTAGCTAGCTAATGTTAGAGGATACATCAAAACAAAACTAGCTAGCTAATGTTAGAGGATATGTGTAAACAAAACGAGCTAGCTAATGTTAGAGAATACGCTAAAACAAAACTAGCTAGCTAATGTTGGAGGATATGTGTAAACAAAACGAGCTAGCTAATGTTAGAGGATATGCGTAAACAAAACGAGCTAGCTGATGTTAGAGGATATGTGTAAACAAAACTAGCTAGCTAATGTTAGAGGATACATCAAAACAAAACTAGCTAGCTAATGTTAGAGGATATGTGTAAACAAAACGAGCTAGCTGTTAGAGAATACGCTAAAACAAAACTAGCTAGCTAATGTTGGAGGATATGTGTAAACAAAACGAGCTAGCTAATGTTAGAGGATATGTGTAAACAAAACGAGCTAGCTAATGTTAGAAGATATGCTAAAGCAAAACTAGCTAACTAATGTTAGAGGATGTGTAAACAAAACTAGCTAGCTAATGTTAGAGAATACGCTAAAACAAAAGTAGCTAGCTAATGTTGGAGGATATGTGTAAACAAAACGAGCTAGCTAATGGTAGAGAATACGCTAAAACAAAACTAGCTAGCTAATGTTAGAGGATATGTGTAAACAAAACGAGGTAGCTAATGTTAAAGGATATGTGTAAACAAAACGAGCTAGCTAATGGTAGAGAATATGCTAAAGCAAAACTAGCTAGCTAATGTTCGAGGATATGTGTAAACAAAACTAGCTAGCTGATGTTCGAGGATATGTGTATACAAAACTAGCTAGCTAATGGTAGAGAATACATCTAAACAAATTTAGTTAGCAAATATGAGAGAATACACTTAAACAAAACTAGCTCGCTAGATCTGAAATGGTTCTCATCTAAGAGCAAAATACAAGGATTGTTAGCACAGAGAGAGAGAGAGAGAGAGAGAGAGATTGTTGCCTGAGATGGGTTAACACATTATTGAAATGTTAAATGCATCATTTCTTAGATTAGTAAGGGTTAAGTGACTACAATTGCCTAATATATCAGATGTTCTGGTGATTGGACCATTCCTCCAATCGAGAAGGCTTTGCAGTTTCTTTACCTAAACTAGGAAATCCGTTCAAACATAGTCTATGCAATCATAAACACGTTCAATATTTACATTCAATAAAGTATCAACGCCTACGCTTACCTGCCAAACTGTCACTGTAAGGTTTTTACACATATATTTAACCACAACCAGGTTTATTTACTATTCATGAAACCACATTCAATTATGAACTTGATATATGAATACCAACTTATGAACATTTGATAATAAGATCAGTATTAGCTAATTGTATATCAAAAGCGTACATAATGTGCTTGCAAAAAAGAAAGCTATGGTGTATGTAAATGGGGTGGTGGATACAAAAAGCGATGCATTTTGCAAAGAACTTAAGAAGGCCAAACACCCAAGCAAATGTTTAATTATAAATAAGACCCTGACCATGTGTTTGCTTTTGCATGCTAAAGAGATGATGGAGAGTTTCTGACTCCCCACCTTTCGAATGTACACACTGCAAGACAGTGATGTTTGCACGCTCAGTGTCTTCAGGTTTTATACAGCACTTTAAACCGTTTATGTTTATTGCTGGTATTAGCACAAGTCGAAGAAAAAGAAAAAAAAAGCAAACATGAGCCACTTTCTCTGCCTTTCACTCGCTTTCTGCCCAAAATGCCTTGCTCTTGGGGAGCCTCTATTTTGATGAATAATTGATAGCTTTTTGTGTGGAGAGGAAATTTAGCATATTTATCTAGGTCATTTAAGAGTGTGCATTTTAAAGTGCAGCCCAGGACCTCAATTGGCTACTTGGCATGAGTTCATCTCACTTTCCTTTCAGTGTTTTTTTTTCACATTTCTTCATTCTGATGTGATCCTTTGACAGCAACTTTTTTTTTTTTATCAGGCTGCTGAAAAGGCAGAGAGTTAATGCATGTTCCAGATGTTATTACCAAGGGCTCCATTAACTGCATTGCTGTGTGAAGAATGGCCTAAAATTGCATGAGTGTTTATGACTGCATTGTGAATCAGCGTACACGCTGCAGGAAAAATCACCCATAAGTGCTTCTGTGCATTCAGTCAGCTAGGCTGATTGGTATATTGTGCAACATTTCAACAGGGAGAAAAATTTCTCTTTTTTTCCTCCTACATCTTGTTTCTTCTACTTTTAACAATACATAGTGGAAGTAGTTATGCTAAAATGGCATACTGAACATTGTCATTTGGCCAGTAGATATAAAACACTATCAACAGAAGTCATTCAGAAGTGCATAACAGTAGAAAGGGAGCGCAGATACGTTACAGCATAAAGCGTTTTAACCCACATCAACTTCTAAGCCATGGTCTACAGGCTAGAGAAGCAGCTTTGGGACCCAAAGTTCGCCAGTTTGATTCCCCAGACTAGCAGGAATGGCTGAAGTGCCCTTGAGCAAGGCACCTAACTCCAGGCTGCCAACTCTCCCCCACTGCTGTGGGTATGTCAGGGTCTTGTTATATATCGGTCTGGATAAGAGCATCTGCTAACAGCAGATGTAACACAAGTGGATACTGCATTGCAATCACAAGGCAAGGCGTGTATAATAGGGACTTGCCTTTGGCAGCAAGTACCAAGCAAACTTGCTGGGGAAGCCATGGCCAAATGGTTAGAGAAACAGCTTTGGGACCAAAAGGTCGCTGGTTTGATTCCCTGGACCAGCAGGACTGGCTGAAGTGCCCTTGAGCAAGGCACCTAACCCCCAACTGCTCCAGCAAGAGTGGTGGCGTACCTTGTGTCTGACTAGCCAAAGAAAAGCTGATGATGTGATCATCAGTTTGGGTGGTGCCTGACCAAAATGAAAAAAAAAAGCAACCTGTAGTTGATTCAATTTATTTGCCCATTTGCAAGGATCTGCTTACTGGCTGGGATTGTACCTGACCCCCATCCTTCATGGTGCAGGTTGTGAGTCTACAAGATGACTCAATGTTTCGGGTACATCCTTACATTGGTACATGGGTGGCCCAGTTACCAAGTGCTTTCCTGTAGACTGGCCTAGCTCTAGGTCTGGGTCATGGTAACAAAAATCCAGCAGGGTATACTAACTGTCTTTATATTTTTAACAGGGGTCATTAGGATTGATCTTTGTCTGACTTCTCCTTTCAGATCCACTGGCTATTTCTATGATTCAGGTTTTCTTTGTTCCTTTGAAATATATCCATCACATGCCTGCTGCCTGGCTGGCATTTCACCTGACCCCCTCCCTTCATCTTACAGGTGGTGAGCCCACAAGATGACCCATATCTCCATTTCTAGTTGAGCAGAAGGTTAGGTGGGTGGCCTGATCACTAGACCTTTGCATGTGGACACCACCCCCAGGCCAAGCTCCAGTGGTGGGTCCTGGTAACCCACCCCAATCCAGGGTACATTTAGTCTTTTTTTGTACTTTTCATGGGGTCATTAGGATCACTTTTTGTCTGACCTCTCCCCTCAGATCTGTGCACCAAAGATGACCCCACTGAGAGCATTAATCTTCCAGTAACATAGCCCTGAGCTTCACTTAAGCAAAACAAGCCCTTTTACCACACTGTAAAAAAGAATAGTTGAGAATACTTGAAATTTCAAGGCAACAGTCTGCATTAATAATTTTATGTTTTGCCAATGATGTGCCCATGATAATCCAAACTATGATAACACTGTTATCTTTATTAAGAATTCTTAATTAAGTCAATTTTCAATTCCTCATTCTGCCAACATAGATTTCTCTTTTTGCTGAACAGTGGCATTCACAGTAGTACAAAAAGGCAATTGAGGTTATCACAATTTTTTGGGGGGCTTTTTTCACCTTTATTTGGATAGGACAGTGTAGAGACAGGAAATGAGCAGGAGAGAGAGAGATCAGGAAATGACCTCAAGTCAGAATCAAACCCAGGCCCCCGGATTTATGGTATGGCGCCTTATCCACCTGAGCCACGACAACATGAACTTCAACTGGAGAGAGAACCACATTGCCCAGCCCTTGCATTTGGGAGAGGAAACCACGTGTCTTGGTCATTCAGAGCATGCGCTGAATAAACACCTGTGACAATTATGTATTTTCAATTCAGATTATTCACTATTGTATATTTACACATCATTGAGGTGCACCCTATCAGTTTGATGTGGATTTTTCTTGATGTGGATAATTCTAAAAAATAGAATTATGCTTTGTTCAAGTAATTCCATATTCACAATTGAATGGACAAGAAAATATGAATAATTATTAACGAACAGAAAAATCCACATCAAACTGATAGGGTGCACCTCAATGATGTGTAAATATGCAATAGTGAATAATCTGAATTGAAAATACATAATTGCCACAGGTGTTTATTCAGCACATGCTCTTAATGACCAAGACACGGGGTTTCCTCTCCCAGATGCAAGGGCTGGGCAATGTGGTTCTCTCTCCGGTTGAAGATCATGTTGTCGTGGCTCAGGTGGATAAGGCGCCATACCATAAGTCCGGGGACCTGAGGTCATTTCCCGCTCACTCTCCCGCTCATTTCCTGTCTCTACACTGTCCTATCCAAATAAAGGTAAAAAAAGCCCCCCCCAAAATTGTGAGAACCTCAATTGCCTTTTTGTACTACTGTGAATGCCACTGTTCAGCAAAAAGAGAAATCTATGTTGGCAGAATGAGGAATTGAAAATTGACTTAATTAAGAATTCTTAATAAAGATAACAGTGTTATCATAGTTTGGATTATCATGGGCATACATCGTTGGCAAAACATAAAATTCTTAATGCAGACTGTTGCCTTGAAATTTCAAGTATTCTCGACTATTCTTTTTTTACAGTGCATGACAATTCTCAATCTACAAAGGCGCCCTATCCTTACCTATGGTCATGAGCTGCGGGTAGCAACTGAACAGGCTTGAGTATGAGGTTCCTCTGCAAGGTTCCTGGGATTTCCATTCCATGATAAGGTGAGGATCTAGACAATTCAAGAGAACCCTGGAGTAGATGAGCCAGTTGAGGTGATTTGGGTGCTTTACAAGGATGCCTCTAATTGACTCTTGTAAGAGATGTTTAGATATGTCCCACTGGATGGAGCCCTTGGGGCAGATCCACAACCCTCTGGAGAGATTATATCTTGGGAATGTTTAGGGATCTGTCAGGAGGAGCTAGAATCTGTTGCCAGAGATAGAAATGTCTGGATTGACCTTCTCAACCTGTCAACTGCCACCAGGACGAGCAAGGAAATTAATGAATGAATGTTTATAGTCCTATGAGCTTTGATTACAAGAATTTTCCTGTTAATGTCACTGTAGCGCGTTTCGAGTGTGGGTGGAGCACAGAGGACGGCAGGACAAAGCTTGGAGGCAGATAAATTATTTATTTTAACAACTTTTCAGTCTAAGTATTTCCTTCCATACACACACACGCACACTTGTCTGGTCCCGGGTTGCGCTCCCTCTCCTCTCTCTCTGCCTCCTTAAATAGGGAGCGGTTACTGGGAAAACACACACACAAACAGGTTAATTATCCTCAGGTGTCGCGATTCTGCCACTCACCTTCCCCGGCTCCACCCTCCTGTCACAGACCGGCGCTTGACCACGCCCCCGCTGCCACAGTCACATAACCAAAACAATTATGTGACTATATTATGAAATATGTTCCCTTTTCTGTGAAATTGGCATGTGGCATTACTAACAATGTATTTTGCTAAATATAGATCTTGTTTTCTACCAAACAATGTGAAGAAGTCTCATCTCATTATCTCTAGCCGCTTTATCCTGTTCTACAGGGTCGCAGGCAAGCTGGAGCCTATCCCAGCTGACTACAGGCGAAAGGCGGGGTACACCCTGGACAAGTCGCCAGGTCATCACAGGGCTGACACATAGACACAGACAACCATTCACATTCACACCTACGGTCAATTTAGAGTCACCAGTTAACCTAACCTGCATGTCTTTGGACTGTGGGGGGAACCGGAACACCCAGAGGAAACCCACGTGGACACGGGGAGAACATGCAAACTCCACACAGAAAGGCCCTCGCCGGCCACGGGGCTCGAACCCGGACCTTCTTGCTGCGAGGTGACAGCGCTAACCACTACACCACCATGCCGACACAATGTGAAGAAGTGATGTTTTAAACTAAGCAGCTTTAGTGACTAATCTGCAGTCACGTTGATTCAATCCTCAGCATCTCCTGGAACCATTAAGGGGTCACTGATTAAATTTCAACAAATGCTGATTGAGGGTCAAGTTCATGCTGGTGTATTAAAAAGTGTACTTAAAAACAAGACTTGAAAAAAAACACAAGTTTGCTTGTTATTTGATTGCTGTTGTTTCTTGTGTCACACGCCAAACGCTAAGCCTCTTCAGCCCTTATATCACAGTCTTTTTGGACCTTGATGCTTACTTTTCAAACAATCCAAGCAGATATATGTAAGTACCACCAGATGTGTGGTGCTGTAAGGTGACAAACGTGACAAAATTCTGGGTTATTATAATTACCATATGACATGGTAATAACTGCAAAAAGTTTCTTAGCTAGTACTGCATTTCACTCTCAGAAAATAAAGTACATTATTGTACCTTTAGGGCTACAACGGTTTGGGGCAGTACTCTCTAAATTATATATTTTTACCCTTTACATATTACTTGGGAAAATATATGTACTATTTTGGCCCTAAAAAGGTACACATAGTTACCTTGAGGTCCAAAAATGAGCCCTGGGAGGTGGGGGGTGGCTACATTAGTGTAGATTGTACCTTGGGGAATAGAAATGGACTCCTACTGTACCCCTATTTCTGACAGTGTATAGAAGAGCCAAGAGTGTGACTCTATACCAGAGCATGTTGTTATAGGAAATAACAATAGGATGGTGTGATACAGCCTGACAAAAAGCAGAGTTACTCTTACTCCTGGAATATTTTTATAACACATCACGTCCCGAAGTTTTTTATTCTGTGTATGCCACAGCAATTTGCCAATCCTAACATTATTATTATTAGGGCCCGAGCCCTATGGGCGAAGGCCCTATTGTTCTTGTAAGAGTTCACTATTATTAGGGCCCGAGCCCTATGGGCGAAGGCCCTATTGTTCTTGTAAGAGTTCACTATTATTATTCTTCCGTCTTCTTCTTCTTCTTCTTCTTCCGTCTTCTTCTTCTTCTTTATTTTTCTCCGCTGTTGGGCCATTTTCGGGGCGCTTGCCATGGGTGAAAACGCACGAAATTTGGCACCAGTTCCGAGAATTGCCACCGCTACTCAGAACCAAAAGCCCAAACTTGGCCGGGGCTCAGGGCCTCCATAGCGCCCCCTAAGTCGTTGTGATTTTGGCCTCCCGCATTAAGGTGCCTGGTTGCCATATCGTTTGTAGTAGTGGCATGCAATTTGGTACGCATATGTATCTCACGAAGCCGGACAAAAATGTAATGCCAATGCATTAGCCACGCCCAACAGGAAGTGAGGTAATTTCACTTTTGTGCGAAATGCATGGCCACGAAGACGGCGCAACTCCTCCTAGACCGTTCATAGGAATGTCACCAAAATTGATACACATCATCTACAGACATGGCTGACAAAAGTTACTAAATAAGTTTCACGTAGGATAAACCGTTCAGAAGTTATACGTCAATCAATTTTCGATGCAAAATTTTACATGCTTAAAAATTCATAACAAATCTTCTGATTGCTCAAAACTGCTCATACTTCACACGCAAATCACTCATTGGGCTTCTGACATGTTACCCAATTTCTGTGATATTTCGCCACTGGGGGCGCTATTTTTGGGCAAAAATTCCAATCTTTCCTCAATTTTGGTCAAACTTCACGGCCACCCTCTTACTACCTCCCATGTCATGTATACCACGTTTTGGAAATTTTCGTCCATGGGGGGCGCTGTTTTTGGCCGACGCAATTGCTCCAAAACTGGTTTTTGGTAAATAATTCCATAATGCTTTTCCTTCACACCACTACCTTGTGATAGTACGTTGCTGTTGTAGACACTTATTTTTCCAACTCATAATCGCTCATGTACAGCATAGCGCCACCTTCTGACATGGGAAAAACCAAAAAATTTATTCTTCAAAAATCTATATCTCATCTTCTATTTACTCAATTGTCATCAAACTTCATAGGCAAACTCGTCATAGCTCACCTGACGTCTACGCCAAATTTTGTGCACTTTCGCCCCTGGGGGTGCTGGTTATGGCAAAAATGATATTGCAGCTTCTGATTTGTCAAACTTGCCAAGCAAACTCTTTACAAGACCCTTATTGGGGCGCTTGCCATGGTCGACAACGCAAGAAATTTGGCTCCTTTTTCTTAGACTGCCACTGCTACTGAGAACCAGAAGCCCAGATCCAGGCGGGCCTCAAGGCCTCTATAGCGCCCCCTAACTCGTTGTGATTTTGGCCTCCCGCATTAAGGTGCCTGGTTGCCATGTAGTTTGTACTAGTGGCATGCCATTTGGTATGCATATGTATCTCACTAAGCCGGACAAAAATGTAATGCCAATGCATTAGCCACGCCCAAGAGGAAGTGAGGTAATGTCACTTTTGTGCGAAATGCATGGCCACGAAGACGGCGCAACTCCTCCTAGACCGTTCATAGGAATGTCACCAAAATTGATACACATCATCTACAGACATGGCTGACAGAAATTACTAAATACGTTTCACGTGGCATAAACCGTTCAGAAGTTATACGTCAATCAATTTTCAATGCAACATTTTACATGCTTAAAAATTCATAACAAATCTTCTACTTGCTCAAAACTGCTCATACTTCACACGCAGATCACTCATTGGGCTTCTGACATGTTACCCACTTTCTGTGATATTTCGCCACTGGGGGCGCTATTTTTGGGCAAAAATTCCAGTCTTTCCTCAAATTTGGTCAAACTTCACGGCCACCCTCTTCCTACCTCCCATGTCATGTATACCACATTTTGGGAATTTTCGTCCATGGGGGGCGCTGTTTTTGGCCGACGCAATTGCTCCAAAACGGGTTTTTGGTAAATAATTCCATAATGCTTTTCCTTCACACCACTACCTTGTGATAGTGTGTTGCTGTTGTAGACACTTATTTTTCCAACTCATAATCGCTCATGTACAGCATAGCGCCACCTACTGACATGGGAAAAACCAAAAATTTTATTCTTCAAAAATCTATATCTCATCTTCTATTTACTCAATTGTCATCAAAATTCATACGCAAACTCTTCATAGCTCACCTGACATGTACGCCTAATTTTGTGCACTTTCGCCCCTGGGGCTGCTGGTTATGGCAGAAATGATATTCCAGCTTCTGATTTGTCAAACTTGGCAAGCAAACTCTTTACAAGACCCTTATTAGGGCGCTATTATTATTAGGGCCCGAGCACCGTACAGTGCGAGACCCTATCGTTGCCATGTGTCCAATTCTGTTCTTTGTCGCCATTGCGGGAGTAATGTCTCTTGCCGAAGAAGCTGTGGAAGGTATTTCGCGGGGACGCATGCCCCCGCCCCCCTTGGCCGCTGGCGCGAGGGCCCGTCGAGGCCGCTTGCGGCTTTAATTATTCTTCCGTCTTCTTCTTCTTCTTCTTCCGTCTTCTTCTTCTTCTTTATTTTTCTCCGCTGTTGGGCCATTTTCGGGGCGCTTGCCATGGGCAAAAACGCACGAAATTTGGCACCAGTTCCGAGAATTGCCACCGCTACTCAGAACCAGAAGCCCAAACTTGGCCGGGGCTCAGGGCCTCTATAGCGCCCCCTAAGTCGTTGTGATTTTGGCCTCCCGCATTAAGGTGCCTGGTTGCCATATAGTTTGTAGTAGTGGCATGCAATTTGGTACGCATATGTATCTCACTAAGCCGGACAAAAATGTAATGCCAATGCATTAGCCACGCCCAATAGGAAGTGAGGTAATTTCACTTTTGTGCGAAATGCATGGCCACGAAGACGGCGCAACTCCTCCTAGACCGTTCATAGGAATGTCACCAAAATTGATACACATCATCTACAGACATGGCTGACAAAAGTTACTAAATACGTTTCACGTAGGATTAACCGTTCAGAAGTTATACGTCAATCAATTTTCGATGCAAAATTTTAGATGCTTAAAAATTCATAACAAATCTTCTGATTGCTCAGAACTGCTCATACTTCACACGCAAATCACTCATTGGGCTTCTGACATGTTACCCAATTTCTGTGATATTTCGCCACTGGGGGCGCTATTTTTGGGCAAAAATTCCAATCTTTCCTCAATTTTGGTCAAACTTCACGGCCACCCTCTTACTACCTCCCATGTCATGTATACCACGTTTTGGAAATTTTCGTCCATGGGGGGCGCTGTTTTTGGCCGACGCATTTGCTCCAAGACGGGTTTTTGGTAAATAATTCCATAATGCTTTTCCTTCACACCACTACCTTGTGATAGTACGTTGCTGTTGTAGACACTTATTTTTCCAACTCATAATCGCTCATGTACAGCATAGCGCCACCTACTGACATGGGAAAAACCAAAAAATGTATTCTTCAAAAATCTATATCTCATCTTCTATTTACTCAATTGTCATCAAACTTCATACGCAAACTCCTCATAGCTCACCTGACGTCTACGCCAAATTTTGTGCACTTTCGCCCCTGGGGGTGCTGGTTATGGCTAAAATGATATTGCAGCTTCTGATTTGTCAAACTTGCCAAGCAAACTCTTTACAAGACCCTTATTGGGGCGCTTGCCATGGTCGACAACGCACGAAATTTGGCTCCTTTTTCTTAGACTGCCACCGCTACTGAGAACCAGAAGCCCAGATCCAGGCGGGCCTCAGGGCCTCTATAGCGCCCCCTTACTCGTTGTGATTTTGGCCTCCCGCATTAAGGTGCCTGGTTGCCATGTAGTTTGTAGTAGTGGCATGCCATTTGGTAGGCATATGTATCTCACTAAGCCGGACAAAAATGTAATGCCAATGCATTAGCCACGCCCAACAGGAAGTGAGGTAATTTCACTTTTGTGCGAAATGCATGGCCACGAAGACAGCGCAACTCCTCCTAGACCGTTCATAGGAATGTCACCAAAATTGATACACATCATCTACAGACATGGCTGACAAAAGTTACTAAATGGGTTTCACGTAGCATCAACCGTTCAGAAGTTATACGTCAATCAATTTTCAATGCAACATTTTACATGCTTAAAAATTCATAACTAATCTTCTACTTGCTCAAACCTGCTCATACTTCACACGCAGATCACTCATTGGGCTTCTGACATGTTACCCACTTTCTGTGATATTTCGCCACTGGGGGCGCTATTTTTGGGCAAAAATTCCAGTCTTTCCTCAAATTTGGTCAAACTTCACGGCCACCCTCTTCCTACCTCTCATGTCATGTAAACCACATTTTGGGTATTTTCGTCCATGGGGGGGCGCTGTTTTTGGCCGACGCAATTGCTCCAAAACGGGTTTTTGGTAAATAATTCCATAATGCTTCTCCTTCACACCACTACCTTGTGGTAGTGCGTTGCTGTTGTAGACACTTATTTTTCCAACTCATAATCGCTCATGTACAGCATAGCGCCACCTACTGACATGGGAAAAACCAAAAATTTTATTCTTCAAAAATCTATATCTCATCTTCTATTTACTCAATTGTCATCAAACTTCATACGCAAACTCTTCATAGCTCACCTTACATGTACGCCTAATTTTGTGCACTTTCGCCCCTGGGGGTGCTGGTTATGGCAAAAATGATATTGCAGCTTCTGATTTGTCAAACTTGGCAAGCAAACTCTTTACAAGACCCTTATTAGGGCGCTATTATTATTAGGGCCCGAGCACCGTACAGTGCGAGACCCTATCGTTGCCATGTGTCCAATTCTGTTCTTTGTCGCCATTGCGGGAGTAATGTCTCTTGCCGAAGAAGCTGTGGAAGGTACTTCGCGGGGACGCATGCCCCCGCCCCCCTTGGCCGCTGGCGCGAGGGCCCGTCGAGGCCGCTTGCGGCTTTAATTATTATTATTATTAATCCATTATCCGTAACCATTTATCCTATGCAGAGTCGCGGGCAAGCTGGAGCCTATCCCAGCTGACTATGGGTGAGAGGCGGGGTACACCCTGGACAAGTTGCCAAATCATCGCAGGGCCGACACATAGAGACAAACAATCATTCACACTCACATTCACACCTACGGTCAATTTAGAGTCACCAGTTAACCTAACCTGCATGTCTTTGGACTGTGGGGGAAACCGGAGCACCCGGAGGAAACCCACGCAGACACGGGGAGAACATGCAAACTCCACACAGAAAGGCCCTTGCCGGCCACTGGGCTTGAACTCAGAACCTTCTTGCTGTGAGGCGACAGTGCTAACCACTACACCACCGTGCCTCCCCTTTTATTGCTATTATTATTATTATTATAGAATGACATTGAGAATGCCATGTTACTGAGAAACCAGAACGCATAAAGTCTGCCGTCCTGATGACTTTCTCATGTTGGAAAACATAAATCTACACCTTCTGACCAATCAGATTTGAGAATTCAGCCAGGCAGTGTTATAAACACTAATAAAACTTGCACAACTACTGTATAAATAATTTAAATGCTTTGCATAATGTCTTGTTTTTTGGTAACTTTCCAAACCTTCACAACACAATTTATAGTAGCTACAAACATATTTAGCAATTTCACTCTTTAAGAAAATATATATTTTCACAGATCATCATCCTTTACCATCATAAATCCTTCATGCATGAAACTCCAGCCGGCCAGACTTTATCGTGCGGAAACTCATGAGCTCTTTTCGCCCATAAGGCTTTGCAGCCTGTTCCTGGCTCCCTGGTGGCCGATGACATCGATCATCTCAATTATGCCCATTATACCGGCGTTATTTCCTCGACCCACTCTGTCTGGTGGTGGAGATAATGCAGCATTGTGTCGCAGGGATCAGCTG
This sequence comes from Neoarius graeffei, assembly GCF_027579695.1. Classification (NCBI taxonomy): domain Eukaryota; kingdom Metazoa; phylum Chordata; class Actinopteri; order Siluriformes; family Ariidae; genus Neoarius; species Neoarius graeffei. The sequence goes on from NC_083594.1 coordinate 15,316,287, forward strand.
GGCTTCTTTTTATAGCTGCGAGGATGAACTGACACAGGTGAGGCATCAGGAGCGAGGGATGCTGGGGGACGAATGCGTGCTAGTTTGATATCTGTCACCTGCACATAACAGGACAATAAATCTCAATATTTAAAAAAAAAAGGTTTTTGAGAAATTGCAATTGTGCGCACTATTATGATTGCTCTTTTCCACAGTGTGTAGGTGTGTTCTCTTTGGTTGTAGGTGTGTTTTAAAATGGAGAACATATTCAATTTGCGAACCAATTTACCTGATGTATGTTTTTCCTTCATCTGTATAAATGAGCTAATTATATACTCCTGTCTCTATGACTGTTCTGCGTAGTCAGGTTTATTATTTGATATCAAATGATCACCCAAGCAGACACACCAAGTTATATGCATGATATGCGGCACAATATGCTCAAATTGTAGTATCAGTATTCCCTGACTGCTTTAGGCAGCAGCATTGCTTTGGCGAAGTGTCAGTCAAGTCAATTTAATCCAATTACATCTTGATTAAAAACATAATGAACATTTGTACAACCATCTTCATATTCAATTGTCACTTAACACCGAAGTGAACCGAAAGTCAGTGTGGAAAAAGCGGCTTCTTTGTTTTCCTTGCTAATCAGACGAACGTTAATCAGACTCCACAGAGTGAGAGGAAAGTAATCCTGTGTTTAAAAGTAGCACTTCCTTATCCTATTGTTATTTCCAAGCCAAGGCAAAGCATGGGCGGTATCAAAGCCTGGTGCGGAGAAATGATTTGGTGCAATGGGTGCTCTCCAATAGTCTAACACTCCATTACAGAGAAGGGATTTGCTTAAATTTCCTTTCTAGTCCAAAATCTCTCCATCAGTCTCTCAACTGCCTGGCAGGGCTAGCTGATGAGCATGCCATTAGGAGCTAATCTCCTAGCAGGCACTCACCCTTCCAAACTTCAGTGGGATCACGCTGATGATGGGCTAATCTAATCTATGGGAAAGAGAAATTGCTGCCTGTCTCCGTTCCCCTGTCAGTGAGTGTGAGGAATTTAATGAGAACTTAATTGTTTTCCAACTCCTGCTGTAATTCAATAACACAATCTGCTTGTTCACTTGATGTTTTAAGAGCACACATTCTCCCTTTGTATGGCTTGTCAGGCAGTAATGGTATCAGGTGTTTTTTGAACTGTGTAGCAAAATTGAAGGTCTTTTATTAATGCCCCCTTTACATTAGCTGGATGAGCTATAATTGTGGAAGGGAGAAAAAGAAAAACACCACCAACAAAAAAAAGTGTTGCTGTGGAGATCCTGACCAAGACGTTAGTCTTCGTTGTGTCATGCTGTGATCAAAAGGAAATGTAGAGACTGATGAAACGAGGTCACCTAGACGTAATTACCGGTATTTGTTACAGAGATTTCAGTTTGGCGAGACATCATCTTTCATGTTTCTGTTGATATTTGTTAATAATTGAACACAAATTGTAACAGATTAGCAAACAAGGATTGACAGGAAGGCATAAAAATGTACAAAACACTGCGTTATCGCAGACATTTCTTTGTAATTTTATGGTCGCAAAAACATCATGTAGGTGACATACTCATTGAAAGGCTAATGGTTCAGGTTACTCATTATTTTATTGAATGACTAAGTTAACCGTTTTCCATTCCATTATCCGTAACCGTTTATCCTGTGCAGGGTCACGGGAAAGCTGGAGCCTATCCCAGCTGACTATGGGTGAGAGGCGGGGTACACCCTGGACAAGCATCACAGGGCTAACACACAGAGACACAAAGGCCCCCGTCGAACCCAGAACCTTCTTGCTGTGAAGCGATAGTACTAACCACTACACCACCATGCCACCTGACTAAGTTAACAAACTATTTATTTATTGGAGTGTTACCAGTATAAATGGGAAGCATCTCTTTGCTTTCTAAAATAATATAGATATTTAGGCAGTGTCTAAAAGCAGAGCTCCTGGTGAGTGTATGAGCAAAATATCTGCAATGGCACAAAATCAACCTGAATAGAATAATAATATTATCGCGTATGAACCATTGAATTGTGTAGTGTCGTGTATTTCATGTCAATAAATTGCTGCATTGTCTGCATAATGAGATACACATCGCAGTTCCATCCATCCATCCATTCATTATCCATAACCACTTATCCTGTGCAGGGTCACGGGAAAGCTGGATCCTATCCCAGCTGACTATGGGTGAGAGGCGGGGTACACCTTGGACAAGTCACCAGGTCACATCGCAGTTACGAATGCATATTTATTCTTTTCTTTGACATCGCATGCCATGTGCCAGAAGCAACATCACGACATTTATTATGGTGTGACTCTGCTGGGTGCCTGGTGGACAGCAGTGAACCAGCGCTTTCACTTTACATCCTTACAATATAGTTACCATCCAATATTATCGGACATAAGAACTAACTGACATTGATCCGTGGTAGTTTTAGATTATCTACAACTTAGGAAAGATGCTCATAATTGTGTAGAGTAAGAAATTGTTCAGTTAAAAAGTATACACTGCAAAGATACATTGCCTGATATAAAAAAAAAAAAAACTCACGTATTTGGATAAAAACCTTCAGAAAAAAAAAACCAACTGAAAAACATCCTCCTTGACTGAACACAACATACAAGCTCCAAGGGTTCAAGCTGCAATCTTGCTATTTCAAACTTGGTGTCAAACACTTGTCTGGTTACAACTGTCAATTGTCCAACAAGGTAGTGGACTAATAAACCTGTCGTGAATATTTTCCGTAATTGCTAAATAATCCCACATTGTGTTTTTTTTTTCCTTTTTTAAGCAAATTAAAATAAAATAAAAACCCATCTATCTTATGTAAATAAAGATACAAATTCAGCCCTGTGATGACCTGGCGACTTGTCCAGGGTGTACCCCGCCTTTCGCCCGTAGTCAGCTGGGATAGGCTCCAGCTTGCCTGCGACCCTGTAGAACAGGATAAAGCGGCTAGAGATAATGAGATGAGATGAGATACAAATTCTGTTGCCCGGTGGTCAAGTTTTTGAGACAGACGTTGCCTTGTACTTACGATCAGGTTCCCTGTGGTGGTATGTGTACGGTACATCGTTCATACGCATGGACATCGTATGGTTGCAAAAGCCATCAAAAATCAGGTCAATGCATGACCATATTCTCTTAAATATGGAGCTTCACTCTTTACTATTACAACAAATGTTATCATGTTAAGTTTTTTTTTCCCTCCACGTTGGCAAGAGCCAACAGCTAGCACCCAGTTCACAACATAGCGAAAAATGAGTAAATAAATAAATAATCCAGTGACAAGAGTCATGGTTTTCCAGTCAAAAGGCTAGAAAGCAAACAAGCCTGTCGACACATTGCTGACTTTCCACTTCTTTGCTAACAAGTCAGTGAGGAGTTTGGGAGTTCCTGTCACACTGTTCACGAACTGTCAGTGCTACCTGAGCAGTGTTAGGTGCATGTTAGCTTGAGGAGTACTGGTTCTGTCAGGTGAAAATCACATGTAGAAATGCAGACACTGTGTCTAATTGGCTTTCTTTCACTGTGGAACAGATAGCCCAATTGCAACAAACTAGCATCGGAAAAAAAGACAGAATCGTCTGAGTTATGTGAAAAGAAAGAGTGATTGTGATCAAGCCACACAGGAGTTTCTGTACAATGTCATGAATTAATATACAGGGTGTTTCAAAAAAATTGATATAATTTCACAGTCTAATAACTTTGCCAGTTCTCGTTCAGTTGACCTCAAATTTTAACAGCATGTGTGGAAACAGGCCGAAATTTTATGTTTAATGTTGTTTGTTTTTATCTTTTTACGGTAGGTCTAGAAATGCCAGTCACTGGAAAAGAAAAGGCGTTTTGTGTGTTTGAGTATGCTCGAACACAGTCGAACAAGACTGTGCAGCGTGCATTTATGAAAGGATTCTCTAAAAATGTACCAACTGCAATGCAGATTTGGACACGGCACAAAAAGTTCAAAGAGGCAGGCTGGGTTAGAGTTAGGGTTAGGGTTAGGTGCGCATATTGAAAATTTGTGAAATCGTTCATGGAAAACACATACCTTTGAATTTCTCATTCAAATTTTGAGGAGTAAATCTTATATTGGGCGGCATGGTGGTGTAGTGGTTGGCATTGTTGCTTCACAGCAAGAAGGTCCTGGGTTCAAGCCCAGTGGCCGGCGAGGGCCTTTCTGTGTGGAGTTTGCATGTTGTCTGCGTGGGTTTCCTCCGGATGCTCCGGTTTCCCCCGAAGACATGTAGGTTCGGCTAATCGGTGACTCTAAATTGACTGTGAGTGTGAATGGTTGTTTTTCTCTGTGTGTCAGCCCTGTGATGACCTGGCGACTTGTCCAGGGTGTACCCTGCCTCTCTCCCATAGTCAGCTGGGATAGGCTCCAGCTTGCCTGCAACCCTGTAGAACAGGATAAGCAGCTACAGATAATGGATGGATCTTATATTGCTCAACATTAAGCTTGTTCAGTTTCATTTGCCTAGACTATGTAGTTTCTGGCCCTGTGATGACCTGGCAACTTGTCCAGGGTGTACCCCGCCTTTCGCCCGTAGTCAGCTGGGATAGGCTCCAGCTTGCCTTCGACCCTGTAGAAGGATAAAGCGGCTAGAGATAATGAGATGAGATGAGATGTAGTTTCTGGGATATTTACATCTCAAATTATATCATGTTTTTTGAAACACCCTGTATATTCCTAAATGTCTGGTTTTGCTCCTTTTTAAAAACCAAACCAAAGGATTTTCAGTGATCCCAGTGAGATTTCTCTGTCCTCCTTTACATAGCATCTCTCAGGGGGGAAAAAAAGAAAAAAAAACATTTCTTTTTTCACCAAAATGGACCTTTGGCCAAGGATGCAGGTCATACTTCTATTGATGTGTATATATTGATAATTAAATGTTAACTGTAACAGATAAACAAGGACATATTTCACTAAAAAGGCTTATGGGAATTTAATTTTATGGAAGCTTTTATCCATTATCCATAACCGCTTATCCTGTGCAGGGTCGCAGGCAAGCTGGAGCCTGTCCCAGCTGACTATGGGTGAGAGGCGGGGTACACCCTGGACAAGCCGCCAGATCATCGCAGGGCTTGGAATAATCCAGAGCCCAAAAAGTTAAACCCAATAGCTGGATCGTTGTGCTGATTCAGCTCTCTGGCTTGATAAATGAGGTTAATTAGCATCTGTACTGGTGCTCTGTGCCCAAAATATTGCAAGGTGCACAGCACATGCTTAAAGTGTTCAGATCTATTCTCTCAACCGAAGTGCAGAAAATGTGCCGTCTTCAACCAGTAAGCCTCCCCATGGTGACAGTTTCTGATTTATTCTCTTCCTTGCTTAAAATCCACTACAATCAAAATTCATCACATGCTACTTAGACACTATTTCCTTTCTCATTTTCTAATCTAGGGTACTGAAAGCTAAAACCAAGACATTTCTGTTGCTTGAACTAAGGACCATTATATTTACTCATTTGGCAATTTAGCAGGGATCTAAAGTGATTTACAAGCAAGCAGGTTCATGATAGCAAAGTCTTGAAACAAAACTTGCTGAAAGTGTTCACCAACAAAACTTTACCCCGAGCCAGGAAAGTCTGTCCCAATACAAAAGTACTGCGTCAGTATAATCAGTTTAGATATATACTCAATGTAGTTTCTTTCTACCTTCAATGTGGTTGAAGGTAGCATTAAAGCTGTAGTTTGTAATCTTTTAAATACTTCTAGATATGTAATACACATGTAATTCTAAATGTGACTTGGAAAAATTTGTCATTCACAATATTTCCATGCAAGGAATAAGACTGGGGCGGCATGGTGGTGTAGTGGTTACTGCTGTTGCCTCACAGCAAGAAGGTCCGGGTTCGAGCCCCGTGGCCGGTGAGGGCCTTTCTGTGCGGAGTTTGCATGGTGTCTGCATGGGTTTCCTCCGGGTGCTCCGGTTTCCCCCACAGTCCAAAGACATGCAGGTTAGGTTAACTGGTGACTCTAAATTGACCGTGAATGGTTGTCTATTGCGGCTTTTCCACTACCAGCGCGGCTGAGTTGGACTGAGCCGTGCCGTGCTGAGTCGGGCTGAGTCGAGCTGAGCGGGGCTGTTGGAGTTGCATTTCGACTACAACCGCGCTGAACCGTGCTGGCTGGAAGTGGGTGGACACATTGGGTGGAGTTAGCGAAAGTGGGTGGACGTCACGTGATGTCGTTAGGCGGCGCAAACAGTGACATCAGTGATCTTTTAAGCGGTAGTCTCACGACCCGGATAGTAAACAATAAACATGGAGGACATGGAGTCGTTAGTGTTGCTGGTCTTGGTGCTGTGGCTTGTTGTCACCGACAACGCCAACAGATACTGGCAAGAGCGTATAGATGAGGCGAGGCGCATAAGGCTTCAGAAATTCTCGTAATTCTTCTTCTTCCGGGTTTACGGTGTTGACAGATCCCAACGCGCTCGCGGGGCGTGTGTGGGCATGTGAGGACACTCCTCCTCACCAATCAGTGCACAGGGGAGTGTCTCCTCATGCCCCTAGCCCCACTCGGCTTGGTTTGGCTCGCTTCAGCCCTACTCCAAAACCGTGCGAGTTTTAGGTGCTGAGCAGGGCTGAAGCGAGCTGAGTCGTGCTGCTCTAAGGTAGTCGAAACGCGAGCCGTGTCGGGCTGAAGTGAGCTGAAGCGAGCTGAAGTGAGCTGAAAAAGGGTAGTGGAAAAGGGCCATATGTGTCAGCCCTGTGATGACCTGGCAACTTGTCCAGGGTGTACCCCACCTTTTGCCCGCGGGCTCCAGCTTGCCTGCGACCCTGTAGAACAGGATAAAGTGGCTAGAGATAATGAGATGAGGAATAAGGCTAGTTTGTTCAATTCAGGCTTGTGTTTTTGGATTTTCTGGCCCTGAAATTAAGTCCACACTCAACCAGAAAAGAGCTCTTCAGGCATGCATAGTTTTCGATAGAGGGCATGAAATATGTAAATGTGAACTTGGAGGGAGTTACGGAAGGCTGGTCAGTGTTTTTACTGTCGCTGAAAGTTGGCCTGACAGAGGGAAGAATGTTTTAATATTTACAAATTGCTCTTTAAAGAATTTGGATAAAACATGCAATGCAGTACATTCAATGTGAACAGATGGGGGAGGGGGTGTGACGACAGCAGAACAATGTGTAAAAGTGCACATTTAGACCAAACAGTAGAACTATGTCCAAAAAAGTGTACTTTAATTAATAAAGTATACATAATTAAGTAAGGAATAACTGACAAAGGGAATGGGGTTAAAGGGGAAAGTTGATTATTTTCTTATACCAGCAAGCCCTGAAATGTTTTGTTCCTTTTATACCATAGAAATATAATATGCTAACGATTATAATTTTAAATATGTATCAGTAAATGATACGTCATAATTTTGAACCATTTATAGCTATGTAGAATGTTATAACAGCTATAATTGTTCTTTACTTTAACAGCCACTCTTTTTTTATTTGCGCTAGCAGCAGTAGCGCAAATTGTTACTCACACTCAGGATCTTTCTACTTTATTATTATTTCCTTATTATTATTATTCTCCTAATGTTTTTAGGACACTATTTCTCCCTCAGTTTTTAACCAATCATCACCAAATTTCACATGAAGAATTCCTCTGGGCTGAACTACGTTGCTCTGACTTTTGGTGCTGATCTGGATCACTGAACCAGAATGATCCATGAAAAATGGAATTTTTTCAATCACTCCATCAATATTCATGATTTTTTCAATCAGTTTTTTTTCAGGGCATCAGGACACAACTTTTCCTCACTGAGCGTCATTCTCTATCTCTTACCAGTCCAGATCTATAGGGTACGGTGACCAGACGTCCCAGTTTGTAAGAGCTAGTGCAAATTGCTGTGACTTTAGTCACAGTCTCTATCTTTTTTTCTCTTTCTCGAAGTTAATAAGCTTGTCATGTTTCCAAGAATCCAGAAAGTGCAAATTCTGCATGGGTGGAAAATGTAAAGTTAAACTTTTACCTCTGATAGTTAAGAAAAATGTTGACATAAGCACATTAATACAAGTCTTGCAGCCTTGCTGTCTGAGCTGTGGTTACAGGAAATTCATCAACACATTTTGACCAATCATATCTGAGAATTCAGCAGTGCTGTGGTATTTAAGAAAAAAAAAACAGAACCGAGAGAATGATAAATATTACAGAACAAACACTATGTCTGGATTGATTTAGTCATAACAACATGGTGACCTTTGCAGTTGTAGTCTGGAAGATCTTTACTCTTAAATCAGCACACTACTTTTTGATATTCTTTCAGATATTTCATGATTCAGAGTGAGAAATGCAAGGATCTGAAGTGCTCTTGGGGCATTATGGATCACAAGTATTGTTGAACACAAGTATATATATCTTTTTAGTTGAAAAGCTCCTCTTCACAATGATACTGCACATTGCAATGTGAAAGGCTGTTGAAAAATGGCTTCAAAAACTCAGATGCTAATAGGTGTAAATAAATGTCAGTAGGCTCTACAAGGTCAGACCAGGTGAAAGTGTGTGTGTAGCAAGTTTCTTAACTCAAGGACCCGCATTCTACTACTGCTGCAAGCATCGTTGCTGTTAGAGAATCATTAAATGTGTCACCCTGAGTAGATCATTCAGACGGCTGAAGTTTAAGAGCGTGCTGAAATTGTCTCCGTCTGGGTGAGAACAACAGACATTTCCTCATGTCTTAGTCTTAAGGAAAGTTAGTCTTGCCACGTAGCAGCTCCAGGGTCCCTAGTTTGATCCTGAGCTTGGTTGTACAGAATTTCCCATTTCCTCTGTGTTCATGTGAGTTTTGGTGGGTTCTCTGGTTTCCTTTTTCCTCCCCAAATATGCTGGATTGGCTATGCCAAATTACGCCTAATTGTGTGTGGTGCCCTGTGATGGACTGACATTCCACCTTGCACCCAATGTTTTCAGGATAGGCTCCAGATCCACAGCCATCCTCATATAATACACCAATCAGCCATAACATTAAAACCACTTGAAGTGAATGTCAAGTGGCGCCTGTCAAGGGGTGGGCTATATTAGGCAACAAGAGAAGTCAGTTCTTGAAGTTGATGTGCTGGAAGCAGGAAAAATGGGCAAGCGTAAGGATCTGAGCGACTTTGACAAGGGCCAAATTGTGATGGCTGGATGACTGGGTCTGAGCATCTCCAAAATGGCACATCTTGTGGGGTGTTCCCAGTAAATAGTGGTTAGTACCTACTGAAAGTGGTCCAAGGGTCCAAGGAAGGACAACTGGTGAACTGGCGACAGGGTCATGAGTTTTGAAGGCTCATTGAGTCGCATGGGGCAAGAAGGCTAGCCCATATGGTTCAAAGAAGAGCTACTGCAGCACAAACTGCTGATAAAGTTAAGGCTGGCTAAAACAGAAAGGTGTCAGCATTAACTTTTTCAGCAGATTTTGCTACAGTAGCTCTTCTGTAGGACTGGACCATATGGGCTAGCCTTTGTGCCTCATGCGAATCAATGAGCCTTCAAAACCCATGACCCCTTCAAAGTTGTGGAAAGCATTAAAATACAGTAGTTTCACGTTGTCATAATAGTAAATAAACTCTATGAACAGAGGTTCCACATCATAATTAGCCAACTACACATCTGGAATCTGTAATACATCCTCTATTTCTTTCCATGTTGTCCTTTTTTTGTTCTGTCATGATATGTGTGTGATGAGACATTATAGAGAGATTCTGTCTGCTACCACAGTTAAAAAAAAAAAACTGCTGTTACAGTACCTTCTGGCTCTCCCCTTTTAGTTATGCTGTCATAGTTAGTTGCCGGAGTCCCTGCTTGTATTCAGTGCAATATGTATACTGTTCCTACTTATTCAGGTGACATTGGGCATATCTAACAACCTGTGTTTTCTCCCCCCCCCCCCCCCCCCCCAATCTGTCCCTCTGAGTTGCATGTCGGTCCTGGGATCTAGATGCTGACCTCTTCTGCTTCTCGGACGTGCCTGATCCATCCCGGTGCCCTGTGTCTGGTTGGAGTCTCTTCGCATCACTCCTGTGGAGGGTGGCCCCATGTGGACAGTTGGGGGTCGTGCCTGGAGGACGCTCTGGACTCTTGCAGTGGTGCTTTTGTGGCTGGGGACTGCAGCTGACTTGCTGACTTTAGGACTCCAGTTGACTTGCTGACTTTAGGACTGCAGTTGACTTGCTGACTTTAGGACTGCAGTTGACTTGCTGACTTTGGGACTACAGTTGTTGTGAACAGTTTTGCGCTTGGGTTTCCATCGGTGGAGGTTTTATAGCATCAATGAAGGTGACTTTATGTTAGGACTGTTAATGTTATAGTCATGTTGTCTGTTGTTGCCCGGATGGGGATGGGTTCCCTTTTGAGTCTGGTTCCTCTCGAGGTTTCTTCCTCATGTTGTCTGAGGGAGTTTTTCCTTGCCACCGTCGCCACAGGCGTGCTCATTGGGGATAGATTAGGGATAAAATTAGCTCGTATTTTAAGTCATTCAAATTCTGTAAAGCTGCTTTGCGACAATGTTTATTGTTAAAAGCGCTATACAAATAAACTTGACTTGACTTGACCCTTCTTTCCATTGGCATTGCCAAGTTTGTAGCTGTCCCATGTGTTTTGTGTAATCATGTGATATCATCCTGTTGGTGGATTTTAGGTTAACGTGGTAAAAGTGGTGACACTCTGGGATTTTAAGAAAAAATTTTCTGACACTAATAGAACTTTGTTGTTGGTTGTCTTTGGTTGCCAAGGCACTAAATCACCTGGTGGGGAACATATGACATTATGGGTTCCAAAAACACCAATCTCAACTCACGACCAAAGATTATGCTAAAGTTCAGAGGAAAAAAAACAACAAACTAACTTAGAAATTCAGAGGGGGGAAATAAAAAAACTCAGAAATTTCAAGATTAAGAAGTCAGAAATTTATGAGAATCTTGGAATGTCTCTGTTTTTCCAAGTTTACCAAGTCATAAATTTGTGATTTTTTAAATATTGGAATTTCTGAGGGTTTCCCCCCCACAGCAATTTATCTCATTACATTACATTACATTACAGGTTATATCCAGAGCGACGTACAACATACCTAGAGCAGCCTGGGGAGCAGTTGGGGGTTAGGTGCCTTGCTTAACGGCACTTCATTCCATTCCTGCTTGGTCCAGGGAATCAAATCGGCAACCTTTTGGTCCCAAGATTGCTTCTCTAACCATTAAGTCATGGCTTCCCCCAAAGGTGAAATTCAAACATGATAAAGAAATATTTTGCTGCTTTCATTTCAAATGTGATTTTTGCCATTTCTCTGGCAGTTATTGCTGAAATTAGCTCTTTTTTTTAAGTCATGTGGGTGGATGATGGATGCCAACTGTACTTTGCGCCCTTGCTACATGTCGCTGTATTACCAAATCAAACCCAGCAAGATGCCAGCTCTTTCAACAAATCGTCACTGTGAACAATATGTCACGCCTGTGAGCTGCTCTAATCAAGGTTTCTTTCCATGCTCAGGATTGGATGGTGGCCATTATACCAGTAAGAAGCTTCACCCAGCATCTCTTCACAGCCTGCATATCTGCATGTCTCTCTTTTTTTAGTCGCAGCTCTAAATCCTTCCAAATGCTCGCTGTGTACTTACTAAATCTGTTTTAACAGCATCTAATAACACAGCAAGCCAGCCAGATGGGTCAGTAGGTGGAGCTTGGTTTACCTCAGTGGATCCTTCTGGAGGAGGAGGAGGAGGAGGAGGAGGACGAGGCGATGTGGTTTGAAATTTTGTGGCATTGGGTTTAGCGCAGTTCTGAGGACAGTGGTCCTGAGGATTCTGGGGAATAAAGACCTTGAAACATAAACAATAATCAGAAAACTATTAACGTAAATGATATATGAAATGAAAGAAAGTGCAGCTTCACCAAAGACTCAAAGCCATCCAATAAAAAAGGTTGTATGTTTTAGAAGAAGAAGAAGAAAACAATTAAATTAAGAATGACTCATTCAGGAGAGAATTTGACTTTGAATTTGATCTTAGATTTTGCACTGTTTCTCCCATCTCTCGCTCTCTCTCTCTCTCAAGCAGCCCCTGTGCGCTCCTGCTCAAAAAAAATGCCCTTTCTTTCTCAAACAGCCCCTGCACTCGCAAATCTTCAGCTCACAGATGCAAAATCTGAATGTGAAAATGAATAAATACTGCTCTTGAAATAAAACACCACACTTTTGATTAAATATAGGAATAAAACTCCAGAGAAATATAGCCTCTCAGCTTCCAGATGTGAGTGACGCTGGGGCATAGCAGAGACTCGCTGCTATATTTGAGGCTGTTTTGCTGGGTGTCTCCTACGTCACCACAGGAGATCTGTTCCGTACAACATGAATTTTTTAAATAATTAGGCTTTGTTTATTGTTTTAATTTATTTTATTGACATTATTATTGTTATTATTTTTTGTCATTATCATGTTTTTTTTAACCCTCATCCTACCATGCTATTTTACACCTTAATCTTACCATGTGGGGTCCGTTTGGACCCCAATACTTTTCTTTAAAATTAAAGCTTATAAAGACAAAATCACCAGATAAGTTTTGTTCAGAACATCTTGTATTAATAACAGCAATACACTAAAGGGCCCAAGGCATAAAGAACACACTTAACCTTCATCCTACCAGCCAATTTTACATACACAAACTACCAGGCGGGGTCCGTATGGACCCCAGGAGGGAATACCTTGAAATCAATGCAGTAAGAACCAATTCAATGCAGCAAACAGACATAACTTTATTGAAGAACAAAATCCACTATGGCTGAATATCAATGATGTATTATAAATGCAATAACATTGCAATAATATTGCAATAACTAGCATACATGTAGCAAATTATAGCGCCACAAAAAAAATTGGGGGGCGGCACGGTGGTGTAGTGGTTAGCGCTGTCGCCTCACAGCAAGAAGGTCCTGGGTTCGAGCCCCGGGGCCGGTGAGGGCCTTTCTGTGTGGAGTTTGCATGTTCTCCCCGTGTCCGCGTGGGTTTCCTCCGGGTGCTCCGGTTTCCCCCACAGTCCAAAGACATGCAGGTTAGGTTAACTGGTGACTCTAAATTGACCGTAGGTGTGAATGTGAGTGTGAATGGTTGTCTGTGTCTATGTGTCAGCCCTGTGATGACCTGGCGACTTGTCCAGGGTGTACCCCGCCTTTCGCCCGTAGTCAGCTGGGATAGGCTCCAGCTTGCCTGCGACCCTGTAGAAGGATAAAGCGGCTAGAGATGATGAGATGAGAAAAAAAATTGCCATTATATACATGATTTTTGCAGCTCATGCAGCTGTAAAACATTCTGGATTACAACTTAGGTCTTTTCTTACAGAATTTAAAACAAAAAAGTAATTGTAAAATAATTTAGGGCTTTTGTTTTGCAGCCTGTTATTGTTGTTATTGCAGCAGTGGGGTCCACACGGACCCCAAAAAGGAATGCCTTGGTAGTTTCATTATGGAACATAAAAGAAATAAAAGAAGTTAACTTTCAGTGTGCTATTCAATTATAAAATGAAAGACAGATAAACTTTACTCTGGGGTCCGGTTGGACCCCAGTAACAAATTAATTATACCTTCACAATGCAAAAAGCTGATCTTCCGGTGCTTTAGTGTTTTAATTAAGACATAAATTCCGACAAATTCATAAAACGGTGAGGCAGTATGTCACATATTTTTAAAATGGCAAACAAACATATAGGTGCGGGGTCCAGATGGACCCCACTTGGTAGGATGAAGGTTAATTATATTATTTATTAGAATGACTTACTCATTGTTTACTGAAGTGTAGTTTTGAATGATTATATGTATTTTATGTTTATGTATATATATATATATATATATATATATATATATATATATATATATATATATATATATATATATATTTTTTTTTTCAATTTTTCCAGAGCCCTACTGAAAATCATATTGTATGATGTACTGTAGGTCTTCGAAATAAAGTTTCTTCCTATTGGTTGATGTGTTTATTTGCAGTGTGAAAGCTCAGAAAATCCAACCTCAGTGCAAAAAAAATATATGTCGCTTTTTCACTGCATAATATTCATGTTCTGGGCAATGGGCAGGCCAACGGCCTGCACGGGAAAATGGACGCTCCCGCCCTCCATGAGTCTCAGACTGGAAAAAAACCTACAGCTTGGTGGTCACCACAGTCGTCTCAGTTCTCTGTGCCACTGCAGAGTGTCTCCCTGGCCTAAAGAGTGGGATTGGAGTGCGCGTCCCGACTCTCACTTTGAAAAGACTTAGCGCAGGCAGGAAGAACATCCTACAGCGATGGATGAGGGGCAAAACGACAGCTCTTAGATGATACTGGGAGTCGCAGTCCTAACTCTACGCGTAGGCGACTCAGGAGTATGGGTTGTCTGTTGCTGGCCTGAGACAACAGTGTCAGCTGAATGCAGTAGGAGTTCCTGTAAAGGACTGGGAGAATATCGGCAGGAACAAGGCAAGGTGGCGGGCAACCTTAAAACGAGGTTGCAACCTCTTTGAATCCATTAGAAAAGCTACCATCGAGAACAAACGTATACGAAGGAAAGCTGCTGTTGCCAAGAGCCCTCCTGCACAAGGATTTCTATGTCCATTTTCTAACAGAAATAGAGCCACCAGAAATTGTGTCGCTAATGACAATCTTCCTACTGATCCTTGGATCTGAGGAATCAGCCAATATCATCATCATTCATGCTCTATCCCACCTGACTATGGGCGAGAGGCGGGGTATATCCTGGACAAGTCGCCAGATCATCGCAGGGCTGACATACAGAGACACACAACCATTCACACTCACGGTCAATTGAGAGCCACCAATTAACCTAACCCGCATGTCTTTGGACTGTGGGGGAAACCGGAGCACCCGGAGGAAACCCACGCAGACACGGGTATAACACGCAAACTCCACACAGAAAGGCCCTCGCCGGCTGCTGGGCTCGAACCCAGAACCGTTTTGCTGTGAGGTGACAATGCTAACCACTACACCACCGTTCCGCCCTGAGTGAATGCTGTGTGACACGAAAACTAAAACGAACATTTTTCATAACTATAATGGACGATACTCATGGAAATGTTTTAAGCATGAGATGTTAAATGGATTCAGACATTAATGCAAAAATAGTTTCAAGTATTTTAATGATTATATTTGAAGGTAAAGTGTAATAATAGTGTGCTGGGAAAGGCTAAGTGCTGTTTTTAAAGTGCTGTCGGGGTTTTATTCATGTTACATCAATTGTTCTGAAAGACTATTCTACAGAGCCAAATGTTTGTGCACCCCAACCATCACAGCCATATGTGGTTCTTCATCAAACTGTTGTCACAAAATTGAAAACACACAATTGTCTATTATGTTTTTGTTTGGTGTGGCGTTTAGATTTACTTTCAGTGGAACTAATGGGCCAAGCTCAACTTGTTCTATAATGACAATGCCCTTGTGTGTATTGCAAGATTCATGATCATTATAGATACAGGACACTTTTTCGATGGAATAAAAACATGTATTCTAGCGGGTTTCATTCATTTGGTTTGATAGCATGCAATATTGTTAGCATATCGCTTATCCTACATCTATTACATCACTCGACCCAATGGAGAATGATCTTTGAATATGGTTTACCATATTACATGGTTGTGAAGACAACATGATGTCACATGACGGAGATGTAAAACTTCCACACTAGTGAGCAACTGTGACAATTTGTAAACAAATATGGCCACCAGGTTTGCTTCGTTAAATACAGAAGATTTTGAAAGAATTTTGAAAGAGAAAGACGCATTGAACACATGAAAGGAATGTGTATGTATAATAATAATATTGGCTGGCTTTTTTTCTTGGTATATCAGCTATATTCCATTCAGCTACTTGTCTTCGACTCATTCAGTATCATGCTAGCTGAATGGAATAATATCTGGTATACCACTCAATGCCAGCCATCCATCCATTATCTGTAGCTGCTTATCCTGTGCAGGGTCGTGGGCAAGCTGGAGCCTATCCCAGCTGACTATGGGCGAGAGGCGGGGTACACCCTGGACAAGCCACCAGATCATCGCAGGGCTGACACATGGAGACACACAACCATTCACACTCACATTCATACCTACGGTCAATTTAGAGCCACCAATTAGCCTAACCTGCTTGGACTGTGGGGGAAACCAGAGCACCCAGAGGAAACCTACGCAGACACGGGGAGAACATGCAAACTCCACACAGAAAGGCCCCTATCAGCCACTGGGCTTGAACACAGAACCTTCTTGCTGTGAGGCGACAGTGCTAATCACGACACCGCCGTGCCGCCGAGCATTGAATATGGTTTACGATATTGCATGGTTGTCAAGACAACATGAAATCACATGTCGGAGATGTAAAACTTCCATGCTCGCAAGTGGCTGTGACAATTTGTAAACAAACGCCCACCAGGTGTGCTTCATTAAATACAAGTCTTCGACTTGTTCAGTATCATGCTAGCTGAATGGAATATGTCTGATATACCACTCAATATTATTTAAAGATATGGTTTGCCAGGTTTGGTGTGGAAGAACTTCAGTGACCTGCACAGTATCTAAAGGCCCGGTCCCACTGCACTTACGGATGCAAAGAGGATGTAAAACGTAAAAAAATCTTTGCCATCCGTTGGAAAACGCTATGCATCTGTTGTGTACTCATTGCATACGTGCTTCATACGCTCTATCCATCGAGCATCCGTCCACTGTGATTTCATCCGCGCAAAAAGTTTTGAGCTGCACAAAACTTTTAGAACGGATGAACTTTCCGCCGTGTATGATGTAAATCCGCGACATATACGAGCAACAAACGTTCTATGTCCGTTATCATCCGTTAAACGTCTGCTGTATCCTCTCTGCATCCTCTGGGCATCCTCGCAACTCACATCCGCTGCAGCTGAAAACGGAAAGAGGGAGGAAAGATAAGGTACATGAAACGTCTATTCATCATTAGTAGCACGGAAATAGAAAGGATGTAAGCGTATGCATCTCGTATATAAAGTATTCAAAACGGACAAAGCGTTTATATCTGGGATGTATCTCGTATATTTAGGATGTCTGGAGTATGTCTAGAGTATGTAGAAGGACACCTAGCGGACAATCGGTCTGCATCCGATATACATCCGCGCAACATCCCCTTTGTTTCCGTTAGGCGTACGTGATGCATCCCCTTCATCCGCTATGCATCCGCTCTTTCTGCTATGTGTCCGCTTCTCAGTTATCACCGGTAACCCCTTTGGAGCTGTCATCCACTTCCATCTGCTTTCATTCGCTAGGCTTCCTATGAACATGCGTTTAACATCCCCGCTATATACTACCCACGTCTGTTCTTTTCCGTTCTGTTTTCGCAAATTTTCGCAAATTTTGTCCATTTCTGGAGCGGATGAAAATGGATAGAGCCACCCCCAAAATTTTGCTCGTCCGCTGTGTCCTTTTTGCATACGTTTTGTGTCCATCGGCCAGTGGGACCGGGCCTTTACATACATACATATATCAGCAGAACACAAATGGCATCCCACTTGTAGAATCATCATGGAATCCAGTCTGTTATTTTGTACTGTATATGCATTTATTACAGTTGCAATACATTTTGACTGATCCACCATCAGTTCTTTCAAAATCTGCATTGTGAAAAACACTGACTGAAGCTCTTGCAGGGTGTTATTCTCTAAAATTCTTCTGGTGCGCATCTAACCAGATTGAATAAACCAGTGAAAACTCAGAAAGCAGAACCAGTGAACAGATCAGCATCATAAGAAACTGAAAAATAAAATTATATCCCATATTATCCATATACTTCAATATACAAAGTAAACAAACAAACAAAAAAATAAATAAAACCTAAAGTTAGTATACTGAATGTCATCTCATTTCATGCAAATAGCCTGTTTATCCCAGGGTGTATATCGTGCTTTCTTAAGTATAACCGCAATTACATACTGTTTCTGACAGGGTAAAGATTATTTCTTTCCATCTTAAAGCAGACCATGTAAAATCTCCTTCCGATCCCAGAGAGAAATTCACCGTGGCACGTCTTCCCTTTGAAATAATCCATTGTAAAAGCATGCCTGGAACAATTGGCTCCCATCAAAGAGACCAGCTGGCAAGAACAGTGCTTAAACTTTTAGTTTGGGGGATTTTTGACTTTGGCAAAGTTGTTTACTCAGGCGAAACTGGAAAGAATACAAAGAGAACATAGCATGCTTAAAGCAACTGGCTTATAAATTAAAAATGACAAGAAAACAGTGTCGCGAGATATCGTTTCAGTTTGTGTTGCAAAGTCCTGACTATCATATTTTTAAAATTCATTTACTCATTCATTCATTTATTTATTTCATTTTATTTTTTCACCAGGCATTAAAAAACAAAGGGCCGAATACAAAGAGCCTCCCCTGGAGTGCTGTGAAATATTTACAGACGTGTGCTGGGTATTAGTTTGGTGTAACAAAGCAAAGGAATGTAAGAGTGTCCAGTGTTATAAGACCAATGAAAATCAGAAAATCAGAAGAGCCATAATCAGAAGCGTTGTGGTTGTTATTCATGGCTCTGTTGTTATTCACGGAATGATTTGTTGGGGACTGCAGCACTGGGTGAAGATTAAAAGATTGGCAGAGATGAACTGATGTATTTGAATGACTACTGGTAATCATACTATTGTATATTGTTGCAATAATAACATAATTGTAATGATCTGATATAATTTATTATAAATATGCAGGTGATTATAGAAAATCGCATGTGCTGATTGGTCAAGAGAGTCTGACAATTTCTTGATAATCACCTCGAATGACGCAGCAAAATGGCTGCCAATCGCTTTGTCACCGTAAGTGAGAAAGAACTCACTTACAACTCCCATTCAAAATCTCTTGGAGTCTAGTTTATTGGTATAAGCAAATCAGTAGTGTCACAGCCAGCATACAGGACCGCAACGCCGTAAGACAACGCTGGTCAAGACAAGGAACGTATGAGAAAATCTAGATGGTCATGTAATAATTCTCCAACGAGCAACCCTGAGACATTATAATACATCGTGTTTCATATCACAATTTGGTATAAATACGCAGGTGATTATAGAAAATCAAGCATGCTGATTGGTCGAGACATTTGGACTATTTCTCGATAATCACCTTGAGCGACTCGGCAAAATGGCTGCCAATTGCTTTGTCACTGTAAGTGAGGAAGAATTACACATTATGAAGAAAATGTTGTTCCTAGAAGCACTAAAGATGCTATGGAGTTTGGTCTAAAACTATTCAAAGGTAAGGTGGAATTGTGATTTATTTTACTGATTTCAAAACAGGGCGGCACGGTGGTGTAGTGGTTAGCACTGTCGCCTCACAGCAAGAAGGTCCGGGTTCGAGCCCCGTGGCCGGCGAGGGCCTTTCTGTGCGGAGTTTGCATGTTCTCCCCGTGTCCGTGTGGGTTTCCTCCGGGTGCTCCGGTTTCCCCCACAGTCCAAAGACGTGCAGGTTAGGTTAACTGGTGACTCTAAATTGACCGTAGGTGTGAATGTGAGTGTGAATGGTTGTCTGTGTCTATGTGTCAGCCCTGTGATGACCTGGCGACTTGTCCAGGGTGTACCCCGCCTTTCGCCCGTAGTCAGCTGGGATAGGCTCCAGCTTGCCTGCGACCCTGTAGAACAGGATAAAGCGGCTAGAGATAATGAGATGAGATGAGATTTCAAAACAAAGTGTTTTATGTAAGTTGGTGTAGATAAGTGAAACAAGTCTGCGCCACACTGTTATTACATTTGTGCTGCTTTTGAAGCTTGAAATAAATGATTTTTATGATTATTTTAAAAAATAATCATCTGTGTATTTATATTAAAACAATTATCCGCCTCAGGCTCAGTGAATATCAGTGATTATTATACATATGGGCCACTTTTTTCCATGTATTCTATTCCCTTCTAGTGGGTTTATTGATGGCATGCAATATTGTTATCATATCGCTTATCCTCCATGTATTGCATCACTCTCCCCAATGGAGAATGAGCATGCAATATTGTTACAATATTGCACGTTGTCAAGACAACACAACGTCACACGTCAGAGCTCATACGACTCCCCAATGACAAAACTTCTCTGCTTCGCATGTGCACAATCGTTTCTTTGTTGGCCAGGAAAGAGAGAAGACGAGGCTAATCCAGTGCTAGGTTTAAGCACTAAATAAATAAACTGAAAATTGAAACTAAAGATGCGGCGAACACCCGAAAGGCTACCAAAACTTTATTATATATCCTGGCACTGGCCTTCGCTAACACTACACTGGCTAGAAGGTAACTGGACTGCCGCACTAACAGCACCGAGTCGTGGGTAAGCTTATGTTGGCCTTCGCTAATGCTACTGCTGAATGCTACACCGGCTAGAAGGCAACTGGACTGCCGCGCTAACTGTACAAGGTCGCAGGTGAGCTCATGTTGGCCTTTGAGAATGCTGATATGAAGAGCGTGTGTATGTATAATCATAATAATATTCTCTGGCTTTTTTTGTGGTCTATCAGCCCAAGAATCTCGTCTTTGACTCGTTCAATATCATGCTAGCTGAAAGGAATATATCTGATAGACCACTCAAAGCCAGCCAATATTATTTAAACAATAACTTCGACTTCGTCTCAGTTATTATTCACCGATATTCACTTCACCTTCGGCCAATAATTGTTAAATATTACACATACTGGTGTAAAGAAGATGATAGGATATTCATCAGGTAATCTAATAATGTTCACAGTTATTACACCTGGACAATTGTATTTCCCATGCACCTTCTTGATCGCTATGATGATTTTTTATGGATGTGTCTGGAAAATATCAGCCTAACAGACACATCAGATCGATGCCGTGTTTCATTCTCTGTGTAAACACCTGATCATAAACTGCATGTATCCGTAGTCTGGTCTAGAAAGAAATCAGCCCCAGCATTGCTTCTTCATACAATTCCATATACTTTTCTTGAGTCTTGGAAAAAGAATGAAAAAACTGTATCCAATGCATGATGTCCTATGTATTATATACTGTATCATACAGGAATCTGTCCTTTGGTAGAAAATAATTTATGCTTTCAAAATCTAACCCACATTGAGCAATAATGCAGTGCTGATCACTATGCCATGACCTGACCTTGATAAAGTGGGAGATGAAGATAAGTAAATGAATGATATTCCTCTATAGAGCTTCCTTTTCACATTGACCCACTGAGACCGGTTTACAAACATGCATTTGTTGTTGTCTTTCTAAGTACTGTACTGTATGTCTCTTCGGGCATCAAGGACACGCATATATTGTGTTTATGTAGACCCGCCGGAGTGATCACACTGATGCTGCTGCACTTGCAAATTTCTCCTGAATCACCACACACAACTGCACAGACATCTCTACTTCATAAAAACCCAGGTAAACTGATTTTGCATTGAGGATCACTGAAGCAAACTGAAAGGTGATATTGCTCCCTTAAGAGGTTCTCTGTGCCTAGATTCTCATCCATTTCCAATACAGCGTGTACCCAGACATCAAATGAATGACGGCCTAGTGCTCGCCAACACATGACAGCGGAGTGGCGGCAATAAATGTATCCGAATCTGGGCACCAGAACACCACCATAACTCATCCTTGATGAGACCATATTTCAGGGATGTTATGGACTAGAACGTGAACTTGATTATGACCCAAAATTGAAATGCTGCAAAAGTTTGAAGCCTGAAGCAGCAGTTAGACCAAACACACACGAAGCTAGGACATGTTAATGGCAAAGGAGCCAGGATTTCTGGGATTTTTGTGCTAGTTTCATCTGAGCAAGTTTTAATGCTGCAAAGTTTGAAACTGTTCCCAATGGAGTCAATGTGGTACAGTGGTGCTTGAAAGTTTGTGAACCCGTTAGAATTTTCTATATTTCTGCATAAATATGACCTAAAAGATCATCAGATTTTCACACGAGTCCTAAAAGTAGATAAAGAGAACCTAGTTAAAACAAATGAGACAAAAATATTATACTTGGCCATTTATTTATTGAGGAAAATGACCCAATATTACCTATCTGTCAGTGGCAAAAGTATGTGAACCTCTAGGATTAGCAGTTAATTTGAAGGTGAAATTAGAGTCAGGTGTTTTCAATCAATGGGATGACAATCAGGTGTAAGTGGGCACCCTGTTTTATTTAAAGAACAGGGATCTATCAAAGTCTGATCTTCACAACACATGTTTGTGGAAGTGTATCAAGGCATGAACAAAGGAGATTTCTGAGGACCTCAGAAAAAGCATTGTTGATGCTCATCAGGCTGGAAAAGGTTACAAAATCATCTCTAAAGAGTTTGGACTCCATCAATCCACAGTCAGACAGATTGTGTACAAATGGAGGAAATTCAAGACCATTGTTACCCTCCCCAGGAGCAGTCAACCAACAAAAATCACTCCAAGAGCAAGGTGTGTAATAGTCGGCGAGGTCACAAAGGACCCCAGGGTAACTTCTAAGCAACTGAAGGCCTCTCTCACATTGGCTAATGTTAATGTTCATGAGTCCACCATCAGGAGAACACTGAACAACAATGGTGTGCATGGCAGGGTTGCAAGGAGAAAGCCACTGCTCTCCAAAAAGAACATTGCTGCTCGTCTGCAGTTTGCTAAAGATCATGTGGACAAGCCAGAAGGCTATTGGAAAAATGTTTTGTGGATGGATGAGACCAAAATAGAACTTTTTGATTTAAATGAGAAGCATTATGTTTGGAGAAAGGAAAACACTGCATTCCAGCATAAGAACCTTATCCCATCTGTGAAATATGTTGGGGGTAGTATCATGGTTTGGGCCTGTTTTGCTGCATCTGGGCCAGGACGGCTTGCCATCATTGATGGAACAATGAATTCTGAATTATACCAGCGAATTCTAAAGGAAAATGTCAGGACATCTGTCCATGAACTGAATCTCAAGAGAAGGTGGGTCATGCAGCAAGACAACGATTCTAAGCACACAAGTCGTTCTACCAAAGAATGGTTAAAGACGAATAAAGTTAATGTTTTGGAATGGCCAAGTCAAAGTCCTGACCTTAATCCAATCGAAATGTTGTGGAAGGACCTGAAGTGAGCAGTTCATGTGAGGAAACTCACCAACATCCTAGAGTTGAAGCTGTTCGTATGGAGGAATGGGCTAAAATTCCTCCAAGCCGGTGTGCAGGACTGATCAACAGTTACCGGAAACATTTAGTTTCAGTTATTGCTGCACAAGGGGGTCACACCAGATACTGAAAGCAAAGGTTCACATACTTTTGCCACTCACAGATATGTAATATTGGATCATTTTCCTCAATAAATAAATGCCCAAGTATAATATTTTTGTGTCATTTTTTTAACTGGGTTCTCTTTATCTACTTTTAGGACTTGTGTGAAAATCTGATGACATTTTAGGTCATATTTATGCAGAAATAGAGAAAATTCTAAAGGGTTCACAAACTTTCAAGCACCACTGTACCTAGAAAGGAAGCCTTTATTGTCATACATTAGCAGCAATGCCAGTATCTGAATCTGTATCTGCTTAGCAGGGACGGATCCAATCTGACATGCACATTTGCAGAAATATTTTCACTAATTTTACCAGATCGTTATGGAGTTTCACAGGGTCATAGAACACGCTGAGCCCTTTCCAAAGAGGGCAGCCATGGCCTGCTAGTATTGCGGCTCGGCCCGTTATTCGCCCTGCATGAGTGTGGCTTGCCGAAAACTTTAATATGAGCCCTGGCTCCAGCCATGCGCACACGCAGAGATTTAAAAATTCATAACTCAGCCACAGAAAGTCCTAACCTCGCTAAGCTTTACAGGCACCTCCCTCTCCCCGTGACCTTTCAAAACAGTCCAGGCTCAGCCCACTACTACCATGGCTCGGCCCATTATTTGTGGAGAATTTCGAATTTCGACTTCTTCCTGGAGCATTTTATTGGTTTGACCTAGATTCTTTGTGTCTGGTCACACCATACAAAGCATCGTGAGAATACAGGCAATTAGGTCAGGTAAGCATCACTGCTTACCACAGGTGGTCAGATCCTGAACCATTGGTCTGTTGGTTGAGTGTGGCTATAGTCCATGTAGCTGGCTAGCGGTAAAGTAAACAAATGCTCTGTGACCGATGGTGAGTGGTGCACATATATTTCTGACCAATGCACGTGCATCGATTGCATCAGTCTGGATCTGTCCCTGTGCTTAGTGCTCCAAATATCCCTTTCAATATCTGTATTTGGATTCATACCAGAAGGGAATGTGGTCTAAACTGGTGAAACTCTACCACTATGTCGCTGAAAACACTGGAAATCACTCAGAGGTAGAAATGCCAGCACTGTGAGCATTGTCTTAGAGTGAATTCTTACTCTGACAGCTCCTCAAGCTCAGCTACATCAGTCAAGTCCATAATTGGTCTCAACTAGAGATGAAGGCGGGACATGCTTGTGCTATTATTATTTTTTGTTTGTGATATTTTCTAACAAATTTATTTGGATCTAGTTCCCAAAATATACACAAACTAGCAGCCTGATTTAAACCACCATGGCCCTGACCAGGCAGTTACTAAGGATGACCAAATGAATGCTGTTAATACTGTATACTGGTCTTTATTTGTCCAAGAAGCTTGATGTGACCACTCACTTGTACCCACATGACACTAAAAACCTCCAGTTCTCTCATCAAAACCTTTCCATGTCATCCACGCTACGGGATCCCAGTCTGGATACACACCTTTAATCTCAACCAGATGCCCTGCAAACCTTTCTGATAAGTTTTCCAGAAAAGCTGTATCTGTATTTCTATATGGGTCATTCTAGAATTCGGGGTACATTTCGTGTCTCCAAGATAAACCTTTTGTTATTTTCTACTAAATAAATCTTTATTGAATCAGTTTTGAACAATAATGCAAATGATGACAAACTTTCACCAATAGCAATGCTTGATGTGCATTTTAGACCCAATTTATCCATAAAACATTCATAAAACGACTCCCACCCCTCCCCCCACATTATTAGCCATCTCCGACTCCTGATCCATACATTCAACTTGAATAAACATGAAGTAATTCAGTTTAATAGTCTGTTTTTTTGGGACTTATTCTATTAACTGTTATAAAATCAATTGCATAGGAAGTCCATTTTCTGTATTATGTGAAATTTCAGTCATAAAAAATATAATTTTTATCTGTCCCAATGTTCTTGTCAACTCTGTTAACTCTGTTATAAAAGCGCATAAAATCCACAAAGACTTTTAATAATACGCATGACACCCGCATCGAAAGATGCCACTTCCTCTGGCGGGAAACTTCCGAAAGGTAGTGAGGTATGTTATGTTTCTTCTCGCATTAATTTGAACAAAATGTTGAGGATACACCGACAGTAGATTAATTAACCGTCAAAACTGTTATTGTGATATTGGAGTGAATCTCTTGCTCATTTTTAAAAAAACAATAATAGGATTAAAATCCATAAAATTCTGTTTTTATACCTGCCATGTGGTTGCTAGTTTGAGGTTAGTGTGTGGAGTTAAGACACAAAATGGTGGTTAGCGTCAACTCTGTTAGAGACAAACAACCATTCACACTCCCATTCACACCTACAGTCAATTTAGAGCCGTCAATTAGCCCAACTTGCATGTCTTTGGACTGTGGGGGAAACCAGCACACCCATACCCCTTTTCCACCAAATCAGTTCCAGGGTTGGTTCGGGGCCAGTGCTGGTGCTGGTTCACAACTCGTTCAACTTGCGAGCCAGCTGAGAACCAGTTTGCTTTTCCATAGCTCGGGGTGCTAAGGGGAGCCACGTCATTACGTCGCTGTATACGTCAGTTACATCGCTGTATACATCAGTTACATCGCTGCGTTTGTATAAACCTTGGCGCGAACATTGTAGCAACAACAACATGGAGAAGAAGCAGCAGCAACAACAACAATAATAATGGATGACTTCGCGTTTGTACAGCTGCTGCTTCTCGCTGCTTAAAAATGGCGACCTTTCGTGATCTTGCTATTGTTGTTGGTCTTAACAACCCCCCCCGCTGACGTAAGCGGTTCTTTCCTCTGGCCCAGCAGAGAGTTGGTGCTAGCCTGGAACCATTTTTTCTGGCCCCAGAGCCAGTTCTTTGTCAGTGGAAACAGAAAACCCGGTTCCAAACTAAGCACTGGCCCCGAACCAGCCCTGGAACTGCTTTGGTGGAAAAGGGGCACCAATGGCTCACCCAGTTTGACAGTAACAGAATTGATGATGACTAACAGAGTCAACACTTGAAATGTACCTGCAGTTACAGAGTGGGCCATATGTTTACACCACATTGTCTGTTCCTTATGAATAATGTATTGCTATTTGGTTATATCCTTAATACAGTGCAATGAAATTCTCTTCTGGCATATCCTAGTTTGGAAAGAGCTGGGGTCAGTGCATAGAGTCAGTCATAGAAACATATTTATTAACGTGTTTTGGCAAGACCACTGACCTGTAGTTTTTGTTTGTTGGTTGGTTTTTGTTGTTGTTCTGCAGGATAAATGCAGTATAGCTCAAGTAGGTTGTTTGTGATCAGCTAAATTAAGTTATCAGTTGATGAGGAATTTAATTAAATGTGTTAGACCTAAGAGTCAGTCGATGCACCAGTTGCTGAGACAGATTTCATTATTACATGTTTGCTTCAAAGCCCAAAGAAATCCATATGAGTCCCAAGTAACCATTTCCAGAAAATAATAAAAATATAATATATTTAAATAAATGCATCCAGCAATGATAATATTGTCTTTCATTTGTCATCTAGGAATTAAGAGCCTGTTAGGAATCTCCCCTTAGACATATGCTAGTAGTTACAGTGGAAAAGATGACCTTTTATATTAGTTTTCTCTTGTCAAATGCACCCTCTCTAACCTGCTCCCTCACACTTCCTCTTTTTCTGTCTCCCCCTCCCACACTTTCGTCTGGGAGTCCCTGGCCATATTAAGGAAGCAAATTGTCCATTACAAAAAGTCATTAGACACTGAGAATACATTAGGACTTTGTTATGGTGAAGAATATTGTTTTCCGTTTTAATCAATCCGTTACCACATTAGCACAAATCAAGGACAGTGCTATCATCATTGGCCGGACCCTTGTGCTGCAGTTTCTCCTATAGTGAGTTAAATTGATTCAAACTAGGCACAAGCATCCAAAGGCTCCAAGTTCATTCTGAAGTGGTATCAAAGTTTTAAAAACAGCAGTCCTTATCGCAGTCCTTTTCAAAAGCCCTGCCTGTTAGTAATAACTTGCTGTCTATGGATGTAGGTTATGAAAGTGTAGGTTATGAAGAAACAACT